>NC_092863.1:60960481-61068559 GCF_032062135.1 Pyxicephalus adspersus | reverse complement strand
TTGAAACTATAGCATGCTTTATAAAAATGTACAGCATAAACTTTAACGTGCTAGAAGCAATATTCTAAATCAAAAACAAGCTTTTATTAAGCATTTTATAAAGCATTCTAATGCCTCTCATGCAAACAGAAAAAAATACTTTACTACTATAATAAAATAATTACTATTAACAAATTCTATATACCAGAATACTATCAACATCACAAAATAAAATCAAATAATTCAAATATTTAAAATGAAAAACAAAAAAACAAAAACAAAACACGAATACTAAATCCAGAGGATTATTCATAACAATGTATGTAATGTGGAAGGGTAGATTAGGGTAATATTTGTACACAAAAGTACACAAATAAAAAATGTACAAAATAATATTTTGTTTCAAAATTTCAAGTTTTTGCAGAGTGATCCTTGAAAGCTGCAAAGACAAATTGTAGCCTTTCTTTGCAATTTCTGAAGCTAGACTAATGGTGGGCTTGCCATGTTGTCACTCTTTACACCGGCAGTGCTAGGCTTGGTGCAGCAAAGCCATCCCAAAACACACAAGGGCAATAAAACATTCATGACGGCCCTTACCTCTGTGTGGTTAAAGTCCGTACTACTGTAGACAGCAGCTGACCGTCTTTTGCTGAAACTTGCATGACATACTGTGGCTGTCCATTCACAAGACTGCTACAATCTTCCACTGTCTTTCCAGAGGGTGCTGAGCTAGTGCAGTCTGGTAAGACCTCAGGCAGGTGACTGCAGCGGCTTGTTGTCATAGTGACAGACAGCAATTATAGTGCTAATAGCTTCCGTATACGTACTGTATTTCCATCTGCAAAGAAAGAAAAAAAAAAATCACAAAACGGTTCAGTTGTTTTTAGCACGTGGAACACACACATTTCATACAGCGTAAAACAAGGCGCAGTTATTTTTGTTTTTTTACGGGGGATACACAGAATAATAATACTAGGCCAAACATGTGTCGTCTACGAGAGGGCATTATTAGAAAAATGAACCTTGTTCCAAACACGTCACCCATAAAACATGACCATTGTCTCTTGACTAATGAGAAGGATGTTCCGGCGTCACAGGCAGGATTCATGGCACAGATGTTCCGTAGCGGAGAAGAATAAAAGTGCTGCTTTAAAAAACACAATCTCTCACTAAACATGTCACAGGAAAACAGGCTTAACGCTTACTGTTCCGCAGACAGGACGGCAGCCTCTCTCCAGTAATGATAGCCGCTTTCCCTGCCTGCTCGGATGATCAGGTATCAAATGCTGTCTTTTCTGAATAATCGGCGGAGTGTCATACAACGACCCGGGCCTCATATTTATTCTCCTCACATCCAGGTGACAGGAAGCTCCTACTTACGGCTGTGGAAAATCAGTTTTCTACACGCTGGGGGCTGTGAGGCAGGCTGACCATCAAGGGAACTAAATTAATGTAAAGAGTCCTAATGAATCTGCCTCACTTACTGCCAATTTGTGTTCCCTTTACATCAATTATCACTGTCACATCCAGCAGGGTATAGCTGGAACAATGTTCAATCACCTGCACTGAATTTTTAAACATTGTTTCTAGCCTTCATTGTGAAGATAATATGGTTTAGCAGCACATTTCATACTACATAGTCAGAACTTTTTAAATAAAGCACTGTGGCGCAAACATTATAATTGTTTGAAAGTTGGTGCTGGTTTACAAATTGGATAGCAACCATAGCCAAATGTCAAGGTAATGTTTTGCATTTATCTGAACTGGGTATATTGGCAGTGTTCTCACCCTTTTGGCCAGGTGCACCACCCAGCACTTTTCAGTAAACACCTGGCAGTTATTGGGTGGTTACGGAAAAGTTGGGCCACAATACAAGGGCTTCTCCCCTCCCAGCCTAAAATCTAGGGAGTATACAGTATTGGTAATGCTGTTTTACCAACCTTTCAAGGTACTCATATATATTGGGGGAGTTATAAAACTGGTCTGAATTAAATACTTCAAGTATATCTAAAGCAATTCTTTTATGTTTTGAATAGAGTGGTGAAAAGTTGGCAGCCCTGTCTGGTTTTCAAAGCTGTCTGTGCCCCTTCTTTGGGGAATCTTAATTTTCCATGTGAACCAGGACTAAAAGAGCCTGACTTAAAAAAAAACCTCCCCAAGGCTGGAGAGGATACACTTTCATTAGTAAAGTGATTCAGTAAACCTGGAATAGATTTCCCTAAAGTAATTTGCTATTCGTTTGCAAATGTTTCAAATCCTGGACCAGAATCATTCCAGGTTTGCTGGATCACCCAGCTTCACTGATGAAAGTGTATCCTCTCCAGCCTTGGAGAGCTTTATTAAAAGAGGCCCAAAGTGAGAAAAAATCCAGGATTTTGAAGTCAGTTTTGCCTTACATTTTGTTCGAACAAACTCCAGACTATTATTTTTCTCATACACATGGAAGGTAAATGCTAACTTAGCAATAAATAAAGAAGAGAGAATAACACAGGTGAAGAGGAAAAATAACTGAAAACTGTAATGTACACATTTTACTACACAAGCACACAAATACACTAGTATAAATACTGATGTGCTTCATAAAACACAAACCGATGTATACAGCGCTATGTACAATACATCTATTAATTTTAAAACCATTCACACATCCCCACTCAATCACATATTCATACCCAGGTGTAGATACTGCATGCATAAACATGATTTTAATGTATACTAACAAAAGTATCTGTTGTAGGAACAAAAGGGACTGAGAATTTTAATGGAATCCAATATCTGATGACTAGGAAGCAATAAGACATGGATCAGATGTAGGTAGGAAAGTTAAACATGAAAATGTTATAAAGACCAGAGGTCATCACTATGGCCAACCTGCCTTCAATTCCAAAGGGGCAATTGTGAGTTTAAAAGATGTGAGGACAGAAAGTGTCCCCGATTTCTTTACAGGTCTGGAATTTTATTTAAGGGAAAATAAAATGTACATGCAAAAACCGCACACATACAGCTTTGTAAATTTTTTATGGACCATTATAAAATCAGAATTCTGAATGTGTCCCCTCCTATTGCAGAATGTAAAGGGGGAAAAAAACCTAAAACTTACACACAAGTTAAAAAAACACACACTCATAAATCCATGGTGTTGCATGAACCTAGGTGTATAAAGATTTAAATACATTTAAATAAAATGTATTTTACATCAAATAAAGCAAACCCACATCCATAATTGTTATCACTAGTTGGGCGATTTTTTTATTGAATCATTGTTTAATCTCATCACAGTAAAGGTTTACAACTATATTAGCATTGTTGGTATTTCAGTGTAATAGATTATTTTACTGGACATAGGAATGTCAAAGTATTTCTAGGAAAAAGTTGTGACAGCAGGTAGCAAAGTATATTAATACACAGCAGCCAATCCCAATACATGTTACATTGACCTAACTTTTTTACAAACCTAAATTTTTGTAGTAGGCATAGACTGTTGCACACTGTCCAACATGACTGGCCTTTAAACTGCCTAAATCAAAATGATTAAATGGATACTACTAACTACTACGTTATTATTATTTCTAATATACATTGCCAGTCTTCAATAATCAGGATAGGGAAACCCTGTTGTGTGTTACATCCAGTGTGAATATAGTGGTATTATAGTCTGGGCTGCAGACTGAAGATACTAAGTACTACAAACTATGAAAGTTGAAGGGGAACAGATTTCAAAATTTGTGATCATTGAGGGGTTTATTGCAGAAAAGGACAGGCGATGTCCCTTCTAAAATAAAACTACATAGACACAAGCTGGGGTACCTGATGCATCCCGTGTTCCCCTACAGCTGCCAGGACTGAATGAATACATGAGTAGGAATTATGTCATCCTACCCTGCTGAATCTAGATGGCCGAAGATCAGAAAAGAAAAAGGAAGATGGCTGCGTTCGCAGAACAGAGACAGGCGATTTTTGTTATTACTAGAGTTTAGCTTCACTTTACTGAATTAAAGACAAGGAAATTTCTTACCAAAAAATACAGATGGACAGAGGATTGCCCATCTCATCAGATCATTGCACTTTGTAAAACCATTTTATTGATTTGCGAAGGAGGTTAAAGGCTAATGCCTGTTTGGGTGCTGTTGCTAACACCCCATTTACTTGCTTTTGTTTGTCTGAAAGATCCTCTCCATGGGCCTGATTTATTAAAGCTCTCCAAGGCTGGAGAGGATATACTTTCATCAGTGAAGCTGGGTGATCCAGGAATGGATCTGGTCCATGATCCAAAACATTTGCTAGCAAATAGCAAATTACTGTGAAGAAATCCATTCCAGGTTTGCTGGATCACCCAGCTTCACTGATCTAAGTGTATCCTCTCCAGCTTTGGAGAGCTTTAATAAATTAGGCCACATGTCTTCATCTCCCTGTAATATTTTACAATAAATTTCACAATGTTTTATGAGCATGTCTGTGTGTAACTGTAAATGGCAATTTAAAATCAAATATGTAAAATAATTACTATTCAATTCCTTAGGCCACAAGAATACTGTAAGGCTGGGAATCACAAGAGAATTACAAATCCTAAAGTGAGGAATGTTTGTTTTTCACATATTTCCTACATTAGCAGTGATTAAAGCTGCGTACACACTTCCAATTTTTATCGTTGGAAATGAACGACGAACGAACGACGAACGATCGATTGGGCAAAAATCATTCGTAAAAAAAGTAACCAACGACGCCGACGAACGAGGATAGTCGTTGGAAATGAACGACCGGACCAGCGGATCGGATTGGACGACGATCGTTGACCATCTATCGTGTGTACAATATCTGCGAACGATCGTGTCGTTATCTGTATGTACAGGATCGGTGCTATACGATCGTTCGCAGATATCGTGCAGGATCGTTCGTCGTTCATTTACCAACGATAATAATTGGAAGTGTGTACGTAGCTTAAGTAGCATGTCTAGTATGTATAAAAGTACTTTTTACTACAGTCTGAGACATACTACTTAAAATCTAGTGAGAGCCATTTCTAATTTTACTACGGTATGAATGTCAGCTTTTATACATTTGATATACTTCTTTACATATGTAAATACAAAATAATGTTCTACAATAATATTTATAAATCACTGTATATTAAAGTAATACAATAAGGAATTTGTAGCTATAGGTTACAACAAATTTCTGATCTTTCCATGACCATAAATAGGTGAAAGCTTTCACAAACCTGGGGCATTAGAAGTTGGCTTTTGATAGAAAAATATAAAAGCAGAGGTTACTTTCAGTGAAAACTGGGTGCCAAAGCAATCTGTAGATCCAAAGATAAAGGTGACAAAAACTACATGAAAATCTGAACTTTCCCTGTAATGGTTGCACTTCCTCCTTCCTTCTAAGCCTCTACGTTGAAGGTTTGGCTCATTTGTCTTTGAGCAGTATGAAACCAAAAGTTGAAGAAAGACAGATATTACCTCCGAAGAAATTTGCTTTAAGGGCACCTATTTTTTTTTATGCCATTGTTAGGTGATGAAAAATGTACATAATTTACCATCATGATTCTCCCCCTATTGACATTAATACGATTTGCCTAAAGTCTGGTTCACTGAATTTTGTACAAACCCTTGGTGAACTGAACTAAGGTAGAGTCACTACTGACCACTAAAAATATTAATAGGGGGAAAAATATTTTGCTACATTGTTTTTAACTATTAATATTTATTTGATTATTACAGAAAATAACTTTGCTGAAAATGGTGTAACAAAATATTTTACTCAGGGTGTAGAACCCAAATCTCCCTTCTCCAACTGCAAAGTGCCAATTGTATCGTGCCACAATGCTGCACGTATGTTGGTAATGTCTCCTTAAGTAACATTTTTAAAAAAAGAGTTTTTCTCAATACAGGCATCCATATTGCAGAGTGGGGACAGTAACCTATGAGGTATTGTATGGGTTAAGGAAGTGTGACACATGAAACCAGTACATACAACATGTAACCTAGGTTCAGGTAATTTCATGTTATAAACATTATTAGGCCCTGTGTGCAGCCTCCTATGGTCATAACCACTTATTCTTCATAATTGTTGCACAGATATTTTCCAGATATGTCATGTTTTCTTAAATGGGCTATTGAGCAAAGTTTTTTTCTGCCTAACTATAGTAAAGAACACAGTTGGGGACCTGAATGTACTGTCCAAAGACTAGCTGATCAGAATTAGGTAAGACAGTTCATTCCAATATATTTGTATTTAAGAAATATTTGGGTTGGTTGGACAAGAGAATACATTTTTGTTCCATTGGATGAATTACACAAAGGCAATAGATACGTTACAAGAATAGAATGAAACAACACATTTTAAAATAAATCTATAGCACATAAAAGTCAGAACAGTAAGAAATACTCAATTTACTATATAGCACTGTTACCAAACAAACACCAACGAGAATATAAATAATTAATTACTCAACAACGGCACACAATCGATGTGGTAATAAGAACAATATACACCAACTACAGTATCTCCTTTAAAAATCATATAACTATTCATAAATCCTATTTTTTGTCTTTAAAACTAAACAGTCCTGATCCTATGGCCTAATGGTTCAGAGAATTCACTCAATTGCTGGGAAAATATATTGGCTCCATTTTCTGTACATGCAGCTTAATAATACAAAATATTACATGACGCTTTTTCATTTTCTTATGTATTGGTGAAATAAAATGTGGAGGGGGAAATGGTCTTCTCTGTAGGGAGAATTACGTGAGTTATGCTCATGTTGGTCCAGTTAGGGAAAAACGAGTACGAAGATTGATGTTGTATTAATGTTCACAATGTTCTCGTCACCAGTCACTGATCAATGTATTGGCACAATACAATGCGTGTGAATGGTACTATTAAATCATTTGTCAATTCTGGAACAATAAGGACTGCAGTTTGGTTTCTATGTGCAAAACAGATGTTTTTACTTTTTTATAATTTTTATAACTCTTTACTCGTGAGCACACCAAAACTTGTAAACTAATGCTAGGGGGAACCATTTTCTAGTCAATACAGCTATCAGTCCAGTGGAACATCCCCACATTACAAGAAGAAGGAAATCTATGATATCACTTGGTAAAGAAATCATTTTTGTGCAATCTATGAACACATGACTGAGCCCATGCAATGATCTAGCCATAGCTGTAAAATTTCATTTCATGCGGCAAATAACTCTTAAAGAATGATTTTGCATTGAGAAATAAATAAATGAAACAGCTATATATAAAGGAAAATACACAAGTGTAAATCAGAGCAGGAAAAAACACAATTACATAACACACCTACATTGTTGGTGAAGGAAAATGAGATACAGTGTGTGCGTCATGTGTATTTTGTTAGTGAATTTTACAGAGGAATGTGCCAAAAGGAAGCCAGACTAAAAGCACCAGGACATTAGTGTAAAGGAAGCCAACGCTTCCTGAATGAAGGATAGTTAAGGCAGGTGTGATCGCGGCAACATTTGCTGAAAATTGAAGGAAAAGCGTTCATCTAAAATAAAAATTCTAAAAGCTTGCACTGAATCATATAAAAGACCACAGGTCATGTTCCGTGATGTTCCAACAGGCAAGCCAGAGAGAAGCTATTCATTTCAAAAACATTTACCTCCAGGAAATTACTATCTGTACCCTGCATTTTACCAGCAGTCACAACACTTGTAGTTATTTTCATCACTCATTTTCATTATTGTGGAAGTTCTACTAAAGCTGCTCAACCCCCCCAAACCAAATTTAAGCTCTTATAAATGATATATGTACAAGGGGAAGGTCATCATCTTACAGCCTACACTTCTTGACAGGAACATGCAAATGCATACAATAGTCCAAGGTAAAGATAACAAAAGTAGGGAGCAAAGTTTTCAAGGGAATGTATGCAGAATAACGGTTTTAGATATTACATTTCATATGCTCAATTTAGAGGATTTCTAAAACTAAAAACAAAAATGTAATATATTATAGTTCTGTAGTGGCTAAGAGTTTTTGTGCAGCACTATAAACCTTAAAGCAAAGACTGCATATGTAGTGAGAAAACATAGCTGCTCCCATGAGTTTCATCCTTACTTCATCCAAAACTAAAATTTTGTTTTGGTTTTACAGTGTATATAACCGCCCAAAGCTAGCAGTCCTTGGATGTGGTGGCTACATTCATTTTCTTTTTTCATCAGGCCTTTTTTCCCCTTTTCATGTTTTTGCCACCAGGAATGCAGCTGTATTCCAGTTTCACACTATGATAAGTGATGGTTATTATACCATGCACATTTGCTTATTACCAGAATATTGCATGAGTTTAGCTGTTTACATAGCGACAAGTTTGCTGTGGCTACTAACCAATAGAATCAGCAGTTGTGAGGTTGCCCCATTGTTAAGGTAATCAACAATATTTATTTGCAATTATTTGACAGCAAGTGGTTTCTTAAAGCTAGGTGTAAACAGATTACATAAATCTTAGAATGAAACAAAAAAATATGTATTTTACTAGTATTCATTATTAAACATTGCACAAGATGACCATGCTGCATTGAATCGGATTTATTTTAGCTTACACAGAACTAGGTGGTACCAGATAACCAATTCCACTCTATAGGCTCTCTCCCCTCCCGTGTTTTTGGGTGGTTACTAAAAAGTTGGGCCACAATACAGGGCTGCCACTGGCCTTGTTTTTTTTTTTACCCAGCTACCCCAAAAATTTCTGGGGAGAATACTGAGGCTAGTGTCTCATACATTGTAAGTATCAATGCTAAAAGCAAAGCTGAAAGGTGGTAATGGGTAAAACACAAATCTCTGGCCATAATATAAACTGTTTAGAATCTGTTGAAATTAACTTTTTTCTGCTGCCTGGGAGAAAAGAGTAGAGAGGACTGACAAAATTAGTCATTTACATGTCCCAGTAGTAAGAGTTTGGGCCAGACTTCTGGGGAATATGATGATGTGATGACATTTGTTTTGAATCCCAGCCTGACTAGGGATTACATTGTTTAGTTTCCTGCCTTTGAGGAAATGTTGCTGTGACAAAGCAGGAAACCAGTAAACTCTTACTCTTTCCTTACAGTTGTGGATGCTGTGTTGCCTCATTGCTGTTTATTTTATGGTCCTTGAACAAGAGTAAACCACAAGCTGGAATTGGCAGCAGTATAAAGACAAGCATGAAAACAATCAACAATATAACAGTACATGAGAAATGAATATCAAAGACCTTCATGTGTTTATTATCCCTTTATTGTCTTGGAGACTAGAAATAATTATCACATATTAAATCTACTCCACAATGCACAGCACGTTTCCAACTATGTTTATTTGGACTACATTTTATTCATTGTGTTTGGCTGCAAAACGGTGCATCTTGTTATTTACGTTTGGTGAAGGACACAGGCAGAGGACAATGACAAACATTTTCATTTTTATCGTGTTTTAACGTACAGATGGGATGTTAAGAATCTGGAAAAGTAATAAGAATCTGTCATAACAATCAAACCAATCTAAGCTTCACTTGCTGTAACTGGCCTGTACAGGGGTCAGCATTTGAGCAAAAATGGTTGAAAGCATTTGGTATTGCTTGCAAAGATTTTCCACTGTACGTATTTTTACTCTTTTTTTCTCTACAAAAGACAAAGAGCAATCCTTTAACTATCTGTACAGTGGACATAATATATTGGAGAAAAAAGCTTTAGTAGGTTTGCTGATGTAGAGGTCATCATGGGATGAATAGGTACACCCCTTACTTACTAGCAGGGTGAATGGGATTAGACTCTGGTATGTCAAATAAGAGACTGCTTTTTCATAAGCTAAAAAGAAAATTTTGTCTGAGCCAAAAGTTCTTGCTCATGGATGCCAAATGTTCTTGCTCAGCATCAGTTGCCTAGGGGCCATTAGATTATGTGTATGAAACTAACCTGAAGTAAATGAAATTCCCAAAAGAAACTTGGGAAAAAGGGGGCCTATCAAACGTTTGTTTTTTTTACATTACAAAAAATGAGTTTTTCTAGGCATGTATCTGCCTAGTTTGAGGGCAAATTAACAAGGAGTATATTTAGTAATTGCCACATCCTCAATTAGATTAGCATCATTAATAAAAAAGGGGACTTTTAAGGTGTGAAAAGGTCACAATATTTCAAGAGGAATCATTCTACATGATATTTTAAAATTGCCAATAACTAAAACATGTGGACATACAAACTGAAAGCATTTTCAGTCCATACAGGTAGTCCACGTCCTCAAAATAAGTATTAACTTGCAAATCTTTAGCAGTATAAAATTGAAATCATTCATAAATCTTCATATCAAACCAAATTTTGTCCTTAGATCAGTATCCTAAGCAAATTGTTTTTAAAAGGAAGTTAGAAGATAACACTTTAACCTCCTCCAATAGGAACTTAACGTCTTCACAGACACTATAGCGCACTTCATCAGGAAGAGGGAGGTGAGAACAAAGTGGTAATAATCAGTTTTGAGCAGCTATGTTTGTATACAAACCAAATAGAGCTGCGTGCTATGCTGGCCAATTCTGGAGTCAAGGACCAGCAATGATTAAAGTGTCAATGGAAGATGATATAGATGTGAGACAAGTAAGTAGTTGGATCACTCACAATTCTTTAGTGATATCCCCTTGCCCAAGTAAAGTAGTATGAAACCTCTGTTGTGTCAAGCAGTGTTGGTCAACTCTCCAAGAACAACTTGAACTATGAAGGTCTGGTGACACCTTTGACAAGATTGGTGTGTATACTGTGGATGATGTTGGGTCTCCGCACAAGGCAACTTTATATTTTATGGTATGCACTCCACACACAGCAGACAAGGAAGTATTAGGAGCTTGCCATATTGCATTCACTGTTCAATTACCAAAGCACACTTTTATATCTTCATACTGAACAATTTCTGAAAGCTAATGATTAGTGAAGGCTCAATAATCAACCTTTCGTGTATGCAGATCTAAAATCAAGCAGAAATAATCAGCTTGCATACACATTTAACACAGAAAATCACATCTCCGACCCAGTACAGAAGCCAAAGGGTTGTGACAAACACCAAGCAACCTAATCTAAATGTGCTTTTGAAAAGCTTCAGTGTAAAACTTTATTTGATAGAAAGCTTCACTGGCAAAGCCAGTCTTAGAGTTTAAGAATCAATGGTCTGTAGTACAAGAGACAAAGACATGTGTACAGTTTGCTTTCCTAGTCTTTCTATGGCCTGTGGACAATAAAGAAACACAAGGGAACCCCATGATAGCATTATGTTACTGGCCTTGAGGAAGGATTAACATTAAACTGATGCACAGCAGGATGTAAGAAAACACTCAATGAAGAACATCAAGCATTTCCCTTTCAACTAGGTACGTGGAAACATTTAAACACTCCAGGCAAAAACCACTTGTAGATGAAGTTATACGAGGATGCTTCAAATTGTTAAAAGCCAGATTAGAAATTTCAACAAGGGGCAATTTATTATAGTAAAAAAATGACATAACCAGGAAAACACTAGCAGACATTTCAGATTGAAAGCAGAAGATTTTATGACTGCTGCTCGGGAAGTAATATCATGCTGGCTAATTCAATTACAATGTTTTAAGTCTAACCATAAGACATTTCATTCTGCCGAACTGTAAATACACAGAGCTATTCTGATTTATGAGAAATAAAAGCCAGTAAACGTGCCATCAACAGTACAAAGTAAAACTAGGTAGAAACACAAGAATATGTTCTTTTCAATTGCCTATTTGCGCAACGCCTGCTGTATTGCTTCCATAAATACTTTGCAGGAGCTTCTCTGGAGCATGCAATTATTAAAATTACCCACAAACCAACCACTAAAGACTTTGCATAGACACAGTTAGGTGTGAAATTCAATTTCAAAAGATACTTTTCCTAATGAGAATATCAGACACTGGTAGGTCTACAAAAAATGACCTTGTTCAATAGGATGCCTCTATTTTTAGTTTTAGGAAATTTAAAAAAATAATAATTTGTTCTATGTTTTTGGAACTACATAAAATAGGCACACAGTTGTAACAGTATACATTTGTTAATGTAGGTTTTAAAAGTTTATATGAACTATATATACAAACCAGGCATCATATTTGGAGCATGGCTGACTAATGAGCCACCTCCTAGTGAAATAATCAGCACAATATATTCCTTAACTGTCTGTTTTGGTGAGACATGTTTTTTGGACCCCCAAATGGAAGGTAAGAATTCAAGAAGATAGAAAATATGCCAAAAAATATCACTGCTCATAAGGCCCATATCATAGCAGGGTTCACCAGCTACTAGATTGACAGGAGAGAACCTAAATTACCCACCTACCTGTATGGCATTGCTCGGTTTTTGGTCATTGGATATACTGTGTTTCGAATGGTGGGAGAACAACCCTGCAGGTGCTGACAAGTGTTCTATTTACAGATCCTTTTACTGGGGGGTTGCTGCTAGAGACAGGATTGTTAGTCTGACTAAAGTCAAACCGCATTTAGTTAAATTCTAATTTGAAATTACAACTTGACCCACCACCAAAAATATAAAGTCCATTTTATTGAATCTGAAGTTTTATAATCTGTCAAATTAAGGTTTGAGAACATGGCCAACTGAAAGTATATTTATAGCCAAGAGTAGGGAAGGGTTAAAGCATCTGTCAGTTTATTTTTTGCTTTGTACTATTGGAGAAGATTCCTTTTATGTTCTATGTTCGGTAAAAAATAGAGATTCTGTTTGTGGCTCTAGAATACGAATTTGCAATACTTTCTCAAAAAATGTCCTGGGAATTGCTAAACATGGGCAGCTGAATGCAAATTCTTACAAAGCTGGCACTTAATCCTTTCCACATTTGCCTTGTAATGGTGAAAATGGGAGTGTATTTATATATCATCATAGATGTTCAAGTTTGTTTATATTCAATACATGACAATATTTGGACAACTAAACATATGTGCAAGAAACTGATGGTGCCCGTTTGTTCCATTATGCTCATTTATTAATTCCTGAAGATAGCTTCACCTTGCTATACGTTTTTTAATAATGATGCGTAGTGCATTGCACTCGTTTAGTCAATGTGTTCCATTAGTCAACACAATCTGATCAGAGTACCATACTTACCTAGATGCGTTCAGTAAAAAAATAAATATAGTCATCTTACCTACACTAGTTTCTTTTTTTTTTATCATCCAAACAGGACGGTCCATTCAAGAATGTTGATTTCAAAACAGGTCTGTTTGGATGAAAAAAAAGAAACTAGTGTAGGTAAGATGGCTATATTTATTTTTTCACTGAAAGCATTGCAGGACGTGACCGACCATAACTTTTGTTCTTGGATGAACCTTACAGATTTATAACACAGTAAAAAAATTGCTATATCCAGCTTAATTTAAATGTGACTTCTTCTTAGGGCTGTGTTTTGTGCTAAAATAATACTAGGTCATTTTCTGAAAATGCTGGATCTGCATACTCTAGCAGGCTTGTTTTGAGACATGACCTATTTGAAATGGTAATAATATTGACTGTAATATAATCCCTATAGTTTTTTTTATCATTGTTATAATGCATTATTTATTTCTATAATAATTCACCAAACTAATTTCACCAAATGTTTTGATTTGAACATTCGTCTGATCTTAAAAAAAAAAAAAAAAAACGTATACTCTTCCCTACACTGGGCACAGAAATATTTTACTGCAGAGAGCCTAAGGAGAAAGTACTTTCCCAGAGCTTCCTGATATCCCAATCTGTCCCAAGAGCCTAAAGTAATACCTGGGAAATCTGACTTCTATATGAAAAAAAGTATTGTTCTATTGTTGTATTATTCTAAAAGTTGTAATTTATTAGAAAATGAATGTCACATAACAGCAACATCATTCAGTCAGTATACGGTATATATATATATATATATATATATATATATATATGGAGAATCACTGCACTTACTGTACATTTCTAATTATTTTTGTAATTTATAGCAAAGGCAACAATGTATTATCAGAAAAGGTCAATACCTTCACAGAAACCAAGCAAGGTTTATAAAAATAAAAATGTAGCTAATGCCAAACCATGACACCGCACACCTAGCAGCATAAGTGACAGTAACTCTGACACATTTCATTCCTCAGCAGAGAAAGCAGCCTAAATCTAGATGTGAACATAAAAAACAAGCTCTTATTATTGGAACATCCTTATAAGTTGAGTTCTCAAAAGCTGATTTCACTATATTTTTGCTCTGGCACAGGAGAAAGTGCTGAGGGTGCTTAAATTTATTTATTTATGCTGCAATGTGTATCTCCAGTCATGGCTACAGATCAAAACAATTGCTAACAAACTGAAGGGGCAGCTTGAGCCTGTGCATGTCTAAATACAGCACCGGAGTGCTCCAAACTCGGCCTGCATGATGAAAAAAAAAAAGAAGCTCATTTGACAGCCAAGTGCGAGATGTAAATAACCAAAGCACAATGTTTACCTGGAGACTTGGCAAACGTATACACAGGGTCATTCAATTTCCAAGAGTGCTGTCAAATAGAGATTTTTATTTTATCTTTTTTGTGTGCATAGTTTAGACATATTGTATAATGCTTAAAGGTTTAAGCCAAAATTAACACACACATTGAGGTTAGTAAATAAAATAAAACTAAAACTTTTGCAAAGAAAATTTAAGAATATTTTCTCCCCATCACACCTTTCAAGTAGAAACAGCTTTAAAAAAATCATAGCAAGAAAAACATTTTAAAGCTGTCAATGCTGACTTGTTTTTGAAGATGTGTGGTTTGGGCTTTAATTCCTATCCTTGTTTAAATACTTGAGGGGTCAATGACCTGCAAAAAGCATTTATAATCACGATGCAGGGTATGCCTCTACAATTTTAGGAAATTACTTAGTAGTAGTAAAGAAATTGTGAATATGACAGCTGTGAATCATTTACTTTTAAAGAAAGTTCAATGGTCGCTCTCCCTTTTTTCATCCTGACAGGTACCTTTTAAATCTAATAATACCTGGCAGGAGAATTTCCATGACTATCTAGCGAGTGGTCCACTTATGTTTGTAATATAGTAACAGAACTAATTAGGGTCACCAGCTTAATAAAAACTTCAAATCTGATCCAAACTTTTTACAAACAGAAGCTAAATGATCATGTCCCTTCCTAATTTCTCCTGCACATCAACAGTTCTGGAGGGTTTATAGTGTTTTGCATAGACAGATGGAAAAAGTGGGGGGCAATGGAGATGATACACCTTAAGATACAATGTGGGCAATATGAGTGAGCTATATTTTTTTCTTTAGGTTGGAAAAGAGAAAGGAAAGCTGCAAATAAGTCATTGGCACCAGTAAGAGGAAATGTCCTGTTGCGTGGTGTGGATAGAATGATCCGTTACCTGCCTGTACCAGGAAAGGTTACACGATATGTGAGTGCACAAAGATCTATTACCTACCCATAACAGAAAGGTATCCCCTTGCATGTTGTAGAAGGTAAAATATGATGATCTATTACCTGGAAACATCCTAGTTGCATGGTGTGGAACAGGCATAGGCAAACTACGGGCCGCGGGCCATATACAGCTTGTTGGACTTTTTATACATACACAATTTATATCAGTTCATACAAACACTCTGTTTCCATCTGATACTGGCCTGGCTTGTCTATAAAATTTTAAAATTCATTGTGGCCCCCAAGTTGAAAGGTTTGCCCACCCCTGATGTGTAAGGTTGTGCAAAATGGCCATAAACAGTAACAGGCAATCAACATCATCATCCAGAAGTACCAACTTAAGGTTGATACAAAGGGGCTCAGTTACACAAATTTAGGTGAGATGCTTGAGCAAGAAAAAAAAACCTCTTTTTAATGTGTACTTTGCACAAAAATGAAGAATTAACAATGTGTATTTCTAGTTGGCTATCTGATAAACAAGACCTAAAATGTTATTTTTTTTACATCAGTCAACCGACACATTAGATTGTACGCCCTTGATGATAGGGACATTAGATTGTAAGCCCTTTTGACTAGTGATATGACTATAGACTTTGTTGGTGAGATACAAATACAAGTAATAATAACAATAATAATAAAATACATACTTTTGCAGCTCTGATATTTGTTGTACAAGCTCAAACTTAAGCCAAGATATATATAGTTTTATTTTAAATGACCTTTTCATAAAACAGGTTGTCCATGCCGGAAGATGTATTACTGAAAAGCAGGGCAAGTGACTAAAGGTAGAGTAAAATAGTAGAGTAGATTGGGATCTTTAAAGGTAAATGTTCTTCCTAAATGTGCGCTTAGAAAAATGCATGTCTATCTGACATGGTCCATGTAACTGGAAAAATACACTCTCAGCAGTCTATAAAGGTGTAAAACAAACCACAATGACAAGGCAACCAGAGACTGTGTCTACCAAGACTTACACAATAGAGCTGAGCAGTTTTGATTTCTACTGCATACTTGTTTGTTAAAACTAATAAATGTGCTTTGGTAATGCTATGTTTACTCCTTATTCATGCAAGTATGAATTTCAGTGACAGGTCTACTTTAACAGCACCTGTTGTAGCAAAGAGCAATATGCTTTAATATGCTCTTGAACTGAACAGATTCTGCTTCTTTTACAGGCAATTATTTCCTCTGAGCCGATTTATGATTGCACAACACACAAGGTCGTAAATAGTGAAAATTAGATTGTCAACACTGCCATTTGCTGATGCTACATACTTTGCATATTAGGGTCATTCATCTCAAGAAAACAATTTATATTGTCAATAAACGGAAGTGACCGAAGACTCCTATCAACTTTTTTTTTATTATTTTTCTTTTAGGAAAAGAAGAAATGATCTGCACTGAATAAAGTCATTTTTTCTACTTTAGACACCATTCATAGTTGTATATTTTACACTTCTAGAAGTATCCAATCCTTGACCAATGCTCTACTGAATAATGAAACTTACACTAAAAAGTTGAGGAATATGTTATTTTTTTTTTTTAATTTTAACTATATTTTTATATATTTTGCCATCTGATGTTCCTATATTTAAGCAATAAAGCCCATACTGTGAGCTTGTGTAAAGTATAAAAAATTAAAAAAATTCCACAAACAGTTTTTGTTCTGTGGAAGTTCCAATTTAACAATGCTGAAAACAATTGCCTATTGAGGACACTGCATACAATCATCAAAATAAATTCCATTTTCAGGATAAATAATAAAAACCTGTTGTTAAGGCATCATTATTTAGTGAGTAAATCCATGTACTAAAGCTGGCCACACATAACAGAGGGTAAGTGAAGGTAATGACAAAATTTGCCTGCGATAAGAATTATTTTTACAATAAGGTCTATAAACATGATCAATGAAGCCTGTGTAATTATGGACCTAGGTGATAGGAAGTAAATGGTGTTTCTTTAAAATTTCTCTTAAGTTCAACTTTAGGGCTCATTCGCACTTATGTGTTGGGGAATATGTGTGTAATATACAATGCATGCAGTGCATCTATGTTATTGGGTCCCTAATTGGCCAGTGCAGCCAGAGTGAAGACTGTTGACATTTTCTGGCCAGCCTTTGTCAGGCAAGGTTCCCCCAGGGATTGCTCGGGGCCCCTTATGCCAAGGAAAGTTTTATCTCCAACATAGGGGGTAGTCTTTTCATTGACCTCCAACATAAGAGGTAGTCTTTTTATTGACCCCCAACATAAGGGGTAGTGTTTTCATTGACCCCCAACATATGGGGTAGACATTCCACTGGCCTCCAATGTAAGGGACAGTCTTGTGCCTGACCACTTACATTATAAGAGCCTTCGTCACGAACCACCAGGGTGTTTATTCATCATTCTGCAATGTTAGGGTCATTTCTCAACCAACTATATATGAAAATGACTGTTTTACTACCCCTAAATGTGAAGGAAATTGTGCACTGACCATTATAGTATGATGGCTCTACACTGAACATAATATCGGGGTCCACATTTCTATTCTGACCATTATTATTAACCAGTGGTTGCCAACCAATGGTCCGCAAGAATATCTTGGTGGTCCGCAGGTCTGGCCAATACACCCCCCAGTGGGGTCAGGATAAGGACCCCACTGGGGGGCACACCGGCCAGAGCTGCCGACCATGTATCCCCGTATGGACAAAACCTGCCCACTCCCCCATCGCAAGCTCTGACCTGCGATGGGATAGTGGGCATCTTCTGGCATCATAACGTCATTATAGGGGAAGTTTATTCCCCTTTGAGTGATATATGGCTCCCCATTCGCGGTCCGGATTCCATGCACTTAGTGGTCCATGGGTCCAAAAAGGTTGGCAACCACTGTTTCACTCATAATTTCATACCCATTACTGGAAATTATTTTGTCCTGTAAAGCAGATGTTAAAACGCGTATGACATCATATTTACTTCTTTAATTTTTAATTTTGTCAGCAACTTACTGACCATGCTAATGTTCCAGGAACCATAAGTATAAATTTTACCAGGGTCTCTAGACATAAATATTATTTTATCGGTTACTCCACGGTAAAGCCTCAAGAAAGGCTTTGGTGTTAAAGCCTCCGTACTGCATGGAATGTCAGTTCTTTTGCTAATGGTCCTAGTTTTTGTGATTTGTCCCAGTTTGAAAATCTTTGTGATATGTAATAGGTGATACCTAGAATTGGAAGTACTCTTGTTACCACTGCAAATCCCATTAATCACGTATTATGTTTATTTATTGTATACAAGCCATCTGTGAACTGGCACTGCATTATTGCTGGGTCTTACCACAGTCTTTTTGCAGCTATATGCAGAGCAAATGCAGTAATTGTTTCCTCTCCTCCATACCACAAATTCTCTTTGTGTGTAATTAGCATCCCCAAGGCTGTGTCTGCTCAATCTTCACCTGATTACAGAAAGCACAACTAAAGCAGACATGGCATGCATAGACAAGGCTGTATATGACACTCTTTCCAAGATGGAGCAAGACAAGCCTTCTGAAAAGCAGAAAATATGATATTATTTACATGTTTGCCCAGGCTTTTCTTGACTGCCTATTAAAAAGTAAATTTGACAAAGCACGTTAGTTACAGTGTTTGATTCATCAGCTCCTCAATGGGAACAAACAGCTAAACTCCCAAGTGTGTCTTCACACCTGCTTCAGGCAAGGGGAGTTTTAAAAAGATGATGAGGTATTCTCAGCTAGTGAAGCATTTGTCATGTTTAAAACATCCACACAGATACTTATCAAAAATGAATGCTAATTAGTTTTTAAGTCCTAATGTGTTTGCATAGCTGTACTTTATTTAGGTTCTAGAAATAATTACTAGAACAGTTGCTGAGATTTTTGGCATGCTCTGTAGCACTAAATAATAATGATATTAAACTTTGCAGTATTTGTCAGAGCATTTTGAAAATCTTCTTTGAGTCAGACATGGGACTCATCATACTCCTTTGTTCCAGCAATTGGGTAAATAGATGCATCACAATGCTAAACTTAGGCAAGAGAATCACATATTTTGTTTCCAAATCATCAGACTTTTTGATCAGTTTGCTGCACTTAGGGTATGATAGGACTGGTTGTGAACTTCCTCAGACCTCTGAACCACTGAGATGCTATGGCTATGTTCAGACCAGCATTGGGAGTAACAGTTCACCTGCAGCTCCCACAAATGGCATTTTGTCAGCATCTTGGCTGACCACACCACTGGGGTGCATTTGCTTGTTTAGGAGTGGGTGGCAGCGAGTGGGACTGAACCACTTATTGCTGTACCCATGTATTTTCTCTGGGCTGCCATGGGTAAGATGTTACATTGCATCTCACCCAAGGAAGGATTCCAGCAAAGCTGGAATAGATTTCTTAAAAGTGTTATAATTTGGCAAATGTTTTAAATACTGGAGGTTTGCTGGATCACCCAAGTTCACCCATGATAGTCTATCCTCTCCAGTTTTAGAGAGCTTTAATAAATCAGGCCCTATGCATGCACTTGATGTTGTATGTAAACCTTTCTTGTGAAACTTATATCTGAACTCGAGCCTTACCTTAGGAAGTTCTACATAGTTCAGACAAAGTTGAATTGCATTCATTACTTTTTTAAATTTAGCAAAAATGCCAGTTCAGTGTAAAGCATATTCACCAAATCTTACCATGGCTTTATTTCCTAATTAAAAATAAACTCTCTAGGAAATATAGATCATTAATTTATGAATAAGGAAACACTGACTTTCAGCTACGAAAAGTTAAGATTGGTATGAATTAAATCATTGATATGTTTCCAGCTTCTTGCAGCAAACCTAATGCACTGTGCTGTGTATTTTTATCACTGTATACAAAGATGCCAGTGACACAGAACCAGATGTAGGATTATTATTTATTTATACTTCTCCGATGACTTCTGTAGAGCCCTTCGTGGTGTCTCACACACTAACACAGAAAGTAAAGAAACTGCTTCATGGGTAACCACGAGCAGATATATAAGATGTTTTCGCCTTATAAGGAAGCCCTAAAGACTTTTATTATTCATGCCTTGCAGATGGCAGTACATGGTCTCTCATTTTATATAAAACAGAAGCACCAGATGTAAAATTCCCATTCCTGAAATACTATGCTCACCACAGCAGACTCCGCTCTTTAAATCCAGGAACGGCAGTCTGCCCTAGGGGTGGGATATCTGGCTGGCTTCATATGAAGAAAACTGAAAGCAATGTTGAAAGTCATTCTCAAGAACTACTGATGAGTCTGTTATAACACTGTGGACTTTTCTGAAAGCTGACAAGAGATTTTTTGAAAGGCATCACAATCTCTTAAGCCCCAGGAGCACTGATAATGGTTTGAAACGCACATTACCAATGCCTTGACACAATAGGTTTTCTCACCAGGTTGGTGGCATATATTTCAGCATTATAAATTGGTGTATCCTGCTACCAGATATACTAAAAAGTTCATGATTGGCTGAATTAAGCCTTGTGTCCTAAAAATGACTGCAATGTGCAGTGAATAAAATTCCCCATCCGCTTGTTGAATTCTCACAATTTTACTTAAAGGGAAATGCAATGACTTTGGCACAATCTTTTAAAGTTATTGTTTTTAAACTGTTTTAGATCATTCTTTATTTTACAAATAATGAGTTTTTGCATGGCAAAGGGTTCCCAAAGCACTATGGGTTATATAACGAAATGGGACGATTGCTGCATGCTCTGAGGTTTACTATATATTAAACAGTGTTCCCAGATAAGTGATTCATTTCTATTATTATTTTGTGAAAATATAACTTGTGAAAAAGAGATTCAAGCTTCACCCACTGGCTGAATACAAGATAATATAATATTTATATGTAATATATATTCATTTTCTAAATTTGTTACCCCAACTATAAAAATAAAACTACTATACAATTCTATTCGTATAAGGTCCTTGTTGGCCTGAACCCAGCCTAATAAAAAAAGCAAGACCAGTGCCAAAACTAATACTAAAGCTGCATACACACTTCCAATAAATATCGTTATTAAAAAGGAACAACAAACGACCGAAAATAGTTTGCAAAAAAGGTGACCAACGATGCCAACGAACGATGATTGTCGTTGGAAATGAACGACCGTCACAGCGAATCTGATTGGCCGACTATTGTTCGCTATCCATCGTGTGTGCGGTCGTTCAGGGATCGTATATGTTTCTGCAATAAACTTTCTCCTTTACATGTCACTCCCTGCATCATTCAAACGATCGTATCTAGCGTGTGTGCATTATTGGTGGATTATATTTGAACGATGGTAATGTTACAGCATGTACAGAATTGTGCAGAATACGATTGTTCAAATATAAACGTGCATAATCGTTGATCGGTCGTAATCGTTTATTTTCTAACGATAATTATTGGAAGTGTGTACCTAGCTTAAGAGCTGTATAGACAAGAACATGCAGCATGCTTTGCCAGTCATTAACTTCCATTTGAGATATTCTTGAGCTGTTTCTGACCTTTTCAACTGCTTCAAGCTGCTGTTGAATTCTGATTGACTTAGGAAGAGTAAAAAACAATTCAGATAACTGTTTACTCAAACCTTAATTCAGCAAAACAAGTGGGGAGTAAATTAGGAAAACACAGCCACCCTTGTTTTTTTCCATACTGCTTTTGATGGACTGTTTATTCCATTGGGAGCTATGCCTCCATGGATTTATCTTGTTGGTTTCATGGTATTAATCACATGACGTAAGTCTTATCAAAATACAAAGAGCCTATTTGATTGGATTGTGCCTATTATATATGCATGGAATGTCATGAACTCTGCATATAGCAGGTCTTAGAGATGCTAGAAAAGATATACTATATTACATCTGCTCAGTAATGTCGTGTCATTTGTGTCATTGAGCTCTCAAACTGAGATGCTGACCTCATTCATTGCAGTTTTATATGAAGCACGATTGCCTGAATGCAAAGCAATACAATGTTATCACATTTATTCATTACTTAAACTAAACTCAGGGCAAATAGCTACACAGGCCAAGGAAATATATCTGTGGGAGCTGTTTTACATATCAATGGATTTGCATCTCTTTTCCATCAGGTCCTGAGATTTGCAACAGCCAGTAAAACAACCAAGACCATGACCTGACTTTTCTGTAAGTTAAGCAGCACAACTTGGTCACCTCCCTGCCCCCAGATTGTGATTTGCCAGTTATGCAGCAGCTACATATTCATAGTTTGACCTCTTTGCTGTCTTTTACCTTCAGCATAATAATACAAAACACCGGATTGGCTCCAAGTAGAACCCCTTTTTATCGTTTCACTTCTTTTTCTTTTTCAAATGAGATTTAATTTAATGAGATTGAAGTTAAACCCATTTAATATTACTAGTTGCACTTAAAGAAGCATTTTATCTTTAAGATCTTTAAGAAGGAACTTCATACACTACTTTTATTATTCTCCTGGAGTTCAGTTTTATTGTTTTCTCTAACCTTATAGAATAATTTCCAGAAACATAACTGACATTTTTGGGGCAAAATAATTTGTTCTTACTGAGATTTTCAGATTCGATCGTGAGGCCAAATGTAGACCATATTTATTAGTTGCTATCCAAACATTATTGGAAATGGACTATTCACATTTCAAGTGACGGCTACAACGTGCACAGAAAATATTAGCATGAGCAGAGCTCTGGCACTGTATAAAGGTAACCTAAGCCGGGTCACAGAACATAGCACTGAAAGCAGATAAATGGAAACTAATACGATAAGAAGAAAATGCAGACATTTGAGATGAGACAACAGTAAGAAACTTGAGTACGCAGATGGGACAGATTATGGAATAAATTAGAAGAGGAAGGAAAAGAGAGAATACAGCAATCACTAGGGAGAAGAGCAGACAGAACACAGACTGCACAGTGATTCCATACAACATCAAGCTACGCAAAATGGAAGACAGCTGGAATCCAAAGGAATAATAAAGGGGTCCAATATTAAAGAATAAAACAAGGACATAAGGGGGATGCTTTCCCATTTTGTATAAGACAAAACATTTGTTTAGCAGACTTTATGTTCTATAGCTTTGTAGCATTTCTGGTTTTCTCACTGACTGCAAATGTGCAGAATCTTATTTGTCTTTAATTTGATCACACTAAATATTAGGTAAGCTTGTGGTATACTAAGCATTCACAATATCATTATTACCAGTTGGCCTGACTTCAGAATGCCAACGCTTCAGGTTAGTGGCAAAGTACCACAATGAAAGAAAGTTCAATGCCAGGGACAGACGAAGGCAAGGATAGGCAACAAGAAGCCCCAACGCTGTACTAGACTGAATGTCATTTCTACTTAAAAAATCAGCACAGTGGATTTTACATCAACATCTAAATGTTCTTAGTTAATTAAATTAGTATGTACACATTCAACAGAAAAAAATAACTTTTTGATTTAACAAGCAATTATAAGGGACTACGTAATAAAAGAGTCAAGGAAAATATAAAATAATACAAAATAAAAAAAGAAATATATAACTTGTATATTCTGAAATAAACCAACATGTATTGAAATCTATTTATTTATTAAACCTTAAGGAATTCTCTTTCACTAGGTTTATTGCTATCAGTCCTGACCCCCTACCTTTCTCACCACCACTGTGCAAACCATGTACCCACCGTGTCTACATTCTCCACAATGCATTTATCCCATAGTACCACCATTCCCAACACCCACACTAACCCACCCTTTGCTTTTACCACTGCAGCTGATCCCACCATCTTCAATACCAGCACACCAACCCTGATTCCTTCAGCTGTACCTGACCCCCGTTCTCCCCCAATTCTTCACACTATTCCTATGTCTTCACTTCAGTTGCTCTTACACCTATGCCTGCCTCTGCACTCATGGGCCCTGATGTAATAAAGCTCTCCAAGGCTGGAGAGGATACACTTTCATCAGTGAAGGTAGGTGATCTAGAAAACCTGGAATGGATTTCTTCGAAGTCATTTGCGATTTGCTAGCAAATGTTTTGAATCCTGAACCAGATCCATTGCAGGTTTGTCACTTGTGCAGTGACTTGCCTTTCCTTATTCAACACATTTTTTTTTTTAGTTTAAGATAAAGAAGAGTTGCAGCTGAAACAAGTTGCTATCAAAAAATATGACTTTCCAAAGCTATCCGATTCGATTCTGATCAAGCCAGGCAGCCAAAAGACAAGAACACAAAACAGGGCTTAAACTAGAATAACATCCAGGATATATGAATTGAGTTAACATAGCAGTAAAAGAAAACTGTATATGAGAGGAAAAAAATATTCAAAACCTCCACAGATTGCTAGGGGTTCCCTGTGTAATGAGCAATTTATGCATCTCAGGTAAGATTACCTGACACCAATGATCTTTTCGGCTATCTGTAGGAGTGACATTCTGGCAAACAATGTAAGAGGCATTTTTTCCCCACTAACCACCGTGCTAATGTACTGTAGGCTGTGGATATAGTAATTATAGCAGGGTTTCCCAATGCTAAAAAGGTTAAGAAAGGCAGATCTAAAGCATAACTATGCTGAATGGGATTACTTTGGTCTCATTTCATCATGACCTTTATGGATATACCGTCTCACTGGGTCCCAAGCTACGTTACAGTAAAATATTTAACAGTGCCAAATTATTACCCCGTTTCAGTAACATAACCCCTGTTTTACTATGGCAATCTCATTATACAGTTCTTTTTCTTTTTACAAAAACCATGTATAGTAAGGGTCCATTTAAACCATTTTCTCATTTGGTATCCAGTCAGGAGGACTCTAATACTTGGTAGGTTTAAAGAAAAGAACATCAGGCTGCCATTCAGGTATGTATTATATAGTAAATAATATAGTGATATTATAGTATAATATATACTATATAATAGTATACTATTACTAATACTTAGTGAAGAAGATAACTTAATACATTTGTCAACATGAAAAAATACCAAATCTCAGCACTATTATTCATGAAAGGCGGGCATACACAGTTGGACACATTTGGAAAAACCAGGCTAACTTTTTAAACAGATGGTACCACCATGAAGTCTGTAAATCCTTTGAAATGAAAGCCGTTTTGTAATACATCGGCTTTCACATGTATTTTTGCCTGTAAATATAGTGTATGTGAATTTGCTGTATTACCTACAGAAAGCTACACAACACAAACTATTCAGGTTAATCACTTACAGCCATGAAATAAATACATAATACTGTGAAATGCATGAGTTTCTGAGTTCACATTACATTACCCATTCAGCGCATTATGTGCCAGTCCTATGAGCTATCTTGTCACTGGATGGAACATTAATCTTGCCTGACAAGGAAATGTGATGACAGCACTGTGACTGGGGACACTGGGAAGCCATTCACAATTTTTTTTTTCATGAACTTTTTTCCATGTTCACTGTCTCTGGATGTCATAATAACAGTGGATGGCCAAACCACTCAGTAGTAGCTCCAGAAATGATCTGATTAACTGTTATGTTCCAGGGAGCCTTCTCCATTATTTGTGTCACTTTGAAGTATCAGCACTTGTCGAGTATAAATTCTGGAAGACAGCAGATGTATAGCTATATTGCTAAAAGAAGCTGGCATTTACAGACCCATGTCAGGCAGAACTGTAGACAGGCAGGATTTAGGATGTATGGTGTGAAATTTAGGAGGATAAAAATAATCTTAAAGTGATCCTGAGGACTATAAAATCATAGTGTGCTGTCATTGCTGAATATAAATAATAGTTCTGGGGCTGCCACCCTGCTCCTGGTTTATCCCATATGTCACTAGTTCAGCTACAGTAAAGATCTGGCTATGTTGTCTACCAGGGGTACCAGACTGGTGGAACAGAATTACAAATCTTTTGGGAGGCAATTCACATACATAGGTTCAACAACATATTTAGATGTTTGTTTAACATTCAGATTTTAGAGAAAATGTTATCAAGATGAAGAAGTATTCCAGATGTTTTGCAGGTATCTTATACTGGCTATAGATACATTTCACCTTATGTAATAAAAGACTGGGTTTTCGGCTGTTTACCCCTCTTGGTTTTTTTGAGTTTTGCCATTTAATAACCAAACCTTCCAAGCTACTATCAAATGAATGCTATCAAGAGAAAAACCTGACAAATAATAATTTGTAAACGCACCTGACCTTTACTTACATATTCATTACATAGCCAACAATTCAGGAATAACTTATAGAGGCCCTTTTAGCAAATGATCTATGCCATTTTTCAGTTCACCCTGCTTAAAAAAGTAGCAATCAGTTGGAAAGTTTACAACTTTCATCAGAATCATCACTTTTAGAAGAACACCACTTTAATAATAAAGATGGCGATCACATTTACTAAGCTTGATCGCCCCTTTCGGGATGGCAAATAGTATTTACCACTTTGATACTAGCAATAAGCAGATATAATGTAGGTCTATGACAGCTTATCAACACACTTATAAGCAGAAAAATTGGTGATAAGTAATCTGTTCAGGTGAACAGAGCTTCTGATTGCCAGTTTATGGTATTTATAGTACAGTAACCAATCACTCATGTAAAAAGCCTAATAGTCTTTTCAAAAAAGTGTCAATCTTTTTTCTGCTTGCCCGTTTTTGATAAATAGGTTAAGCATTATTGAATCCTTGGATGCAGATTAGGATATTATTAAATTAATCTAAATTAAGATTATTGGAATTAGAGGTGATCTGAATTACACTGCGCTGAATCTGTGCATTCATTTTCTTTTCCCTTTATTTTCATGTGATGATCCTACCAGTAACACTTACTGCTAGGGTGACAACAACACTCCCGCAACATTTGTACCTATCTTCTTCACCTTGTCACCTTAGGACATGCCATCTCAACTCTAGAACATAGCAGGAAGTTGTTTTGTAGCGTAAAACAATCCTTCACCCTAACGGGACTAATTGGGTAACATATTGTGCACATTTGCATTCAGTTGCTGCTATGGTTGCAGTGTATTGTGGTGCAACAAGTCACCTCTGGCTTTCTTACCTCTTATGATGGAAGAGCCATACCACAACCGCAAGGCCATATTGTGCAAACACAACCTGCGGCTAAGTTTGTCAATTTTTGGGGCAAAGCATTATGGACTTGAGATTGGCCAACCATGTGGTTTTCCATTACAAGTGTAAAAGGGACCTTACTCAATGTCAAACCCGCTGTATTTCATACAACACTCCCCCTACCGTGCAAATATTACAGTTATTGTGTATAATACTGACACAAAGTGCAGGATTTTTTAAACATCAGATTTAGATCTCCAGTTGTTACCTTTCTTGCATAAAACTTTAGGACCTAATATATTAAGAGAGGCTCACTATTAATTCTAACTCATCATTAAACATGTTCATATAACAATCATCATTTTAAAGAAGAATAAGTATACAAATTTTTAAATTACTAGTTATTATTATTTTTAATACCAATCTTTATAAAAGGTAAAAACAATTTGCAAAAAACTGTACCCATAGCAACAGTGTACTCCAGTCAAAATGTGACATTCAGCTTTGCGTACAGAGAGAGCAGCCTACTTAATAAGTACTTTGGTTTCTTCCAGACATTGCTGTACAGTCCTATAAGTGGGTAATGCTAACACAGCTGCTGGGGTTGTTAGAATGTACACCATAGGCTTCTTCTTTTTTTTACATATGGACAAAATATATATATGATTCTGCCTTGAAAGTCTGAACGTGATTGGTGTGGAAATTATACAATAATGCAATAGGCCTAATTTATCAAACATTTCCTAAAAATCTTTTGCTATTAGTTGTCAACTGTTTTCAATCCTGGACCAAGTGGATGCTGGATCACCCAGGTCCACCCCCAATATTCTATCTTCTCCAGTCTTGTAGAGCTTTAATAAATCGGGGTCTTTGTTTATTATATAGTTCAAGCTCCAGAAAGTACACACATACAGTCCTCATATTGATCATCTGAGGGGCTCCCTAAAATATGGATATTGGGGAATGCAGGGAACTCTGACTAAATCTCCATACCGACGTCCGACGATTGTTGCTGGAATCGATTTTTTTGTGACCATTAAAAGATGAACCAACAAGCGCTGTACACACGGAACCATTTACCTTTAATGTGGTTGGGGGAAGATGAGTAAGCGGCATATTGCCGTAAAGGAAGACACAGTTGTTCCCAATCAGTTATTTAACAATCTGCCACGGCTGACTAAATACGTGCCAGATATTTCAGAATCGTCAGTCGTGTGTATATGAAGCTTAAGAATAACTGAGGACATTATTTTAATTTAGTACAGCTGCAGTATTTACTTGCTTGCAGATGCTTAGCAATTTTATTTCTATTTACTATACCTTACTGAACTTTGTACAAAACTTAGGATTGTACCAAGTAGTCAGAAAGTTTTCATACGCAGGCCGTGATTAGAAAGTTTTTAAATTTCCCAATACCAACATAACCATATCCAAAATACAACCTTCTACCTAGTGATAAAATCATAGAAAAATATAATGACAATATTTTTTCTTTAAACCAGCTACTATCAACCAATACAAACATGATGTTTTGGTCCACAAAAAGGTTGGAGTACCACCAATAGGTGATGAGTTGGCTGATGAAGAAGAGATGTCTGGCATATGTAAAATTGATCTGGTATGGTATGGGGTTGACCATAACATATGAATTTTTAAAGAAAGTACTATTAGCATATAAAAGGTACATAGAGAAAGCACAAGTGTCCTCTAAACTCCATGCAAACCTTTGCTAGTTTCATACACAAAGCTTAACATTTAACGTAACATACCTGTGCTCTATAGCAGCCTTTCCAAACCTTTTTAACATGGGGGAAACATTGAAATAATTTTCAGGTCGTCGGGAAACCCCTGCAATAATTACTATATCCACAGCTAACAGTACATTTGTGTTGTGGTCAATGGTATGTTGCTGGCCACTTGTAAGAATGCCACCCTTATAGATATAGATAGCCAAAAAGATCATTGGTGTCAAATAAACTGAGCTCAAGGGGCCCCTAGCAACATATACAGGATTCCTGGTTGAGAAACACTGCTATATAGACAAAGGGTGTTCCCTATAGTCCCATACACCTTCCTTCATTGAAGTCTATCATTTCAGCCGAATTGGGAGTGTTTAATAAAAACAGTCCAGTATTGTACCATGCTAATAACATGTGGAGGTCTGGTACCATAGCCAAAAGCTGGCAAGTAAATGCTGAATTTGGCTTACCGTTACACCAGTCAAAGACAAGTGCTTGAAGATGCCAAGACTGCTTCCTTTCTATCAACCAGGTTACCATAAGAAGAAAATGTCTGAGATGGCTAATTGCCAGAAACAGGAAACGATAAGCACTAAACCTGGAAATCATTCAGATTGTTCTCATTTCTGTTGTTTCCGTGGAATCAAATCAGTCATTAACATTCTTAAAATAATTTCTAAATAATGTTGGCCAGTATTGAACACAGAACAATGATAGCCAGTCACATTCATCCGGCCGGCTGATGTAAACCACGTCTTTAAGGTCTTTCCCAACAATCAATTCTCCATTGTTCTTGCTTTTCAAAGTCTTTAAATTCTTTGCATGCTATAGTGCTATTCTGATCTCCGTCTCCACTTCATATGACAGATATCGTTCTGTTTACCAAGGTTTTTACCAGCTAGCCGTCTAGTTACCTGCAATGATCCCACTGCCCTGTAAATGTGTTAGTCTGAATCTCCCATACTAGAATGCTGTCATTTACCTTATCTCAACACATTTCTTATTCTGCATCTCATTTATTTTTCCCTCAATACATAGTAAGTATGAAAACATGTCAATCACTGGCAGATGGCAGACTAAATTACACAGCATTCAATCACTGCATTTGAAGGAACAAACCTATCTGGGTGCTGGTAATGACTAGGAAGATGACTGAGAACTTAAATGCTCCAGTCACCTACAATAAACATATTTTTATGCTGCGGAGCAACAGTATGGAAGCCATATGGTGAGATTCCCTAGATGTTTCTTAAAGCTAGATGATTTCTTAAAGCTAAACTAGTAGAAAGCTGCTAAGTAAACAGTAAATTACATTGGTGTGAAATGTTTTATCTGCCAAAGTCTTTGCAATTATGTACAGCTACAGTTGTGATCCAGACACCCCTACCAGACAGAAAAGCCAGATCTCCAACCTCTACTGAAGCATAGCTTGGTCATTACTGCTTGGCCAGTGAACAAAAAATGGCTCACTTTAAATGCTATCCCGCTGCTCAGTTTTCTCTTCCAATAAACATGTTCGCTGTCATGACATGTGCACTAAAACATAGTCTGACTGGCTATCACTACTGGCCCCCTTACATCAGTCCTCTGATAGAATGCAATCATATTATGTATTACGCGAAGCAAATATTACAAATTCATGTATGGCCATTGAATATAATTACTGCAATGTAAATAAAATAATAAAAATGTTTATGTTGTTAAGTTTTTAAATGTTATGAATTTTCATAAAACAAATAAAAATACAAATGTACATTTGTATATTTATACAAACAAATGAAATCCATTTGTAATGTCCCACAGCTCCATCTATTAGTATAAGCCTTTTCACAACAATACTAACCAATCTCTACAGCATTCAAACAAATACGCCCTGCTGTATCAGACTATCTGCTGGAAATCTCTAAAAATGAAGAAAAAAAAAAAGATGCAGATTTACTTGAGCTGTCCTTCTAATCATGAAAGATCCTTTCTTACGACAAATGACTGAACGATGCACGAACAAGCGGCGTTCTGTCCTATGGAGAGGGGAGGGGGCGGCACCCCACTGGGCTCTCTCCTCTTCACTTCCATTACGATCGGCCGTCATTCGTTGATCTGCCAGGACGGATCCATGAACAATAAATGCTGTACGCCGGACTCTCATCCGATATCAGCCGAGAATCACCTGGCGTGTGTACGTAGCCTAAAAGTGATCTGAGCAAGCACTCGTTCATGCATCGTGGAGTGCTTAGTCGTTGGAAAGGATCATGATAGATCTTTCCAACGACTATAATTGCAAATGTATTTGGCTTTATATGTACTGCATACTTGAAATACCTATATACAACATTCTGTAGTTACTAATTAGCCCTGCCTATGCAAAGTAATAGAAATTCTAACTACATGATTTCCCTAAAATATGTCACGTTAACATAATCACGTTAGTCATTAGTGCTACACTGGCCCAAGCTTCTTAAAAATACAAATGCTTGCAATTTATATTACATTTTCAAAAAGGAAATTTACATCAAGTTTAGTCCACATTCAGAGAATTTTTTTCCCAAGCTTTATCCTGTGTATAGCGGGGGTGAAAAAATCTCTGCTCCAAATGCAGATCTGCTAAATAAAAAAGCAATGGTATTGTATAAGCTATAAAAAAGAATACACTGAAGCAATTCTAAAGCACATTTCTGCATGTGATCCAATTATGCAGTAGATTGTTCCACGCTACTTGACATCTGTGTTCAAAGTCTTAAAAATCTGTCACCTACACAAGAGCAAATGAAACACCGCCTTTGTCTAAGTAGACAGCATATAACTAAACATATCTGTTACATTAAATGTGAGTGTTTTTCCATGAAAACACCTCTGTATGATTGCAGTCACTTCTGTTTATGTGTAAATGGGATCTTTACTAACAGAGTATGCTCACTGAGCTATTAAAAACCTTTAATTGGGACTGGAAGAATTACCCATTGTCTGTACAAACTTCCCATTGGTTCACTCCATTGAAGAACCACATGCAGGAGACTCTGTCTTTTAGAAATCTAAAAGCTAATAACAGTATGAAGTATGGACTTCCAATGGTTCCTTTTAGGATTTCCTGCTTTGCCAGACTGCTGGGCAGTTCTGATCAGTCCCACACTTCTGAGAAGAGTCAAAACTTGCCACTGAGCTCCATTTCCATATTTTCTCAACTTCCTACTCTGACAAATTCCACATTATTTCTTAGACTCATTTTCAAGGTCCCAATTCCATAATCCCTCTTGTGATCCATTTGAGGAATATGTGACCTAAACCTCTCTCTGTGCCCTCCAAAATCTCCATAGACACAAGTTGGGCAGTGGTCTTGGAGGCTACACCAGAACTTTTAAAAAGTTAAGTCAGTATATAAAACACTTTTTTGGATAAAGTAGAGAAGGGTTAGACCTTTATAAAGTTTTTATTGCTGTATGTCCCCACTGGAGAAGTTAGTTTTGCATGTTTGTCTCGGTAACCATTGTGACAAAGTGTTGGGGAAATTCAACATTTAGATTGTCACACAACAGGGGACAAGAAATCCTCAAATGGGAATACCTTTTCCAGGCAAAAATCTCTGGAACAAAAATTTTGAACTCTTAGAGAAATTGCTTCTTATTTCCTACTGTGTTTGGCACAGGAATCTAAATTTCTGTGTCTGTGGAGTACAGACAGCAAAAATACTCTGATAGGGGTGGTTTCTAACCTTACCATACTCTATATAAACCTAAAAAGCTTTGGCTAAACATATACTATAACTTTTTCTTAATGCATGGTTTCCTGGAGTTCCTGCAGCCGTTGTCACATTTTCACTTCTTTCTTTTACCCATTAGTTCTGTTTTTTAGAACAGAACAGCCACTTAAAGACTTTATCAGCCCTTCTTTACAGCCAACAGAACCTAATGATGACAGCTACTATTGGGATTACATAGGTGAGTATTCGAAGGGGTCAAATGGTCATGTTTACCTGCAAATCAAAACTTTTTTTTGGAATCAAAATTAAACTATTTTTGTGGGACTAAATCTCTGTTATCATTATTTCTATCTGTTATTTTCTTCTCCTATTTAATGAACAGAGCTGCATAATATGTTGGCGCTATATACTGTAAAATATTAATAATTTCATGTAAATATGCACATCGGCTTAAAACTAATATTTTTTTAAGGCTTGCATACATTCTTTCTAGCAGCAATGGTCTGTTACACTGTAAATGTATGGCAGAAGCTCCCACAAATTCATGGTAACGCAATTCTTGTGAGTTTTATTTTTCTTTAGCATAAGAGGCAAGCGGAAAATTGTGAGCCGAAAACAGAGAACCTTCCTGACCTTCAAAGGTACACATTAACATAGATCAAAACAATAGTTTTTTGCCAGTAAAAAAAAGACGGGAACATCTTTTCAGAAGTTTATACCAGTAATAGCATGCACAACACAACTGGACAACTCAAAAAAATGTCTAAAATAAATGAAAGCCTGTAATAAAAAGAGATTGGATATGGAATAAGTATATCTATATAGCAAATCGTTTGTTTCCACCCTGTCAATATTTTCAACAAAATCTGATAAACCGCAAGATAAATCTTTATTTTGCCTTGACCTTTCTGAACTCTACACACTACTTAATATGTTATTCCAATACATTTTACACTGCAAACATATCCAAGCTTATTATTCTGAATTTTTTTTATTTTTGCAGTTTATAGGATGAATGACAATCATGGCTGACACTAATATGATTAGATAATAGGCTCCCTAGATAGAAATGGCTGATCATGCTCACTCAGCCATTTGCCTCCAAAAGCAAAACAGCAAAGTTTTTCCGATTTGGTCATATATGGTGATTATTGTTCACAATTTGGCTACTCGGTTATAGTAAAAATGGCTACCACCCTCTTGATGTGGGTCCAATCTATGTTTTATTTAAACAGAGCCATTATCGTTGTAAGCTGCTGCGTTCACTTCTAGAAGCGCATGACTAGGGGTTCTCACTTTACCTTGGGTTCCCATTCACCTCTTGATAGCAAGGCCAATGAGAAAACAACCCATGGGTGTAGTATCAGTCCATTCTGGTAAAGCCAACCAAAATTGTAAGCCTTTAACATAGGGATTGGGCATTGTGGCACAGTAATAGTGCCTTGGCATTGTGAATGCTGCTCTAAATCAAATGTATATGAAAATGGAAGCTAAAGGGATCAAGGTATTTAATATTTGAGGCAGCATGTAAGTGTCCACACTGTAAAGGGTAAATAATATAACAAAGGAATAATTGAAAACTAATCATAAATCTCACTTGTTATTTTGGATAACACACATAGATAGTCTCTACTCTTGATGATTGAGTCACTTTAAAGCATTATCAAATATTAATAATGCTTAGCAAACTGTATGATTGTCAGTATTCTGCAAATATCAGAGAAATATATTATTACTCTTGCTATTATATTTTAAAATCCAAATGTTGTCAGTGTACATTTATAAATTCAGGGTTATATCAATGTATAGGATTTATATTTTAAGGATTATAAAGCAAGATCTGCCAACCTAAAAAGCAAAATTGCTTTGAACAACAGTTTGTGTGCAAATATGTAATAATATAGCGTAAACTAAATGCTCTCCAGATACAGGTTGTTTTCCTAAAACTGCTGAAACAGCCAAATATACTATTAAACAGATTCATGAGAAAATTTTAACTGAAAAAACATTTGCTAAATTGAACAGTTTTCCCACTGAATAGGACCTTCATTCAGGGCAACACTATGTCAACCTATCTGGCATGTCATTAAAATACACATCCTAGGGTTAAAAAACCATACATTTCAGTGGAGGGGCATTTTTCTATCCACTCACAAAATGTAAGGGACAAATGTGTCTCGCTGATACCAGTGTATGGGGTGGTCATACCTCAGGCTCGGGGTGGGTTGTGTCTTTGGCTGGGTTCTGGTATCATGACTTCACTCTGGGGGAAGTTTCTTCCCCTTTGAGCGACACCCGGCTTCCCACGCATGCGCGGTCCAGAGTCTGTGAGTTTATTGGTCTGTAGGTCTGAAAAGGCTAAGACCACTGGTCTAGGGGAATGAAAAACCTGGCTGAAAAAAAAGTAAAATGGCGGTCAGAAGGAGGCTAATTAGGGGTCAAATATATCTGTCAATGACTTGTGAATGAAAGGTCAAACTGATGCCAAACATAGGCCCAAAGACCACTAACATAGGCCCTTACTGTTCAGAGACTGAACACTTAGTAAATAATAACATGGAACTGCTACTTTGCATCATATAATGGTGTCATCAGAATAAAGGAATCCCCAGAATCATTAGTGATGATGTAAATAATAATACCTCACCATGGATATCATATAAATAAGGAAGCCTCACTACCGATATTAAAGCTTTATCTCACGTATACATTTTTTTCTACAAAATAACTTATTAAATCCAAATAAACATGTTTAGCTGTGAGTTTTCAGAATATTATTCCAGAAGCACGTTGTTCAGTAAAATGAAAGATGGTAAAATGCAGAAAATGCCCACAAGAGTGACACAATGCTTTTTGTTACCTTAAAAGAATCAGCCAAAGTGACAAAGTAGACAAAAAAGCTGAAAGCACTTAAAATAATAGGAAACTTGATTGAATAGTTCTGCCTCAGCAACAGAATCTCAGCAGAGGTTCTGGTTATAGCGGAAATAAAATTGTTAGCACACTGTGCTTCTTTGATGCATTCCACTCTGACAAAGTGAAGCGAACTCCCTCATGCTGTCTTGTGATCTTACCTTAAAAACAAGAAGTGTGGACACATTTAGATCCAGTGGCACACACTTGGCAGCTGCAAGGTAGAATACAGGCTCTAAAGTGCTTCAAATTTCACAATTGAGCCAAAGAAAAATTAGACATTTCAATAAGGACTTCATTCTCTACTCTTTAATGGGGTAAATGGCAACCTGTCATAAGAAGAACAACTCTACAATGCCAGAGGTTTTTACAATTCTGTGACTGAGGGAGACCAGGGGGATAGCTGCCCCCCTTTTTTTTTAAAGCTTATTTCTAGGCTAATATAAAATACATATACTAATGCTGTTCTGCATTCAGAACTAAATATAAACCACTTGGCTGCCCATTGGTACTGATTTGCTCGGAGTACAGCTTTAAACAACAATGTCTGTTCCAGTGGGAAAATAAAAGTTAATAGGTTCCAAGGTGGCAGCATTATTAGCATCTTAGATGACAAAGAATAATTTTGGGACATCCAGTTAAAATATGATTACTGTACATATACTTTGATTCAGATTAGGGAATCTTAAAAGAGAGGTAAAGGTATGGCTGTACCTTCACCTAGCACAAAAATGATGATCAAGTAGGTATGACTTAAGAATGTCTGTCATGACATCTTTATTTTATACATGCAGCAAAACGTTTCCTAAGTGGCAAAATGGACATTGCAGTATGAATCACATTGAATCTCCAGGTTTGGCTGTAAACATATGAACAATAATTCCTCCCACCGTTCACTAGTATAAAAGATACATACATATTATTATATCACTCGAATTTCTCACTAAAAGAAAAATCAGTTTTAAGAATGGCAAAGACCTGATATTTGTACAGTTACATATTAAGATATTAGGCTGTCATATGCCCCCACACTAAGTTTTCTATTTTATCGGGAAGGGAGGGAGGCAAAGCCAGGAATTTCTCAGCACCCCCTTGTAATACATACATTACTCTAAAAGCAATATTCTAAGTAAAAAAACCTGGACATACCTGTCAGAAATTATTTTTTATGCATATGACAAGAATAATTTGCAAGGTGGAATTTGTCTGGTTTCTAGTGGGGAAAATACATGTGTTTGCTGTTCGTATGTGTTATTATACAGTGCCTGGCAAAAACTTTTCATTAATATTATAATTATAAGGCAGACATTACTTCATACATTTCTCAAGTGTACCTGCCTCCGATTCCCTAAAATTACATTACTGAGGAATAAATCTGCATCTAACCGCACAACACTAAAAATAACACCCATAATTGTAATAACAGCTACAACAATAACAAAATCCTAGTAACAGCAAAGATAGCATTGAACTAAAATAAGAAGTGTGTTTGACGCACTCTTGCTACCCTTTTTAAATCAATGTGCTATTTAATATTTTAACATCTTAACCTCGGATATGATTAGTCTCAGCCCGTGCCTGGACTGTAACTGTAGAAACAAGAGTAAACCAACAGAAGGCTTGGCTACGGCTGGCAGAAATTCAGTTTGGATCCTGTACTTGGCAACACAGGGGAAGAAATTCTTATTTAGATATGCCAGCAAAGCTGTGATTAAATGGACAACAAGACATTACATGCCGAATAGAAAGCAAATGTATGGTACTAGGAAACAAGCATCATGTTCACGCTTCTTTTTTAACATACCAAATAAACAAAAAATAAATAGAAAATAGTTTGCATAGTTGGTTTGACGCCTGTTCCTTGAATTCGGTTTGATTGTACAAGCTGAGCCGAGGTTATTAGCCTACTTACTAAAGGTGTTATTTGTGTTCAAATACTTTATGGGGCTAGAGCTGATTCATATATTTGACTGGTACCTTCAAGTAATAGAAAAGAATAAAAACTATCATGTCCAAAGTGCTTTTAAGGCCAAACTGTCAATCACTGGAGGTCAAATTTCAAGTCTTTGTTAAGACATTGCCACTTTGCTACGTTCTAGGTTTTATTGGTTGGTGGCAATATTACTGAATATTGGAAAGAATGAGAATGAATGACGGCAGTATTTGGAGGGCACAGAGGACAGGAGAACAAGAAGAGCTATAAAAATCTTCCCCAATAATATAAGAGTACCACGATGGCATTAGGACAAGTGGGGGGACCATAGTGGCAGTGGGACCAGCTGGCAGCCTGAGAGGTGCAGGACTAGAAAAGGAAGCAACATGGCAGCAGATCCAACAGTGGAGAAGTAAAGTCCTGCTCAGTTTACAGTGGAGTTAACATTTTTAACTGTTCTTTTAAAATTGGGGGTTCAGACAATATTCAAAATTTTTGTAAAATAAAGTTAAGTAAAAATGGGTTTGCTTGTTCTGACACATATCAAACACACAGGAAGTATCTGTAGACTGTCAAAACCAATAAAGGTATGTGGCTGAAGTTTGCTTAAAATTTTGCCAAGATGTAAATGAATCTAAAAGTAATGAGGAACACCTACAGACCACCTCGATATATAAAGCAATCTATAAGAAAACATCTTAAATCCAATCCTAGCAAAAGTCAAAAAGGAGCACTTCTGTGAGTAATAAAAAAGCATTGCTATTATTTTAAATTTTTTGTGATTTCTTAAACTGTTCCAAGGAAAGCGCAGGGGTGCTTTTAGCTGTGCATATGACAACTGCAATAAAAAAACATAACTTTCAGTAGAACATGAACATTTCCCTGGCCCTGTCACAGTGTATGTTACTAACGCTTTGCTCATTCTATTTGACATTGCCATGGCAATTTGCATTCAGGTACATAGTACGGTGTTTCTTCCAGCCAAAAGTATACTTTTAAGAGAAAAAAATCAGCTAAAACCAGCAATAACATGGCACTACAAAAGTACCTTTCATGCCATCTAATTTTGATAAACAAGTTACCCATTTTTTTTTTAAAGCACACAAAATTAAGTCAAAACGTGTAAAATAAAAAGTGCATGGACATTTTGGTACAGCTAACCTTCTCCCTGCTGTTTGGAAACAGAATCCCAATATATATTTGTTCCTGATTAGACTCTTGTGCCATCTTTAAAAAAGCCACATCATTAACATTATTATTTAATATTATTAATAATTAATAGGATTTATATAGTGCCAACATATTACACAGCGCTGTACATTAAATAGGGGTAGCAAATGACAGAGAGATACAGACTGACACAGGAGGAGGAGAGGACCCTTGTCCAGAAGAGAATTTTGAAAATACAAGAACATAAGATACATATTATAATACCAAAACATAACTCAAATAGCACAGAAAAGTAACAAAATAACAATTGGAATAAGGGATTTCAAACAAGCCCATGGTACTTTGTATATCATGAAATATCATATACACATTTTTTAGGAAGTAAGGGGGGAAAAAGAGAATGGGGGGTGGTAAGGAGGGAGAACATAGGGCAAGGGGTGGATCATCAGAGTGATACCAATATCATTATTCAGGCTATCAAAAAAACAGATACATGGTATCAAAGCTTCAGATCTAGAGCGGATATGTTAATATATGTGAATTCAATCAAGGGTTGCCACACAAATCAAAATTTCTCATATTTCTTGGCAGAAATAGCCAAAGCTTTATATACCATCTCTAGAATGTGGCATCCAATGCACCCGATATTGGTAAAGAGCATCCATGGCTTCTGAATACAATAAAGACTGGATGATTGAATATATTTACTCTTTTTTGGTGGATACATGTTGGACCTTAATACATGGATGACTTTTGTAATGCCGTGCACTAGAACCATGGAGTCTACCACTCTGAAAGACAGCTGCATTGGTAAAGTGGGATGGAATGCCATTATGAATGAATTGCACCACAGCGCAATAACGCACATTTTCATACATTATGATAACATAGTTTTGGTAGAGCAACAGTGTGAATTCAGTTGTAAACTGTAGTGACAGGATTGCTTTAAAAAAAGAAAACGTATATGTCTTCTAATGCTATAGATGTGTCATTGTTTGTTCTTAGTTTTCCAGGACAAAATCGTAGGGCTCAGTTCAGGTTTTCTCTGATTCTAAAAATTATTTTAAAATGTTGCCAATTACAGGCTTTGTAGCATCCTTTCTAGTCAGTCTATCTGTCCGGAAGTTACAACATTTTGATCTCCTTCTACAAGCAGGGAGCACATTTCTTACTCAGCCAGCTGTGCACCATGCCTGTAATTTAATGAATTCCATTTAATTTATTTTCCTTTTATCGTGTTACCATGTTTAAAACATTACAGCACAGCATTTTTTGTTAGGATTCCATTTTATATGACCCTAGCACAGCACACTATATATTTCTGCCTACAGGAAATCAAAAAACCTGCTTAATGGTAAGTGAAGCTGCCTAATGAAGATGATTACATTATTAAGGGGCTTTAAGATGCGTTTCATCTGCTGGGTAAGAATCCTGCCTGTATGAACTGGACTTGATGTCATCTGCTTCCATTCTACCAAGATCTTCCAAATGAATAACCCATAGAATGAAAATAACTATTTTGTCTGGTAACTGGGAAAACACAAAGCCCTGTGTTTCATTTGCTGTGTAAACAGCAACAGCAATTGGAATGGAGGTTAGTCTTAGAATTCGGCATGTGTGGACATATATGCTGCATACCCACAGGGAAGTGAATTTAATATAAAAGGCCAGGGGTTCCACTTTAAAGCTGGAGGGGGTACAGCATCGAAAAGCTCATACAGAGAGCTTCTAAAGCTCTCAGAAGTGTCAAATGAGGTCAAAAATAGCATTCCATTTGCAGCACAAAAGGGAGCGTTGTTGAAATGTGAATACACTGGCATTATTTGTTATTCTTGACACATGGAATGGAGACAGGGTTTCTTTAAAATACCCCCAGTACCCAATTTAATGGAACATTGTACAACACTACAATGTAGGCACATACATTTAGAAGTCCTCTTCAGTGTCCCAGGTGTCCTAGCTCCTCTTCTACAGAATATTTCTATTGCCCCATTACCCTGATGAGTAATCTTCCAGCCCAACAGGAGATAGGAAACAATATTGGAGGGTGGGCAAACACTGTCAGTAAGTACGTAAGTTACAGTGCAACCATGGAGAAGTTGTGACACTGAACAGAGGAAACTAATAGTGAATAATTGCAAACTTTTACTTTTTTTAGTTACTTTCCTATTTTTGCTGTCCCAAAGACCCATGTGGAATGTGGAAGCATCATTAGGACAGGTCTCATAAAGGTAATCTCAAGACCTTCTGAAAATCAGTTAAAGCACTTCATGTCAAGAAGAACATGCAGGCTACCATTCCTCCTCTCCGTCCGAAAACACAAGCTGTCATGTTAATTCAGTGTCTTCAATAGTTTTGAATGAACTGTACGGTTTACATTGCTTTTCATGCCTTTAAACAGTTAAATTATATAGAGTCTGATCCAACCAAAATAATGGTTCGAGTTACAGAGATGAAGCCCCAAAACATACAATAGGCTAATGAAAGATTTATCCTCCCACTGTTTAGTCTCAGCAGTATAATTCTAGGAAGAAGCCCCCAAGTTTCCTCATTTGCCCTTAAAAGGGGAACAATGTATTAAATTACAGACATATCCTATACACTGTGACATTTGTATGTATGATTTGCACTTAGAAGGAAAGCAGCTCCTCAACAGACAAGAATTTAAATATGGGGTAGGATGAAGTGTGGTAGCATTTGAATGAGACCAGTTAGAACTGTGTATGAACATTATGCTCTGTTCCTTGCCTTCTAATGTAACCCATATAAAAAGGTATATTTTACCAAAGAAGTGGGGATCCTAGGAGCATATATTCTTTATACAGATCTAATGTTAATTTCCTGATTTTGATTTTAATTATATTAAAATGAATTCACAGACTGATGTCATCCCGCTACTTCTCACCTTGCTCCAGCAGTGCTTTATGGCTGGTATGACAGAGACTTTCTTTATGAATGTATTTAAAAGACAGTGTCACAATAATGACAATACAAGAATCTGGCAATACAGATGAATAGTGCTCATACAATGATCAGGCAAAAGAATAAAACCTGCTTTGTATTGTGTAGGTACACAAAAGGGGGTGGGACAGTGAAGCGCAAACCATGACCCAGTCCCTTCTTTGCCAAGTTCAGATCTGGCTTTGCTCCAGTCACTTGCCAATAACCATTATTCCAGTGACAGGTCCTATTAGAAGGCAAAACAAAATGGATCACACAATGCTGTAGTTTTAGCGGGTATTAGAAATAATGATGTCATAATATTAAATGAGCCTGCCTGATTTTCCCTACTGATTTGGGGGAAATGAGCATGTATCTAATTTGCTTTATATAAGGAATTTAACTACAGCAGAACACTTAATCCTGTTTTGAGGTACCATTTAGGTATGTTTTAGAGTTTTGAGCTATTTAAGCTACAGTAATTATCGCTCAGTCATCAGTTCACTTATTGTCCTTTCTTGGACCGTTTCTTCTGGATACCAACCACTGCATACCAGGAACACCCTGCAAAACCTTCTGTTTAAGAGATGCTCTTACCCAGTTTTCCAGCCATCACAATCTCACCCTTATTAACATCATTTAGATCCTCATGCCTGCCTATTTAAAAAATCAGGTTCTGTGTTAGAAGTCGGGAGTTCTAACACAGAGCATGATTTTTTAAAGCTCTCCAATACTGGAGAAGATAGACTAGCATGAGTGAACCTGAGCTATCCATATTTTTAACCCTGGAACAGATCCATTCCAGGTTTGCTGAATACCCCAAGTTCACTAATGATAGTCTAAGTTCTTCAGTCTTGGTGGTATTTGATAAATCGGGCCCACTTTTTCATGACCTACTGTTTACTTTCTGGCTAATACTGTTAGGAGATGCTTATCTGTCTGGCGATCCCGTGCTGTGCGCCATCACAGTATCTAACGCTGTTTATTCTGTCCAGCAATGTCATTTCCAGCAGCAAGGAGAAGTAAGAAATAGCAGCCCCTGCTTCCCTTTAGCCATGCATCCTGATGTAATATATCAGCATCCCCAGCACAAACTCTGAAATTTTGCACAGCTGAAGGAAATTTTTGAAGCAGATTAGCTCCTGACTCAACCCTGAGCTGTCATTGTCTGCTGGTAATACATAGCCTCTCTGCTCCCAGTCACCAGTGCCTGTTGTAGCGTATAGCTGGGCTTACTTGCTCCTGGTGTGTGTAATTGTCTGATTAACTGTTGCTGACCTTGCCTATGACCCTGTGAGTTTATGCCACCTTTTGCCAGTGAATCTGGTGAACAGCCTTTCCCCAGATACTACCCCTTGTAGAGTCCTGGGGGCAACCGGTCTCCCGAGGCTGAGCGAGGGCTTGCTATAGGTGAACAGTGCGGCATTAGATTGCGTGGCTGATGTCTGGTAAGTACTGCTGCTGGACTAGGGCCTTACAATTACATTCCAACTTTTGGGAGTTGCCAGTGTACTAAAAAACTCAACATTATTTCCTTCAGTAGTTTTTCTTTTTGTATAACCAGTGAATACAGCTACTAGTTTGTCACAAAACAAAGCAGCACAAAAGTAGCCTGGACCTTTTTCTTAACATGGACAGTGTGATAGGTTGCCTTATCACAAGTAGGTCAATGAGGAAACTATTGGGCATGATATCCCAGGTGCCAGTCAACCTCTTACAGCTGCTATAGTGATTTGGCAACAGTGATTTCTTTAGCACTGCAATAACTTAATGAAACAATCAGATTGTAGATTTCACCAGTTTAGTTAAATTCATGCAAAAACCTTGCAGTTTGCCATGGCATACTGTCCTGTGTTCATTGCTCTTGTAATTAAATTCACCCTGCACAACTGTTAAAGATAAATGTTTAAAATATTATGGTCAGCAAATGAGCCAGTATATAGGCTAAGATGTAAAAATCACAAAAAACGAATACTTTCCTGCAAAGCAGGTTTGTCATCTCTGCAATGATGGCACCACATCTGCTTTCCACCAATCTTGAGATACCGAGGCTAAGAAAAATTTGAGTTCTTGCAGGCTAAAAATATTTTCTATTTTTGGTTTAAGCTTCTAAGGCATTCCTGGATGCATGCCATCTGGGCCAGGTGCTTTCAGGGCTGCTATCTTTACCTAATCGTTTCTCACATTCTTCCTGTGTTTGCCAGGAGCTGAATAAATGTATTAAAATACATACCTAGGTTTAATCTGCAGGAAAACGATAAATATGTATTTAAAATATATCAAAGATGACAACTGTCTCATGCCAATTCAGCTTTTGCGTTTTTGCCCTGCTTTAATTAATAATGTATTTTACTAGAGTTATTTGATAAAACAAGATTTCAAAACCTTTCATTCATGTTTATCACCATATCTGTAGAGAATTGATTTAAAGAAATATTTCTTGCAGTAGGGATGTTCAGAGAGTGAAGCTTTTTATTGAAAACGGTGGAGCCACCATTAGGTACCAATCCGATTGTTAGTACGGCACTGTATGCTGCAATATTTAAAGTAATCATTTAATAGCAATAACTCACATGCCACAATTAGAACACATTAATATTTTAGTGAGAGACAAATGCACATCAGGGTGTGCACATAACATTAAAATTCTATAAAGAGGTACTGAATCATTTAGAAAGTAGGAACTCTAAAAAAGGAACATTGTGTGTGCTGCCAAAAATATGCATTCAGGTGTGGGACAGGTGTGGGACAAACTACCATGGTATTCAGTTGCAGCAAATGTATTTTCCCCCTATAAACCCCTTAAATAGTCTATGTTTAGGATGCATAAATCCCCTAATGTTGCACTTTTCCGTATATGCGGCTGGATTAGGTGTTAGGCTGGCACAGACAAGTTACATCTAGCTGAGGCAGCAGCAAGCAGATATAGTAGATACTTATAGCTATTCTGCCATATTTAGCACAGCTGGTAGCCATCTGTACAGTGCTTAACCTCCAAAAATTCAAAGATGCAGATCATGGCCTCAGCAGAAGCTCTTGTGTACTTTGGTTGGAACATATAAATAACAACAATAAAAGCAAAAAATATATTGTAGATTTTAAGCAGCAGAAAAACCCAATACTTCTACCAACTCATTATCTACTACACAGAAAGTTCCTGGTTTTCTAAACTGTTTCTTGTGAAAGCAAGTTAATTTTCCTTTCACGCATATAGAACTGCTACATTTTCTTGGAGATTCCCAGGGGAAAATATTAAAATTATAATACAAGGCAGTCTCCTAAATAAGTGAAATGCTGAACACTATAATTTTCAACAGCAGGTAACAACTCTAAAGATGGGACAGTTCTGTAAGATATGTTTATGGAGAATGAGAAATATTACTGTATATAAAATTGTACAGCTCCATAGCTTTGTGCATGAGACTTGAGCATTTATGTTACAGCTTTAAATAATTTGGAACCATTGCCGAGATCATTTAGGTTAGCGATTGCTTGTCTGACCTCTGGTTCCACAAGGCCAGATCTGCCGGTGAAAATTGGAAAGTTATCAGTGGAAATTTGAAATTACTGTCAACTAGCACACCAATCCACACCTGCTGTAGTGGTATAGTTCTGGTAGGACATACAAAATTATTATTTATCCATCACTACATTGCCATGGGCACAGTATAAAAAAAATCGTGCCCCTAGAAACATTGCAGCACTTTTAGTAGAAAACCATCATCTGTGCATGTCTGTGCCATTTAGACTTAATTATTATTATTATTAATATTATTACACAGTACTTATATAGCGCCAACATATTATGCAGAGCTTTACAAAATCCATAGTCATGTCACTAGCTGTCCCTCATAGGGGTTCACAATCTAATGTCCCTACCATAGTCATATGACTTTAATACAAGGTCAATTTTAGGGGGAGTAAATGACCTAACTGCATGTTTTTGGAATGTGGGAGGACACTGACTAAAATATGGGGGGAACCAGCAAAATATATTCAAATAGTGTCCTGGTCGAGATTTGAATCTGGCACCCCGTGTTGCAAAGGTCAGCGTGCTAACCTCTTTGTGCTGCCCAGAAGCTCTTGGCTTCTAAGCCATAAAGTCCTGCTGACAAGGAGCAGAAAACTCATAAAGTAGTTTTTAGTGTTGATATGTCTATATTATATGATGGCAGCATTTATACAGCAGAATTTACGCATGACATGTTAGGTAAAACAAATATTACATGTTTGTAATATTTGCCAAGTCTTCTTTAACTGTGATATTAATTGTACTTATTTTTAATCCAGACCTTATAAGGGATCTAAACACATATATATGGACGGGAAAGTAAGTGTGAACGGCAGTTTTTTTTTGTATAAAAATATTCACACAGGCTGTGTGTTGTGGAGTTGCCCTTAGCAGATTAAAATTAGTCTTTCTAAGATTAGGAATCCTGCTTGAGCCCTTGCCCACACTGTTTTGGAAAGTAATTACAAACAAGACATAGCTACTGTCATTGTTTCCCAAGAGAATTTTAGGCAGATATTATTTTGTGTATTGGGTAGTGTACGCAACACACTTCCACAGGTTATTATGAGACAAGTACTAATTAAATGCAACTCATATTTTTGGAGATTAAACATGGACAACCAGATCATCATCCTCTCTATGTTTGCTTTCAAATAAACTGAGGTGGACACACACTGCTTCACAAACTGCTAACACACACAATAAATTCTCCAAGCAGAACCAAAAATTTAGAAAATGTCATTTAAACAGACACAGTTGCTTTGTCCAAAAGAAGAAAAATGGGCAATTGCCTCAAACAAATGTGCTAACTTCTGTGCATAGTGCATGTACATCTTACAACAAGGGTGCAAACATTCCCATACATGGTTCATGGCATGAATACACACACACACTCGTTGGCCATACTGGTGCCAAGTGGGCTATTTGAATTTCAACGTCCCACTGCTTCCTTGCTGAGTGTTCTTCAGATGCTTGGCTCACCTGATCTGTGAAATCTGAAGCTTTGTATTTACCCGGCTTACATCCCTGACTTGTTTTTTAAATTATACCTCCGCTTGATACTTGGACCCCTGATATGACCTCATTCTGTTCACCTGACCAGCTTAATGTGTTGTACTGCATTGCTAGCAAACAATAAAACTCCAGGTATCTATTTAATGTTACCTTCATCTGCTGCGTTTTACCCCTTGCTTCTGACCCAGCCTATATCTAGAAGATGCTTCTATGGCTTCTGTTCCAGTATAATCCACCAACTCAGTAAAAGGACTTCTGCAAGCCTGTACCAGCCCTGCAGTTCAGACCATAATACAACTGCCAGAAATGATGCCCCTCTGGCAGCGCGGTGGCTCAGTGGTTAGCACTCTGGCCTTTGCAGCGCTAGATTCCTGAGGGTGAGGGTGCTCCTAATCTCCGCTCGTTACCTGCATACAGGGATGACACCTGGGAGCCTGAAATCTTTCTGGCCTCTTTCACTCTCTGCCTATAGGCACTGGTCAACTACGCCTAATGGTAAATCTGGTTCTGGGAGAGGGGTAAACAGAGTCTAATATAAGTTACTTTTGTCCTTATGTTTAGGAAAATAAATAAATAGAAGTGTTAATAAGGAGCGTTCATTATGTAGTCTCAGCACACAGCTTGCCTTCTTTGTCCCGTGCCACCTTTAATTAAACATGGGCTGCAAAACAAGTTTACACTTGAGCTGCATTCTACTTTTTCCTGAATGGCACTGAAAACCTGACAGGCAGTATATTATACACATAAACACACTTTTTTTGTATTATTGAAGCATATTGGTATTTACTTTGTCTGTCATAGCTAGCACTTAAGTACTGTTTTTCCCTAGCGAGAACTCCGACTCAAGAAATGCTTAACCACGTGTGATATCAAGTTTACTAAAAAATACAGAGAGAAAAAAAAGTTGCTTGGAGATTTATTGACTGTGCAGTTCGAGATTCCATTTTCAGGAATGCTCAGTGTAATGTTGCACAAGCTCTAATCCTCAGGACACACATAAACTTGGATGTCAAACATATCTCACATCCCAGGATTATTTATGACAGTTACAATTCATTTAGAATACTCCTCTGCAACAAACTCAGTAGCAGACTTGTTACAGATAGCGGTCCCACTGTACAACCAAATCAAATTTGTCAAATTGAACCAAACGTCAAGAATATATGTCACACCTGGATATTGGTTATTGAGGCCACTTATCAGTAGGCTAGAAGCAAGGTATGAGAAAGGAAAGAAAAGAAATAGCAATAATGGGATGTAGATGCCATTTGCTTATCATGTGCCATGGTGCCATGTTATTTGCAGTTTATAGAGTTAGAATAGCAGTGCAAAGTGCAGGAACATGCAAATTATTACTATCCAGTTTTATTGTCAGATTATATTTCTAGCCACAGTTTCACGTTCAAGTATTATATAATTTCTTCCACTTGGATAACCGATTGGTGACTCAAACATTTTCATTGTTACACATTAGGAATAAAAGGGAAGCACAGTGCTACAATAACATTGGTCTTTGACCCCATATAAGCTGGTTGCTTGGAAAAATGCATGTCTAAAGATGAATACATTCAGATTCACTTACTCTACTTGTTTCAAATACATTAATCTTTTCATACTTCATTTCCTCGATCGTCTTGTTTTTACCTGGTAATCCTACTGGGTTCTTCACTTCCGATATCACAGTACCAATGTGCAAGTCCTATAAACTTCAAGCTGACATGTTGGGGAACAGCGCACCAGCATGTACAGATTGGAGTCCAATTGACAGAGAAGGCATAAGAAACCCATGCTTAGGAAAGGTGATGTGTATTTGTGCAATTGGTACAGTGCGCAATAAGCATAGGAAGTCAAGATCAGAGAGGAGGACTTGTAAACCAAGCAGGTGACTACTGGGCTTATTAAAAAAAATTCATGCCCTATTAGCAACTACACAGAGGTGATAGAGAGGGGGAGTTTATGGGAGAAATTATTTATACATCTTTTCAACATTGCTCTCTAGTGTTTGGCATACAATACCAGGTGAGCAAACTTTCTAACTTTAAGGCTTTCTTGGAAATACATTAAATTGTTTGACATCTAAAATAAGAATGTGATCACCATTGGTATGTTTTCCATACCAGGCCAATATCTAAATGGGGGAGGCCGAAGGGTAAGGTGGCTGTATTAGGCCACGATTTTAAAGGCCTCCGTTTGGTGGCTCCTTGATTGCCAGCATAAAGTAGCCAATTAGCCCACTGCCTGGAAACTTTGACCCCCACAAGTGAAAATAATGTATAACATATGTAAACCTGTCATAAAGTCTGTGATGTGTGTGTGTGTGTGTGTCAACAAGGTATATAAAGAGGTGCATATAATTCCTACTGTGAAGCACGGAGGTGAATATCTGTTTTGTGAGTCAAACTTGATGGCAAGATGAATGCAACATTTCATCAGAAAATATTGGAGGAAAGTTTGAATTCATCAGCCTGAACACTATGCTTTCACCACCAAGATGCAGTTAATACTAGGTAACCAAAGAATTTTTCAGGAACTGGAAGCTTATTGACAAAAAAATCGGTAGCTTTACAACTTGATAAAATAAAGACCATTATTTATAATTATTACAAAATATCATTAAAGATAAAATGTTAAAAACACTATATTAACCAGGGAGTATGCAAACTTTTAAACACAATCATTTTGTTACTATCCTTTTTTGGTTTATTTGATGAGTGTGCTATTCAGTGATGCCTAGTTGTTAAATTTAAATAACAAAAATGTGTTTGGTCTGGTAACTTACATTTCTTTAAATTGTCCACATCTTACAAATTCTGGGATATATAAACTTATGGGCAGGAACTGGAGGTAAATCCAGCAGCGGACACAAGAACATTAGTGCAGAACAAAGAAGGCAAGTGAGGTCTTAAATTGTGTTTAGCCAAGCAGGTATTGCTGCTCTTCCTGTGTAATCTGTCACTGAATGGACAGGTGAAAATGTTCAGCCTGCTTTACTGTTTATACTGAATAAGGAACGACAAAGCTTGTATTAACTTCAGCCAGACACAAAGGAATTCAGCAGTAACACAAACACTTGAGCAGACACTGAAGTGTGAAGGATAACAAATGGATCTTTTTTTGTACTGGAGAATGATAGTATTTATATGCTGCTTTATTTCGATTTGTTAAATGAAAGAGCATACCTTGTTGAGCAGCAGGAAAGAATTCTAGATGTTTTCTGTGCATGTTTTTCCCCACCATCTCTATACTCTTTTTATGCTTTAAATACTATTTTTGCTCTTTGTACACGCTTAGAGAAAATCAAGACATAAATCCCTTGCTAATACGAGTTTTAAAAACATCACAGTGCTAAAGCAGAATGCGGCCAGGTGCTGAGACATAATACACCCACGCCAGCCAACAACTAATTGGGATCTGACAGACTGGCGTTCTGAAAAATCACAGTGAAAAGTGAAATAATTAGATTTTTTTTACTCTTTGGTATCTAAGCATTTATTTCCTCAGTGAAGTTTAAGAGAAATGTCATTTCTATTTTATTTATCATGATGACCCTTTTCTTTTTTTAAAGTAAAACAGCAAGTAAACATTTAAAACACACATACCAGCAGAGTGCTGCTAGTAAAGCTACCTGAAATCTAATTTTCCGTGCAATATCCACAAACTCATAAGCATTTGCTCATCCAAATAGGACCTGAAATAGAGTGCCATACAAGCTGAGGGGGAAAACATTTTGGTGGATGAACAATTGAAACCAGAAAAGAAAAATGTCACATCTTGGAGAAGGATTTACCCATGTATGGGCAAGCTTACTCTTGCCACAAAAGAATATTTGTCTATCCATATATGGGGTTTTGACACCAATTCAGCTTAGCATTTGTTCCAGGGTTATAATTTTGTTTCAGCAAAATCATCTTTCTTTCATCTTCTAAGCAACAATCGTATGGCTGCTCTGGGACTCAGAGACAGTTCCTTGGTTTCTAATTAGCCACTCTTTGTGAACCTTTTTGTTTTAATTTCAGTAATAATTACCAAAACCTACATTGTTCACTGTGAGAAAACAAGCATTATATTGAGGCAAGAGAACTGTCTCCAATCTATATCTGTAGTGTGCTACTTTCCCCACCTCCTAGATTGTAAGCTCATAGGGGCAGGGTCCTTTCTTCCTTCCGTATCACACGTATCTATATCTGTCATTTGCAAACCCTTTTTTAATGTACAGCACTGCATAATATGTTGGCACAATATAAATCCTGTTTGTTATTATTATTAATAATAATAATAATAATAATATTAATAGTGTCCGTACATAATGGAAAACCATGGATGTGATCAGGTGGCAAATTGTAAGTATCCATTGAGCCTGAATCTCATCCTAGAATTGTATTCTCAATTGTATCTTGTGCAAGTACCCCTCTTACTTTAATCCTGAAATAAATAGAAGGTAAAATATTTAATTGATTAAACTTGTGTCTTGTCAATGTCTGAATCTCATGATCATCTCATGTTATTAGTGATTTAAGTTAGTAATATTACATTTTAGAAATACAGTTTCTTAGGTTAATTGGCTTCCCCCCCAATTGATCTTAGTTTGTGGTTATGACATAGGGACAGTTAATGACAGTCAGTGGACTTTGTAAAGCGCTTTGTAATATGTTGGCGCAATATAAATACAAGATAATAATAATACCAAATTAGAAAAAAGCTGTAAGGGAGCTGACTTAAAAAATGTTCTATATAAGCAAAATACATTCTAACATCAATGATGTACATTACAAAAATACACTACAAGCTTGTTTATGGATAAGATTGTTTATTACTTAAACAGGATAGGGAAAAAAAAGTCAGATGTATCACATATTTAAATATTGTGGCATATAGAGAAGCTACAAAGCTACATACAGTTTACTTTTCTGACCAGAAATCCCCTAAGAGAATACCTGACTAATAATATGCCTCCGTTACATTTCAATAGCTAATATGGAAAAGGTTGCACAGATTGTAAATGTCAAATACATTGTAGGTCATGCAAACGTCTACAATACATATACATAAAAATCTGATTTATTTATGGTAATTTTTGATTCAGTTGAACAGTTCACTAATAAATGGTTACAGCATTCTGTAGCCTAAATATTACATAGGTGCCATGTTAACCCTGGACCTCACTCAGTCATCGGTCACAAATGTGGCACCATGCAGAATATACATAAGGAAATTCTTTATTCAATATCAGAACCAATATTTTATTGTAATCTAATGTCATTAATATCTAGATCAGTGTGTCTCAACCAGGGTGGAATCGTATGGTTCCTCCAGAGGTTGCTCCGATTTAAAAAAAATGTGCCTCTTGTGTTTAAAACCCTATTCGCTTTATGTAACAAAATGCTTTGCTTAGTATACATTTTAAATAGTATTTAGAAAAAAAGTTGCTTCCCATTTATAACCCAAAATCCTATCTTCTGGCCTTATTAAGTTATCCTGGGTCAGTGAAAGCTATTTATAGCATCTGATTAGCATAACACATAGGAAACATAGGAAGCATTATTTTATTGAAGTTTTCAGCCACTCCATTCTTCTCTTCTGATAGAATAGGTTATGTATTTTACTTGTACTTAAAAAAAAATACAAGTATGATGTTAATTCTCTTTCATTTTTCTAAGGACATATTGAACCTAATTGGCTGGCAGTTCCTGATAATATTATTTTTTTAATGACAGAAGCTGTCCTGGTCCCTATAATACATTCACACATGACTAATTAGCTGCTTTTCATGTGCATTTACCAGCACATCAACATCAAGACAGTTTCCATCAATCCAGATGAACCAACCCAGACTGGCAGTCTCAGGGGGCATCCTGTGTGTGTAGGAGCTGTAATACGGGCATAACTTATGAAATATTGGTGAAGGGAAAATAAGGTATTTTAGGATAGAAACTGAATTTAAACTAAACAGCTCAGATAAGAGTGCTCTTCTCCTATTCTTATCCAATTGACACAATGAGAAACAGCTGGCAGGACAGCTGGTATGGGGTTCATTTCCTAAGTAGGTGTGGATTTTTTGCATTTTATAACTGCTTCTCTCATGGTTTAAAATGACAGATATGCCTAACTAAGGATATTTGGAGTCACTGTGCATCTGCAGAAAATATGGGATAATACTGAAAGAAGGACACAAACGGACTGTTATGTTGCGCACCATTTATCATTTGTCAGATTCTGTTCACACCGCAATGTGTCAGCACCAGAGGACTGCACTGAAACCTATTAATGCGTAACTCCCACCAAAAAAAATTGGGCAGAATAGTTTGAGATATTTGAGGTACACTTTCTATCTACTTTAAAACATTATCATTTCCTGTCTTTGTGACATTGAACAAGAAATGCTGGTGGTCACTGGGACAGAAAGGCACAGACAGAATGAATACATTGTCAGAAGTGTTAACCTTTCCTATTTTGTTCAAATTGACAGAATCTCTGAATATTACTTTTAAAAAAAAAAAGAGCTGAACTGTCAGACTGAACTGGGATCACACCGTTTATAAATAGTAAATAATAGGCTTTGTTAGGGAAAGGGAAAGTGGCTTGTGAGAGTTTGATCAGTGACACTGACCATTAATGTGGGGGTATTATTACTACACAGAAACTAATAAAGGGTTATTATTGTGGTACTGACATCCGTGTGGGGGATTTTATTGTGGCCGCTGACACTAATATGGGTTTATTACGTCCATCACTGACACCAATGTGGGGGTTATTATTGCTGAAGTGATGCCAATAATGGGGCCTATTTTACTTTGATTTTCCTTTCGCTGTATGTTGTGATACTGTTGTGATACTGTACAAAAAAGCAGAAGGACTGCCATTTTAGGCACTGAGGTGAATTACAGTTCAAGGTAGGCTGCCTACCTAGACATTATGCACCTCAACACCCAAACATTAGGCAGCCCTCCAGGGGTCAGGTCAGCACTTTCCAAGTTAACAAACATTGCTCTAGGCTTTTCCTGGTCCAACATTCTGGCTAGAGTTGGGGCTTTAAAATATAAAATATTTTTTCCAGATCTGGATAGCATTTTGAAAAATAATAGTGTATTTTCACTGTTTTTACAGAGTTATAGAGACCTTTCTGGGTTCTTTATTCATAACACCACACAGTCAGCATGGGAAAATGCCTGCGGTGGGGTTGAACACAGAAAAAAAAGCGGATATAGTTTCTAGCCCTTTATTCAAAAAAAAAAAATTAAAAAAAATATCTGGAATTCCAATATATTTGAATAATAAGAACAGCTCATATGTAGATATTTTGCCTTGTGATCCCAGTTGTCTTTTCTTGCTGCATATTCCAACCAAAGAGGTTTATAACAATTATCTGGGATTTTTCTGTGGCCCAGCAAACTATTGGAGTCTTGGAGACTCAAGTGCTCTCCGATCTTTGCCTTTCAGCACGGAGTAAACAAGAGCAAATATGAGGAAACATAACAATGACCTTCATATATGTTACAATCCTCTGGCCATCTCTGCTTCCGTACCAAGGAATACCCCTTAAATGGGTGGGGGGTATTATTATCTGTGTATCTAAACTGTGTATTATCTGTGTACCCCTAAAGCACTCTCACCAGAAAATTCTGACACATTTGTGCAGTGACATTACAAGTGATCTGTAACTTTTAAGTGAATTGAAAACTTTAAATGACTTGTTAGTTTGAGGAAAATGGATTCATAGTTACAGAGTTTTTTTCCCAGGCATACCAGTGGTTAGTGGTTTACTTAACATTGCTTTCATAGGAGGATGCACCAAAATTGTATCATGCAATATTGTTAGCACACCACAGCTAAAGCATTGTGAAAATGTGCAATGAATAGGTTTATATAAAAACTGCACTAGCACAATGGTGACCTCAGTACATTATTGAGTTGACAGTATTCCTGTTCGCACTGCATTACACAGTGTCCCTTTTCATGCTTCACTTCTTTTGATCAATTCCAGTAAAGAATTAATCTGGTGCTATAATATATCTTACATTTCTTGTACATTTAATCCAAAAGCTATCTTTTAGGTGTGTTACCCCTTTAAATACACAGAGGCTGCTGAGTATAATTCTACTTGTAAAGATGTCATCTTGTATGCCTAATTCAAATCTACAGATAACAACCTCATATAAGTCTCAGATAAAAAGACTATTAGTAAAACCAGCACATCCTTGTTTGCTCATCCAAATGGAAAGAAACCATAGGAAAATCAATTGCAGTTCTAGCCTGGGTTAATGGACTACATAGTTTTATTTTTAGAGGAACCGAGACCACACTTATTCTGAGCACTAGCATAATGATTAATGCGGTTTGAAATTCACAGAAGATGCAACACTTTTAAATGATGAAAAACTACGTAAAGCAAATCTTAGATCTATAAATGCACGCCAAACTGTACTTCTGAAAGAGAGCGAAGCTTTTTGCCTACTGGCGTTCACATTTCCAAAAGCAAAAACTTTTTATTCTATGCATTTTGGATTAAGCTGTTTTTCTCTTTTAATCAGTTTCCCTGAAAAAAAAATATAAAATAATAAATGTATAAATAATGGTATATATATATATATATATATATATATATATATATATATGTATATTATTTACACATTTTTCATATGACTTGCTTTCACAGCTAACTTATTTGCGAGGGGTGTTTTGCAGGTGCTTATCAGGTACCACCCATGATGTTGAGGATCATTGTAGTACGGTAACCTTAACTAAGAAACAGCTATTTTTTCACTACAGGTTACTGTTTCCCCAGCGTTTTACAAGCCCATGTTTGAAATTCAGGCATTTTAAAGCTTGCCTTTAAACCACTGGAAAACGTCTATGCCTCGATTTGCCTGCATTTTTACCACGATTATGTTTTCAAGCATTTATAAACATGGGAACACGCCACCATCGAAATTAATAGAGGCGTTTACCCGCGTTAAGCCAGCGTTTTATTTTTTAAAACAATGCAAGGAGCGTTATCTATAACAGTCAAAAACGTGCCTCAAGAAAACTTGGTAAATATTGGAATCCATGGAAATTTCAAATATGATTTTTTTAATTTTAAAGCCTTGGGTTAAAGGCTGTGTAGACCCAACCTTAGGAGTAGCTAAAGTGAAAAATCAAAAAACCACCATGAAATAGTACTATTTGACAGAAGGGACATGTCTAGTTTAGAGCGACTTGGCACACAAAGTCAGTCACCGGGGAAAATGTCACCCCTGCACACACGCAGGGGTTACATAATCCAAAGACAGTGGAGCCAGAGGTGAAGACGGGGTTTACCATGCATACGGTGATGACAGGTCCTGTAGGGCAACAGCACAAGGTAAGTACAGTGCCATAATCTGCAAGTATACTTTACTAGCATTAAATCCATTTATACACCCACAATAAACGCAGATGTCTAAGTCACAGGATCAGCTGTACATTGCAGGTATTTTACCAAAAAAAAAAAAAACCTGGTAAAATCTGACACCAGTCTTTTCCCAGAAATTTTCAATGGCTCAAGGTAATTTATTTAATTTGAACAGCTCTGCTTCATTGTCTCCCTACAGTGCCTCCTGATTATTTTGAATTATAGGAAGGTATCAAACCTTTCACATTTCAGATCCTTGTTTCCTATCATCAGTTATCACGTGGTATTTACCCACTACTGTGGTATCAGACACATCCAGCTAAGCAAGTTAAACAATTCTTATAGGAAAACGAATTAAAAGTCATGTGGAGCTTGCGTTAGAGTGCTCCATCATATCAGCACCTGGTTATATCCAGCTTTATCTGATTCCTTTGCAGCCAAGTGTAAATTCATTCCGCCCCATCACATTTATTGCAGAGAACACAGGAATCAGAGCACTGCAGGCCAACACTGTCAACTGAGAGAATGATTCATACATCACGTGCGGGCCATGTACTGCAGAGAGGTTCTATTAAACAACAGCCAAGTGTATAGAGGTGTGCAGGAGCCTAGCCAAAATGCAATCAACTATATCACGCACATGAACAACAGTCTATCAAAAGCAGAGTGTTATAAAGTTATATTGCAAATAATTGTAATTGTCTTTAGTGTATATCCCACTATTTACTGATATAATTAAATATAAAAATGTGGTTAAAATGAGCAGATCCATAGGAGGTCTCTTCTTCTAGCTGACTTGTATTGATCATAAAAAAAATCCTGTTATTATGGCAAGATTATACCTGAGCGAGAAAGGCAAATGTAGCCCCACATTATGCAACCTGAATTAAGCAATTGGCCTGAACAATGTTACCCAGCACTGCCTTAATTTCTCTACAATGTACACATGTACCCTAATCAAGAAAGCCTAAATACACTAAAGATCATTCTGACAGTGCCTTATCGGCAGGTTACAGATGAACACATTCCTGTGGGCACAGGCATACAGTTCTTGGACCCTGGAGGCTCTTTAGGTCAAAACCTGGACCAGGAAGTACCCAACTCTAGTTTGCCAAAAAGACCCATCTCCCTCTTTTTTATGTATTCTTTGTACATAGGCATTAAACTAACTGAAAACCCAATATGCACATCTAGGTGATTCTTCTGTCCCTCTTCATGTATATACACATTTCTGTACAACGTGAATATAATCTACTGAAACTCTTAGGAACTCAAATTGGAGGCATCCAGATTCTCCAGCGAGGATGGGCTGCAATGGCATTCCAGCTGTTTCTGGCCAAGTGGTTGGTCATCACATAGATCAGTGGTGTCAAACTCAAATATACAGTGAGCCAAAATAAAAACTTAGACAAAGTCGCGGGCCAAACTTGAAACTGAAATAGCACCGCTAATACAATTCCCTGCGTCAAGAATACAGTCCAATGCAGGGCTTAATGTTGAGTGGCTGGAACTCCCTCTTCACTGAAATAGCACCACTACTATTCCCTGCGTCTATAAAACAGTCCAATGCCGGGCAACGTATAGGCAGAGAGGCTGCTGGTCTATAGACGCGAGTGATGCAGGGAATTGAAGTAGCAGCGATATTTCAACACAGTGGTGGGCCAGATGCAATTCATATTTAGGATTCCTTTGGGGGCCAAAAAGAAAGAACGTTGCGGGCCAGATTTGGCCCGCGAGCCAGAGTTTGACACCCCTTTCATAGATGAAAAATGGAAACAGCTGGAGAGATGACGCTCAACCATCACAACTGCTATTGTATCACCTCGGCCCAATAAAGAGCCTGCAGAGATGAGTAATCTAACTTATCTTTATGATCACACTCTCTGGAATACACAATGAGCAATCAGATCTGTCAATACAAATATTCTCTTAACACATTATAATTAAACCAGAAAGCTTATTGTTAGTAAATTGTTGTGCTTTATTAGAGTTATGGCCCATTTTTATGTGTTTTGTATCTACAGTTTAGGTTAATTTACAAAATTAATTTGCCATTTAGGGAATTTATTAACATTTTTAAATTCAAACTCCAATAAAATATTAAAAGAAAGCTACAAATTAGTTATGAAAAACTGAATCACTGAACTAGGACACCTTTACTAACAAAATCAATGAATACTAATATAAAAAAAAATATTTGAAGTCTATATAGCTAGGTTTCCACCCAACATTTACACAACTCTCCAATTTTAAAATTTTGCCACAGCCCAGCATAACACTGCAATTTTTTATTAAGGGAATTTTGGCTCTTAGGTTTTTGGAACATGTCTAATCTGGCCATAAAGAAAAAAAGGCTGGACAATCCTATTTGAAACAAGACGAATCAATGCTGGCCCAACGAACCCGCTACTGAAAAAACACACATGGCTCTATTTATAAAACAGGGTTTTTGACATTCCCTCAGACATTCCCTGGTGGGAATCTTGCAGGTCCATGTGTTTTATTGGCAGTACCGGATTCCCACCAGGGAATGTTTGCGATAATGTTGAATTCTCTGTTTTATAAAAGGAGTCTTTAGATCAATGCGACCGTTAGTGGCATCTCTGAAATTCATATTCATCCACAAACAAATCAACAACTTGGTAAAGCTCCATAACTTTAACTAAAAATATCACTTTCATTTCACTTTCCAATTTTGTTGCAAATCATTTTCCTGAGAGAGAAGAATCAGCATTGGGAATGACAATTATCCAGCAATATTGAGTGCACATAACCTATGTATTAATCTCACTTTATCAGTACAGAGAACTTCAGATAAAATGACAATTGGCGACTTCTCTGTCATGTTGAATGCAGTAAAATTACTATCATTAGAACTACTTACAAGAATAATATTCAGCAATACATTTCTCGTCATATCATATTGCTACTGGGATTTATTAGTAAGGGAACTGCTTGCACACTTTTCTCATATATGAAGCTTCTCATAATGATCTGTACATTTAGTGACTAAATACTCCATTATACATTGATGGGCTCTTAGATCCATGGCTTTTCCTGAAGATAAAGAAGTATGCTGCAAGGACCAGGGACATGTACTGAACACATTGCTATAAGATCTAGAAAAGGGACTAGGAAGACATGATAAGCACACCGCTACCACATCCACATAAGTGTATGTCAATTCTTAGGGTGAGTTTCCCAATAAGACAATAGTGGAATATGCCTGTGCAATCAGCATGACTATTACCGTTTGCACAAGATGCATATGTGAAAGAAAGAACAATATGTAAGAACGGGCAGAGTGTTGTCACCCAACTGCAGGAAGTGCCTAAACAAAGACCTTCATGCAGCATCATCAGGTAGTATTTTAGAGAAAGCTGTAGATCAGAGATTCTAAACCAGGGTCCTGTGAAACACTAGGGTTCTTCTTGAGATTGCTAGGGGTTCCTTGAGCAATGAGAAATTTGTAACTGTCAGTTTAACTGACACCAATGATCTTTTTGGGGCATTCTTCCCATAACCATCAAACTAATGTACTATGAGCTGTGGATAAGGGAATTATAGAAAGGGTTCTCTGAAAGTTATTTCAAGGGGTTCCCCTGTGTTAAAAAGGTCAGGAAACACTGATATAAATTATGAAAAGACTGAACTTCTGTTAAATACATATAGGTTACATATATGTTATATACATATAGATTTAGATGCACTTGAACAAGCAGCTATGTGAATTCCACATTTATATCCTGAAATAGTTCTTCAGTTTTCTAATTAACTCATAGGTCGCATGAGATTTCTGGTGCCCTTTTTTTGTCTTGTCCCTTAGAAGCTTTTTCATTTCCTCCTTCACCGATGAAGATATTTAACTTATAAGGATGCGGTATATGAATACCAATTGTATAATACCAGTAATTATTTTTTTTTAGGTACAATAAAAATAAAAAAAGGTAAAGTTTTACATAAACGTCTCGATCACATTTAAACAAGCATTTCAAGAAAAACTGAGCAGAAATACATCACATTTAATGTATTTGTATTCATTTAAAGACAGATAAAAATATTGAATCCATCTAATTAACAGTAAAAAAATGATGCTACAGAAAGACTACAAGAGAAAGATTTAATGAGTGTTCCCACTGATACCCTAAATGTATTGCAGGTTATTTCTGATTAGGAGTTTGGCAGGAACACCTCATGTCATTTAAATCCAATCAGCACCTCCAGAACTCATTTTATAGGTACAAATGTGTGCAAATGCAGCTATATACTGTAATATATTGTTCTATGGCTGCTATTTCCAAAGGGATGGACAGCTACAACAGTGCACATAGCTTGTAGGGGAATTTCAAGTGCCTGAAACATCAAGGAAATCCTTTAAATTGCATAAATTGTTTTTTTTTTTGTTTTGCTGGAGGGCTGTTTTATGATTCTTCAAGACTCAGATTTTAAGATCCGATCGATTTGCTACACTGATGCTTCCACTCAGTTTGTTGCTTGCTGCTCTAATGACCAAAGATCTAATTTTTCTCATGAGCTCATTAAAGCACTAATGAAAATGTAATATATTAGCACCATCAATACTTTAATATCAAACCCAGATTAGATTATCAACAAAAATTTTTATAGCAATCTAAAATGGTTCATCACTCCAGCAATATTACTCTAATATTAAATGTTAAAAGCAGTAAACACTGAACTGCAGGAAAACAGCTGAATTCATATTGGGAGCTGTTTTACCGTATTAGGGATTTGTATATCTAACCATCTTGTTCTGAGATTTGGCAGACACCATAAGAAGATCAGTGATCGCAATTAATTGATGTTAGCCTAACCCTTAGCCTTTGATTGGATAATGAAAGAGCAGCAGCAGAATAATATGTCCTTACTGTTATCTGTTCCTCTGGCAGCTTGTTCCTTGTCAGTAATTTGCATGTAGTACATGTAATTGGCTCCTAGTACTCTAAATCTGTGTTCTATGCAGGGTTGTGACTGTATGCCGAGTTTCCGAATTGACCTAGATCAACAACTAATTTTGATGCCAGCAGGCCAATATAACAGCAAGGCAACCAGCATGTTTATTAGGAAGTTAGCAATGGCAGCCTCTGTGGAAATGGAATTGGGAGTAGATGAGTAGAATTAGGATATTTAATGCATGTATCTTGGCACTTTAGCATTCAACCTGCTAACAAACATAAAAGTCTGAACTAGACATTTGAGTAGAGTTGGTGATTACAATATGGCCCTAGAAACTGGAACATGTTGTGAATGATACAACAAAATAGCAGAAGATCACTAAATGCCTCATTATATTTATATATGCAGTAATATTAAGTATTAACTCATTTTGCTGTTGGGCAATACAGTGCTTGGGGTCCATGGCTACAACACACAAGGTTCTAAAGGCAGATGTTTTGTCACTAGTACATGATACGGGTGCAACCCCAATAGATTAAGATTGCCAAAATGTTACCAGAGAAAGATGAGCCAGGTAAAACCTGTTCTGATCCCTTTCCCACTCATGCTGGTGATCCTGGCCCAAATGCTACTTCTCAAACCATCCTATTTCCCAAGCTACAGAAGAAACGTGTAACCTAGTTGTTTTTATTCCTTAGGGTGTGAATAATTCTGAAGTTATTATTATTACACAGTATTTATATAGCCCCAGCATAATATGCAGTGCGTTATATTGTCATGTCACTAACTGTCCCTCAAAGGGGCCTACGATCTAATGCCCCTACCATAGTCATATGTCATTAAAACTGTCAATTTTTTTCAAAAAAGGGCAATTTTTGGGGGAAGCCAATCCACCTAACTGCATGTTTTGGAATGAAAAACACATATTTAAATAATTAGGATACAGCAAATAAGATGCATGCACAATTACACACAATTACCATTGCCATTGTCTGCTGGGAGACTAGCAGGGGTGGAGCTGGTAATGCCTGGTCTGTAGAATCACACATTCAGGATTATTGTTCCCAAAAAACTAGGAAGGCATACATACATACAGCCAGGCAGCTTAGCATAATAAAACAATACCAAGATAAAAACTAAAAGCTCTGAACATGTAGGCCATGTCCCCTTTATATATTTCCATGCCATATTTTGATTTTAGTGTATTGAAATATTTAAGATGTTGGAAAAACATTTAAACTTGGTTTCCAAGGTTAGGTAATATAAGATTGCTGTAGTAAGAAAGCAATACTGATCTAAAAAAATACACAGCTTCATACACCTCTAATTTACACTTGTTCTGCTCTGCTTCTCTATCATGAACAGTAATCTGTCTGTTCCAGCACATATATTTTAAAACAGATCAATACAGCAAGTATCACTGTTTAAGTTAAAATAAGGCAACCGTCTAACGGTTACACTGCAAAAGGCTATTTCCAATCTGATTTTATATACTGTATCAACGCTATTTATGATATTATTTGTTCAATTTATTGTCTGTATTGATGCAAACCATAATCTTTATCTTTCTGTGTTTGCAATCATCAATAGGATATAAACTATCAATAGTGATAATATTCATATATAACAAAGCTCTCAAACACTTTGATGATAGTGGAATGGCCCTTTGGATCAATGAATGGGCAGTGTTTTAGAGAAATGGGCCGCTTTTTTCCAGAAATGGTCATGGTGGGCTAGATCTTCCGGTGGCCCATTTGGTAACTTGGCATTTATGTTAATAGCACTAAAATATAGTTTACAAAGCTACATAATAAATCAGTGACCCTTGAATATGATATATTAGAGGAGAGAGCAGCTAGGACTAGAAAAATGTGTAGATTGGGCTTTTCACCCCTTGAAATGTTACTATATTTTCAGCATAACTGCAGAATACATGACATCTTCATGGCAGACTACGGTGAGGATTATAGAGCTTTTTTTTTTTTACTTTCACTGAGAACTCCCCAGATCAGCTATTTTACTGCCAAGAAGTTTTAAGATCACTATAGAGGTCTGTGAGGAACGTCAAAGCAGCCAGAGAATGATGAGCAGCTCCGCGTCTACGAACTCTCAGAGAGGATGTGAAAACAGCAAAATGTCAGGGGTGCCGAGTAGAGAAGCCTACTGATCAATAAGGAAAGGAACAGTAGAGGTTTTAAACTTTCTCATAAAAAGAGGAAAACGTATGTAAATGTATGCATAGCAATCAGAACTAAAAGTCAATTAAAATGCATTGCAGGAGCAGAGACTAGCTAAGGGTTTCATTTGTTCATTCAAGCATAGCTGCCAACCAGGCCACCTAACTACCTAAAGCTGAACTTTAGAATTACCTTTAGTATTGTACAGGCTTTTCTGTATGCCATGATTAGTCTGATTTACTGCACACTGGGAGTTTCTCAAAGTTTGCATTAGAAACTGCAGCCAGTGGGATTTCCTGCTCATTTGCTGGCTGTAGAATGTCCAGCATCATCTAGTCTTATCCTCCACAAACTGACTGCCCCATTTTCATTTATTGCTTTTTTCCCCAAAATCGCCTTTATTGTACAGAGAAGCATGAAAATGATATCAGAGAAGCATACCAATGATATCACTGGGTCTAAAATAGTTTAGAAATAAAGAAATAAAATAAAGAAATGTCTTTAGACATTAGCTTGTTGATGAAAGAGGGGCAGAGAAGGCAAAATATAAAGCAAATAAACTTAATAAATAAGCTTATTTAGGCATACATACCACCACTACCCTGTTTCCCCGATTATAAGGCACTCTCTTATATTTTTTGAAATGCCAAAATATGCCCTGGGTCTTAGTGTCTTATTTTAATTATTTTTTTAAAAATCGGGGGTGGCTTACTTAATGGGGATGTCCTAAAATCGGGGAAACACGGTATTACACAAGACAGGTATACTGAAAGCAAAATTAATAGGAATAGATAAACCTTTAAAAATTGCCAGCAGGTAGGGTCTGTGGGTAGAAGACATTATTATTTAGCTGCTATTTTTAATAGTACGCTGATTGCTGTGCTTGAATGAAGCTGGGTGCCAAGAAATTTATTAGAGTTACATCATCGGTGCAGAGTGTACAGCCTGGATGTAGAGAATTGGAAGGCTGACAGAGCTGGGAGAGAACACATCCAGAGGAAAGTTTATCATAATATGCTATTATGTTGTACATACTGGTCCATTATGGAAAAAGTTGGCAGTCCCTCACAGCAGGTTTTATTCCACTTTAATGCCTCTCACTGATGTTACTGCAAAGAAAACGAGGGAAAGGTTGCACAGCAAACAATCAAATGAAAGCTGCATTAATGGCTAGCTAAAAGCATAAAACATACACTAGATTACATGTAAAAAGTCTGCATGCAGATTAAATCACACCGGTCACTTATTTAAAACTAGAAACCCTGTCTAAAAGCATGTACCACAATGTGCCTGTCGGAATGTGTTTGGAAGCGTTCACATTTCACTGGGAAATGCAACCGCTGGTCTATAAAAGCCATAGACCTCCTGCATAACTGAAAATGGAACAGCAACCGCACCATAGAAAACTCCTTTATCAACAGGGATTTCAACCACTCACATTTATTTCAAACCATGGCTTTGCGGTGGTTGAGGACCACTTGACAGTGGTAAACCACAGCAGTTCAACTAAACCTTTTTGAATTTAAGTACCATCCACATGCTAGATCATTGTCCCCCAAGACCAATATGATCTAGCGTGTGTACGGAGCCCCCAGATATCATTTAGAGATCTACCATGGCCAATCACTAGGTCAACTGCCATAATTTAGGGGAGTTTCCACTTGTCCTCCTCCTTCCCCTTTTCATAGAACAGAATGGCACTGTGCATACAGCACTTGTTTGTTTTACTGTCAGCGGAAACTTTCACCAAGGATTATTTCCAACATCGTAACAGGTTTATATATAGGATAACCCCTGCCATCTACTTGCAACCCTGTCCTGTTGGAGTGCCCTTAGCGGCCTCTAAAATGTTGTCACTGTACCAGCAAAATGCAGTTTGTAGAACTTAACCCAGTCAAGGCACGTCTAACCCCCAATAACAAAGTGAAGCTAAGCAAAAAGTCACACAAAAGGTGGGTTACCTGGAGAATGTGGAGAAAAGCAAGCACCTTCATATACATAATATTAGACAGTGTTCTGAGTTCTTTAAGTTTTGAAAAGTTGACAGGTTCACTTTAACATAAACCCTTCAAATTTTGTAATCAGAGCCTAAATGTTCTGGAGATTTTTTGTGCAAGTTTCCAATTTGCTTTTATAGTCAAGGAATGAAAAAGCCATTGTTGTGTGCCAGCCACAGTGTACACACTGCAAAACTCCAACAGATACATCAGATATATAAAAAGACTTCTGGAAATGTAACATACTGTGATCCAAGACAATGGGGTTGACTAACTAAAGCAATATAGACTTTTCACTTAGCAAAGTAAATTATGCCCTAGAATGAATATTGGGCCAATTCACTTCACAATGAATACCCAATGACAAACAAGAAAAAAAAGTGTTTTTTCATATGACTGCGTGGCTGAAGTCAGCAGCTTCACCTTACTCACTAAGCTAAGTGAAGCTTTCCCTTTGATTGGAATAATTCTTTGCTAATTGAATAGCTGATACTCCTTTAGTAATTAAACCTTTTTTGCTTTAAAAACTAATTTCCCTGGTACAGAAGTCCAATACCCATGTCTAAAACTTTCAGCCATGTTTAAAAGCTGTTTTTTAGGCAGATATAAAATACACTAATGGATGCAGTATTTGCTAATGAATAATACATAATTAAATGTGTTTTCAAATGCAGATTAGATAAGTACATGAATTGTATTTTATATCAAACCCTTGCAATCTCTGTACATTAGCACTCACACTGGGTAAGGGGGAGCTGGACTTGGAGCCAATCAGGTGTTGTTGCATGCACATGTGCATATTAGGAAGAGAGCTCACTTCATAAGTCTTCTGCTGATATTTTAATGTCTATTTAGCTATCTGGGGATGGAGTGAGAACACGCTGTAACTTTTTCCTCAGTTATTATCTGTAACAGAGAAGGTTCCCCCCCTCACATGGCTCTGAGGTATGACAAGTATATCAGTATATAATAATCAATAATTCTGAGTATTTGGCAGATAACACTGCTCCCTTAAATGTATTTTATCTTATATTTGCATTTTGCTTGAGGTTCAGGTTTAATACTCTTGGGTTCATTTGAAAGAAACAACTGCTACAATGTATAAGAAAAGTTCTGTTTGATCTGCATATTTTATTTATTTATACATGTAAGTGTTGTTTGCTATGTTGCACTTATATCTGCAATCATATTGCAAACTCATAAAGTTTTAAGTACACAATACACTGGGAGCCTGATGCAAAACTTGCTTAGGTGGCACATAAACTGGCCATGTCAGATAATAAAAGGGAAGGTCCCTTCCTTCCTGTTCACAGACCTCTCCTATCAGCACATTTCATCTTCACATTGAGTTATCGCCAAGATACAGAGCTCTGGACAATGCTTTGTACAATCTCATGAGACAAATGCTGGAATTTGAAGATATATAACAGCTTATACAGATTTTGTGCTTTTTATTTCGTTCACATGTCAAATGGGACAGCTGTCTGACAGGTTCTGATGTCTCTTTTTTCAGCACTGCAAGCATGGAACAACTGTGAAAAGTTTGCCAATGATGCAGGTGAAATCCAGGAAGCTGCTAATGTTTCATTGAAATTAAAATGCCAAGCAGGCACAGAAACTTCAATTAATAAATAGTTGGAATCACACACAAAGCATCACAAAAAAAAAAAAATTTTCACACCACAATAAAGATGTTCTATAATAATGTGCGGACTGTATCAGTAACTAACAGAACTTCCTAACCAACAGTATTTCCTTGGTTTAATAACACATATACTGTATGCTACTGGTAGGGGTGTAACTAAAAATCAGTGGGCCCCCAGAAAAACTCTGTATGCACTATACAGATAAATAAAGACACACAGTTATCTCTCTGGGATCTTCTTGCTGGCTTCAGTTCCCTGCTCATGCCAACGTAGGGGTGACTGCTCAGTGCCAGGGGGTATAGCATGACACATTGGGGTGATAATCACACTGCTGATGTCACTTTCTATGGGGCCTTACTGCACACACGCAATAAAAGGAGCCAGAGTTAAGTGATGTTTTACCATATATCAGAGGAACCATGAGTGAGAACACGTGACATGTAAGAACCACAAAAAAAGTTATTATTGATGGAAGATTTTCTATTTTTCTAATTAAATACTGGTATCTGAACTGATTGGCTGGATCTGAGATTGGTACAGGTTAGGCGTTTAGTCCCGAAATGCCAGGCTCACTCTAGGGGGGTGAACCTATATCAAGTATTGGTGCCAATATGGCTTATCCCAAAGGAAATACCATGCATAGGTGGAAGCACATCCAAAACAGTCCCTGCATCACATGAATATGTACTGCAATTGGATGTGACCTTCTAATTATGGCTCACACCCCCTCCCTATCCACCATATTGTGCTGCACGTTACACAAGTATTGTAACCCCCAGCCTGCAGCTCACACTCCAACTCCTGGCCTGATCATTGCTAGGATGACCACTACTAGAATCTGGATACGACTGATAGCTCATCAGAGAGTTACCAATAACGACCAGACCCGCATATCTACCCCCATCACTGTGCCAGTACCCTCCTCCATCTGATAACCATATTCTTAGTCGTACAGAAATGATGACACCAAGACTTTACAAGAAGAAAATGTGTTCCAGTGGATTAGCCACAGATGTTCTATAGGCTACAACCCCAAACTGGCTTAATCTACATCAGATATCACCTTGATGGATGGATTCTCTCATATGCAATCCTGTATCTAATACAAAAAAGACTTTTCTAAAACACCTCTGATAGCAGTCACATCTGCTGGAGGATGTATAAACTACAGTTTTAACCATCATTGATTTTGCTACTGACCAGCTTTGCAGTAGGACATCCTTCGCAGTTTACATTTCATGTCAGTAAAGGAGGATGCATTTACAATATAGGTCTGCATGTACAACATTTCACTTCTTATGTGACATTTGTGTCCTGAAGGTCTCACTGCTGTGACCCATGCCATCCACTATGACTCAACCTTTTATGTTTACCACAAAATTAGGAACTGCAAAACCCACAGATTTCATGAGAAATAAAAAAGGGAACAACATTGCCCTGTATAAAAGTAGTTACGTTTTATTTCATAGGACCTTAACATTTATCACCATGTAACAATTTTACTATTTACAAGACTAATCTTGTTCTATTTTCAGTGCCAGTAAACTTCAGTACAAAATATAGTAAAAGTATATTTGCATGTAATCACAATATTCTATATAAATATATTTTTCACCTTTTCTTCACAGACAGACCAAGCTATCCATTAAAGTGACTGTGCCAGGAGTTTGGGAAAACAATAGCATAATTATATTGTACAGCCCTCCCAACCTCTGTCACTGTTACTTTTGTAGCGTGGCTTGGCTTGCATGTAAATATAGAGAAAACAATGAATAAATGAATGCAAAATAAAAAAATGTATTCATACACAGAATGCTATCATTAGAGCAATTTTCAAGTTTTGCTGGTTGAACTGATTTTAATGTCAATTTTTAAAAAATTATGAATATTTAAACATTAAGAATAGTAAAATTAAGGCATGTCAAAGAAAAATAGTATTCCTATACCAAATCATTACAGAAGTTTTCAAATATTCCCACAGATTTTCAATTGGATTGAGGTATGAGCTTTGAGTGTGTCATTGGAAGACATTCAGGTACTCAATTTTAAAGAACAGCTTTAGCTGTGTTTTGGTTTATTGTTCCGCTATTGGCTACAACCTCAGATCCTTTGTAGATCAACACAGGCGTTCCCTTATATTTTACCTGTATTTTGCTTAATCTAATATCTTTTAATTCTGAGCAATATCCTTAATGACTGCTGATTGAAAACACACCACAACATGGTATCATAAGTGTGCTTGAATATATAAATGGTGGGCCCACATGTGTAATGTCCAAAAAGTTTACTTTTGATCTCAACAAAGGACTCTTTCCCACAACTTTGGAGTTCATCTAACAAGTCATGGGATTTTTTTCAGTAATGTACATCTATATCTCACTCTTTAATAAAGTCCAGCGTTGTGGAACATCTGGGTTACAGTTGTCTAATGGATGATTTCTCCAATCTAAGTTCAATTTTTGCAGTTGCTTTAGCTCTAGTTATACCAGCTACAGTTAAATCAAAATCTTTCATGCTCTGAAGGATTTGAAAAGTTTCCAATGTATAACTGAACTTTGATTAGGGCTCCAGAATATTAACTAAAGGTTGTATTGAAGCTCCACTGAAATGCTGTTGAATGATGTTCCAGTTCCTGTTATTCTAGAAAATTCTCAGACCTTTTAGAATTGGACTGTATGCTCTTTGGGGCATGGTCCTCTCCTCATCCTCCCGTGTCATTGTTTGTACCTGTCTTTCATTTGCAACCCCTACTTTATGTACAGAGCTGTGTTATATGTTGGTGCGACAAATATTGTTTAATATTATTATTATATTATTAATAATAAAAAGACATGTATTTTTTCTGGGATTTCCAAAATGTTGACAGATATTACCAAATGAGCTGAATTGATCTCCACTTTGACAAAACAGATTCAAAGTAGTTGCAGAGTGGTTATGTTATTTGCAAATTAAATCCATTTTATTTAGGTATAGTGAGTACCCGAGCATGTGTGGTAACAAATGCATAAGTGTTAATGTACACTTAAAAAAGTGTAAATAGTGAAAACAAAAAAACAGTATAAATAGTAAAAAATTTATAGTAAAAAAAAAAAATATATATTATAATCAAAGTATTTGGCACACTTTTTAAAAAAACTTTAGATTTGGCATTGATAATTCCTATCCATCTAATTTTATGAGGAGACATTAAAGATGAAATGTTACCATTCTCATTGTAAAATACAAATCGTAAAATTCTTGTTGACAAACATTCACCACACAAGAATGGAGTCAACAGGGAACAAACAAATCAAGAAACTTGGTTAATTGTCAGGATTATGTTGTCACTGAAAACTCAATTAAAGCCGATGCCTAAATCTACAATAAAAGTCTTTGTGCCACTCATACGGAACCTCTTTTCATTGTCAGTATTATTCATATTGAGCTCCACCTCTGGAGAGACAATTATGAGCTAATTGTATACCCCACACACCTCCTATACAGAAACTAAAAATAGAAGAAATAATAAAAACACAACTTCAGCTAACAATATGTATGATCAACAAAATATTTTATGTCCTTTGGTATTTTTAGAATGATTTACTAGTATTATGATGAATACATGATTAGTATGTCAGAGAGTATTTATCAGATGATGTGAGCTTCTCTAGGTTGCCTTTCCATTATATGCCCAGTTTTTTTTAAAATAGTCCACTTGGAAAAGGACATATCCTGCACTTGGCCAAAACTGGTCACAGTTCTAAAAACCACTAATTCTGCTGGTCTGTGCCATTTGGTTAAAAATTTGAGCTATTGTGATTTATATACCAAAGCAGCCTTTTATACCCAGCCTGACCATGACAGGTCCACCTATCCTAGCCAAAGCATTGTACATACCACCGGCTTGGAAATTGTTAATCAAGCGCTCAAGGTCATCAGCCCAGCATACTGATGTGTGACAGCCATTTGTACTTTCTGCACTCACAAATAACTCCAATGTGCAAATGTTTGAAGTTTATATTGTGAGATAGAATGGAGTCGCACTTGGCAGAGCTCCATGGCTAATCTGTCATGTGCATGAGAGCATTGATAATGAGGGGATTGTATGTATGACTAGCAGAAGCCTGGAAGGGAGCTGGCACTAAAATCTAGCTGCATGGGGTATCATTTCTATCAAAGTATTAGATGATATTTTCCAGCAAATTACCCCTACGACAGAAAGTAGACATGCAGGTAATAAGATAGATGACGACCTTATGTTTCCTTATTTCACTCTTTATCAGTCATTTATCAAGGGCAATGGACTGATAGAAGCACTGTGCTGTCTACAAATGCTGGATTTAAAGGGTGCAATTTAATATATAGAGAAACTGGTATACTTCAGCATGCATTATATGGTAATGTGAGTGGGATCCATTCTTCTCGAAGGATTTAGGTTGGTGCATTTCACTTTTTCACAGTCTAGATAAACGATCTTCATCACGTAGGGAACACAGAAGTGTATACAATATACAAAGCGCTCTATTTATATAACAGGGAATCTGACATTCCCTGGTGGGAATCTTTCATGTCCATGTGTTTCAATGGCAATAACTGATTTCCACCAGAGAATGTCAGACTACCTGTTTTGTAACTAGAGCTCAGTGTAAGGTTATGGACATATTTGCCATGTTGTCACAATAAAACTTACACTGACATTTAAACATAGCATCGTTTCCTATTGCTTAAATACACCTAGATGAAAACTGTACCCAACTGATGAGGCATGCCATGGAGAATGGAACATTAGCCAGATCTACTATGGACAGTTAGTTATTCCTTCCCATGGAACAGAAGAACACAGTACTGCAGATGGGAGCAGATGTATTAGAGCAGGGGTGTCAAACTCAAATACACAGTGGGCCAAAATGAAAAACCTTAACAAAGTCGTGGGGCAAACTTGAAACTGAAATAGCACCGCTACTACAATTCCCTGCGTCTATAAAACAGGCCATGCATAGGCAGAGAGACTGCTGGCCTATAGACGTGAGTGATGCCGCTACTACAACTCCCGGCATTTCTTACGTCTATAAAACAGTCCAATGCGGGGCCACATATAGGCAGAGAGGCCGCTGGTCAGTGGACACGAGTGATGCCGCTACTAATACTCCCGGCCTCACTTACGTCTATAAAACAGTCCAATGCGGGGCCACATATAGGCAGGGAGGCTGCTGGTCTGTAGACACGAGTGATGCGGCACTACAACTCCCGGCATTATTTGCGTCTATTAAACAACCCAATGCGGGCCACGCATAAGCAGAGAGCCCGATGGTCTATATACGCAAGTGACGCCGGGAATCGTAGTAGCGGCGCTATTTCAATGCAGCCAGCTACAGTTCATATTTAGGATTCCTTTGGGGGCCAAAAAAAAAAAAAAGGACGTTCCAGGCCAGAGTTTGACACCCCTGTTTTTGACAGCTACTGAACACTACACAATCCATACAAAAGTTTGACACGGGCAAAATTTGAATACACCAATGCATACAGCCAAGCTTTTTTTAAACATATAAATGCATAAAGGGGAAATTTACAGCAAAAAGCCAAATGTCTGCAAAAACTTTCCAGGGAATTGAGTACAGAGGGAGGAAGAAGCCCATGTGACGGTCCATGTCTTCTCCATCATTTGTCACAATCACACTGGTACTATGTGTTACCCATTGACACATCACAGTATAAACCAGGAGACAATCCAAGTATTTCACACGCTCCTTTCATTCCAGGTTCAATGTTGTGTTTTCACAGATGGCTTTGACTGCTTGGGTTGTAAAGCTCCAACAACACCAGCCAGGAATCTGCATTAGCTGTGTGTTGCTGGGTGATCATAAAGTTTAAGGAGCACAAAGCCAGACACCAAGATTATCACTCACCCCTCCTCCATAGCAGAAGTTCAAGATTAACATTGAACGGCAGCAGATCACCCATTGGCACAGAAGTGCTGGGGGAATACATGACATGGAGCAGGTAACAATTCAGCACAATACACTCACATGCCAATCCAGCACCAGAAGAAGCCATGCAATCAATCTGGACTCACCATAGTAAATGGACACATGTCAGTGAGATGAAGGCTGCTGTGTAAATGATGTGTGGATTCCTTCCCAGGGTCCTGCACAGAGCTGTAATAGAAGAATGCAGCGGCAGCAGCACAGATCCCATGCACTGACTTCCAGCTCTCACAGCTGCCTGGTTCTCAGCTCTGTCAATTCATTGACCTGCTGTGGAGGAGGCGGAGTCACAGCGTTTGATTGGCACCTTCGGTATCCAACCGTGGCTAGCGCTGTCGGCAGACTAAACAGGGAAAGGGAGAAGTGGGCGGGGCGCCAGCGGGGATTCATTCAAGACTGCAGGCTGTGGGAAAGTGTGTGAGGGTCTAGTATGGGCGGCTCGGGAGGTGGGGCCCCCTGCTGGACACAGCCGCATGCCATGTGCAGGATTCCCCAGCTGATGCTAGGCAGATTATACACCCCTGTGGTATTCACCCAGGATATTTGTGTCCTTCGCTCACTATAACACAGAGCTTCCTCTCAACAGCTGATTAAAACAACACACACAGCTACTAGGATACACAAAACAAAGCTGCCAAGTGTCCCTAGATAAATATCTGGCAGAGCCCACTGTTTCTAGGATGCTTTTTATTTAAACAATAATAAAAGCCCAGGGTTTATTCTAGACATTATATTTCCACCTATTACTGTAGTAGTAGTAGTAATCTAGTATAAAAAATTCATTTTTCACTGCTGGCAGCCCAGGAAAATGTGCAATGCAGGATCCTGGCATCAGCGGCCACCCAAGTTAGTAATGGGGTTTGTCCTGTATTGGGAGGATTGTTCTATGTGTACAGACACTGACCCCCAATAAAAGGGCCGGGGACTCAGAAATTCTACCTATGCCCTTAGAAGTCCATATCTGAAAACTTGATCAGGGTGGGTGACAGAAAGCCAGGAAAGAAAAATTTACAGAAAAAGTAGCCAGTGATGTCCAGCATCATATTTCTTTAAAGGTTTGTGTTAGGCTTATGGCTGACCTAGGTGGGAGCCCCTGTAACATAGTTTGTATTGTATTTATGACATCATAAACCAATAAAAATACCATAAAGGTAAAGTGAACCCAAACCTTATCCCGGATATGTTGCTGCACACAGCCCTGGAAGGTCACAAAGTGTAATCCTACATTATATACATCTCCCGGCCATATTATTGGGTAGTTTATTGCCAGTACTGTGTTGGATTCTCTTTTTGTCTTCAGAATTGCTTTTAAACCATTTTCATTTGGTACCTAGGGGCCCATCATATGCCTAGAAAATATCCCCCACATCATTACACCACCAGCAATCTGAACCATTGATACAAGGCAGGATGGAGCTACACTTTCCTGTTGATGACCACAAATTCTTACCCTACCATCTGAATGTCACAGCAGAAATCAAGACTCATCAGACCACGCATTGTTTTCCAAATTTCTTCTGTCCAATTGTATTGGGCCTGTGTGAATTATACCCTCAGGTTCCTGTGTGTAGCTGATAGGTGTGGCACCAACTTCTCCAGGTGTAGCCCATCTTCTCCAGGTGTAGCCCATCTGTTTCAAGGTTGGATGGATTGTGCATTCAGAGATCCTCTTCTTCACATCTTGGCTGTAACAAGTATTTCAATTCCTGTTACTTTCTATTACCTTGAATCAGTGGTCATTCTTCTCTGACCTCCTATCCTCCGCAATGCATACGAAGGAGAGGGAACGCCCCCTGAAAGAAAATCCCTATCCTCCGCAATGCATACGGAGGAGAGAGAATGTTCCCTATTTACCTCAGGGGCGGAAGTGTTAGCGCCAGTCACGGTAAATAGAAAGGGGGCCACCACACAGAGGCTCAGGAACCGTCAGCTCCAGTAGTTTGTTCCCGCTCCGCTGCGGGTTGCGGGCTGGCATTGGGCCGGATCAGCCAGGGGGCATTAGGCTAGAACAAACTACCGGCTAGGCCGTATCTGGCCTAAAGGCTGGAGTGTGCTGACCCCTGATCTTGAGCCACCAAAGTAAAACTGTGAGGCTGTGCAGTACCTGCACCCATCCACAGAAAACGACAATCCGATGCTACTGCCATTGCTTATGTGTTTGGTTCTGCTAAAAGGCACAACAACATTTTCCCAAAGTCATTTATTCAGATTAACTCTGACTGCAATCCGATGCTACTGCCATTGCTTATGTGTTTGGTTCTGCTAAAAGGCACAACAACATTTTCCCAAAGTCATTTATTCAGATTAACTCTGACTGGCAGTTCTTTTTTGACTTACTGAATAAAACAGATAGAATTCTTCTAGTTGAAGAGTAATGATGTCACACGTAACACAATATATTTGGAAATTGGTGAGGTTACTGTGTTAAAATGTATTTGGAGATTAGTAATGTTATTGCTCAAATCTGGAAAACAGTGTTATGACTCATGACTTATGATTTACAACGGAATTTGTATCTGGCAGTTAACAGAAAACATATTTGCATATCATCATCCTCATTTATTTAAACTCTAGCCACTTTTTGTTTATTGTGGATAGGAAATGGAAGAAATACCCGTCAGGTTATTTCTTTGTTGGTTGTGTTCTGCTCAGGTGATTTCCTTTCCCTTTCTGTCCAAGAAATGCAAAAGGAAGTAAGAATAACTCTCTCCCAATGAGGGCTCTTGAATTGTTAGACTTGTTAAACCCATATCCATTCTGCTGTTGTAAGCTCAACGCCAAGAATACAAAACATTACAGTTCAACTTCCTCTACTAAAGTGTACAGCAGCACCTGGTATAGGTGAAGGAAGCCACCCATTCTTCAAAGGGTGAGCTGTAGATGAAACACTACTTCTCAAAGATGGGCACAGTTCAGGGGTGTAAAGTGCTAACCACAAACTCACTGCCCATCTGACCCTAACTTTATATTACTATAATGATAACAGTTAGTGCAAATCCTCCAACTAATGTCCTCCAACTTAGAGATTTCCATAGGTTATGATGATTATCTCAGCGTGAACCTGACATGACATTTGTCAAATAATTTCCCCCTTCGTGAAGAATTCTCTGTTTCTAACAATGATCATTTGACATTGTTATTAATATTAAACAGGATGTATATAGCACCAACATATTACGCAGCTCTGTACATTAAATAGGGGTTGCAAATAACAGACAGATACAGACAGTGACACAGAAGGAGGAGAGGATTGGAGAATTTACATCTCACAAATGTAGAGAATCTGACAAAAGTAGACAGAGCTGTAAATTGGCATTCACACATCATAAACCTCATTTCCCTAAACCTGCATTAAATTACGGGACTAATACTACAGCAGACACTGGGCAAGCTTAGAGCTCAGCTTCTTCAGGAGAGGTAAGTACTTCTTAACCTATGCTACTAATGTACTAGCTATTAGTATATGGTATCAGGATAAGTGGTCATTTCAGAATATCTACTTATTAGGGAATAGATCCAGTTTCCATGTTGCAGTTCAAACTCCTTATCCTTCTAATGCATTACCTGTGCTTTGCTGGAGAAAATACACAATGTTTTCAAAGCTACCTCAGCCTTACTAAGAAACTGTCTAGATAATTACAGTTTGCTTCTTGATATTTGTTCTGTTGTACTTCCATTTCTTAAGAGCTCTGCACTCTTCAGTCTCACTGATCACTGGAAGAAATTTTTCACATTTGTGTTAAGTGTTAGATCAGATAGATGGACACGATAATTAGGCTGACCCTGTGCCACTCTGGTGTTCTATAATAGAAGACAGCTCACAGATTGCAAGACAGAATACCACAGATAGCTGCTGTGTTTAAATACTAATGTTTTTTGGGTTTTTTTTTTTTTTCAACACTTTCAACCACCCAAGTCCCTGGTTACCATTAAAATAAACCTTGAGTAGTTGAAATCCTGTTTTTGTATGGACATCTGTCTGTGGTCACATTGTGTGCAGTTTTTCAGAATCTTCATGTAGCATCTCAGGGCGGTTTGCTGCTCAACTGCTTACATAGACTTGAATAGGACTGCTTTTAAAATAGAACTAAAGTTCCACTTTTTGTGACCATGCTTAGCTTTCTTGCAGAAACAGATAGACGATGACCCTTCTGCAATAATCATTCTTACTTGCCTGATTGCTCTCTTTATTTGTCAAAAACGCTGAGCTGTGCAGATGTGTTGGGACATCCAGCACATCCTGGCTTCCCTTTTGGTTGCCAGGACTAAATAAAGTTACGCCCCCCCTTATCCGGTCAATCAAGATGGCCGAAGATCAGAACACAGAAGATGTTGATGCCTACAACAGAATGGGGAAGGTGAGAAAAAATATGGTTGCAGTCTACTTTAAATGGCCTTGCAGCCATTACTAAATATGCTTACCAGAAATTTGGGGTACAACAGCAGGTGAGCATCAAATCCCATGATAATCTGTGACTAGAACAAGCCAAACATGAAAAAGACTCCCAGACGCCTAGCAGATAAAAGTGAGCACATGGGAGGGGTTTTCACTGTCTAACTTAATTTAGCCATACAGTGGTCTTAGCAGAAAGTCATCACTGTGCCGGTACGCAGGCATAACGCTGGTAGGAAATACTGGGAGACAACTTTTATCCTAAAGCTCAAGCAAAGCCAAAAATTTTCTCATCGCTGTGACTGCACAGGAAATGATTCATTTCATAGGAAATATAGGCAACACATAAAAATTAAATATGCTATAAACTTCTAAAAACAAGGGGTATAACTGCATTGTGGTGGGGAAACAACCTTACTGCCTGTTACAGTCACCAGGCTTAATAATATTCATAAATGTCCAGCCAGACTAAGCAGTCCTTTCACTAGGCTTCTATCATCTGCTACACCCTGCTGAAGTTGGCTTAGAAAGAGGGAGATGACCAAATCAGTGCATAGACTATCATCAGAATATCCTGAAAGTAATCGTAAAGGGTATTAGAAGCAGATTATAGCTAAAATGTAGGATCGAAGAAGCATAAAGCCTGAATGCTAATAAAATGTTATGTTTTACTGTAGTGTGCCAATACTGGAAATGTATTGTGTGTTTTATAGATATTCTTTATAATCAGAAACTAAAAAAAAGAGTTTGAAAAAGAACCCCCCCCCATCACTTGTTCTTTCTGCTGGCACTGCAAAATACCTGGTGCTAGCATATGAGAGCATGCAGTCTCCTCCCATGATGCAGATGGATATGTCACAGAAGGGTGCCATTATCACTTCACTGTGAAAAGTGTTAATTAGACACTTTAACTTTTCCTTGAATGGGTAAGGTGACATGGTTTCTTGTATTTTTTTATAGATGATACTCTAGTTCAGGGGTGTCAAACTCAAATACACAGAGGGCCAAAATTCAAAACTTAGACAAAGTTGCAGACCAACCTTCAAATTTAATGAAAAAATTGAGGAAATGTTTCCATCTCATTAGATATAAACCCTTTTCATATGGAAACAAAGAGGTTTTTCTTCAGATTTAACCTGGAACAAGCTTATAATAGAGAAAGAGGCATAAGACATTTTTTGAATTTTATTTAAGAAGAAAAAAATCTTATGCCCCTTTCTCTATTTGTAGCCTTCTGAGTTAAATTTCAATGGTAATTTTTTTGGGCGGACTAACAATAATAATAGCAATATCCAACTATTCAAGTCCATGCCTTGGCAAGGAAAAGTACAGCTGAGGGGGAGGGCTGGAAATGGCAGACGTGGCCAATGCGGAGCTAAATCTTATGAGTGTCCTGCCGCATGTTTTTGTGGCATTTTTTGCAGCTATATAACAGTTCAATGCGGGACCACGCATAGGCAGAGAGCCCGCTGGTCTATAGATGTGAGTGATGCCAGGAATTGTAGTAGAGGCACTATTTCAATGCAGCAGCGGGCCAGCTGCAGTTCATATTAAGGATTCCTTTGGAGCCAAAAAAAAGGACGTTGAGGGCCAGATTTGGCCCCAGGGCCAGAGCTTGACACCCCTGCTCTAGTTCATGGTTTGAAGTTTATTGCTGAGGTTGTGGTGCATTTACCGTTTCCTCATGTCAAGGAGCTGCTGCCTCTTAACAAACACAACATGTAGTGTCTCCTGGCAGTGGCTCCATAGAGAAAGCGAGGGCGTGGCAGTGATTGGTACTAGTGGACAGATTCCCCTCGTTCTCTCTAAGTAAATATGTTGCTAAAATCCTAGTCTGGGTGAGAAGAGCTGGTGCAGTGCTTTGATTTGAGAGGTCCAAAATGCATTGCACATATTCAATCATGGAAGCCCTTTTTTCATTATTTTTAATACAAGATTTTTAATAAAAAATAATGCTCTTAATATGGATCATATTTGAAACCCTTGAAAAATGTAAAATATTATATATTATATAATAATATAAAGCCTTTCCCCTTCCCAATATATGAGTTATCTCACTCTGATTATAGAATTAGATGAAAATCTTTTCTATCTTTTCTGATAGGTACTTTCTGGAGATTTTCTAAAGGAATGTTATTTTAGTTGTCTGACAAGATCAAATTTTATTTATACAAAGAAATATTTCATCATTCCCTTTAGAATGTTAGAACTAAGGAACAAGAAAGAAAACAAAATCACAGTGAGAAACTGCTGAGTTTATGTGTGAATTGTGTCCTAGAGGAACTTCTTACAATCAATAGAAGATTACTTCTGCTTATGTCCCACTGGCTGGTTCCAGTAAGAGATAAAGACACGCCAATTTATGATTGATCAATGAGTAGTGAAAATACAATAGGACATTGGTACGAGTACACTGTAGTTTCTCCATGCTATAATCTAACATCTATACAGAACCTACTATAATAATTATTCTTTCATTTTTATCACTGTTCAGTGTTACTATAAATTCCTATTAGAAAACATAACAAGTCAGACATTCAACTTGCTCAACATCATTGGTAGAAAAATAAAGTAAAAAATTAAAATAAAATTAGGTAATTTGTGATAAACTGTTACACATTTACATATAAAGGCATTTTTACCAAATTGGTGAAAATAGCCCACAGCGCATTTCAGAGATTAGATGTCAGTTTATTCAAGTCAGATCAAAGTAGTTTTATTATCAAAATCATTTTAATGTTTTTGGCACCATCCAGGCAAGTTCCTGCTGCCTGAGGCTAATTCTAAAAATTGTCACCCCCAACCAGAGCTTTAATCTGTAACTGTATTAGAAAAATGCACAGTTTTGTGAGAGGGATTATAAAGGAATATTAGTTATTCCCTATTATGCAGTGCCTAATCTCTGATCTGTGATACTTTGGTAAGAAATGATCTTTTCATTAAAATATTAAACATTACATTTCATTAAACATTAACTCCTATAGTTTTTTAATGGATTGATCAGCTTGGTTACCACTGAAGAGAGTGGTGCTATATTACAGAACGGTTGCGTATATCACCAGAATGTGTTGCTGTGACACCAGAGAGGTCTGTATTTTACCCTCAAAATTCTAGGCTAGGATGTGCATATTGGAATCTGAATATCTTTTATTTAAAGTAATTTTAAAAATATACTGCTTTTATTTACATGCCGGAAGTAAATTAATTGTTAATCATGTTTTCCATGTAATCTATGCCAAACCTAATGGGCAATACATGCCAAAGTTTTACTGCTGCAAAGTTACTACTGTTGCTTAAATGACAGATTCCCTGATCAGTACTATGTAATTATAACATTGTTTGCTTTGCCTACAATAGCAGAATTAGTGGGGGCTGAAACTGTCAATTTCTTGATGTTTCGGTCACTACGTACGTCTTTACCCTGTAGGTCATTATGGGGCCTTAAGGAATAGCTGGTTCTCAAGTAAATGCCTCCTCACCCCCATGAAGCGCACCCTTTCCAGTAGAAGTCGAGATGTCTCGTAACATTGTTGCTGTGCCCATCAGATGGTATAACAGCAATAAATGATAATATACACAATACAAACATTATATTATTACTGGCTTGAATTGTGTAATGCTGCTGAGGAATGATATTCCTCCCTTGAAACCGACCCCAGTGAACAATAGTTTAATTATCCTACAGTGACAGGGTAACAGGTGGAAGAACCAAGTGGCTGGAACATCTGCTTCTCTATGTTCTTTTTCTTTCTCCTAGAGAAATTTATGGCTGCCTTTCAGCAAATTCTCACTTTACATTTGTATAAAGCCTGTATTAAAGGGATTATTCTATCTTCAGCTTACAAAAATGTTTTCCATGAAACATTTTACCTCCACATTAGGCTGCTATTGAGGGAAAAATAAGTTGTACCATATAATCTCAAATATTACTACAAAGCTTATGATAAGCAGAAGAGTTGTATATACGAGAGACTGTAAAAAATAATTAAAAGTCACAAAATATGTGGTTTTACTTTTAGGACATTGATCTGAACTAACATTACTGATGGTTTCTGCAGAATCCTATTCAAACTAAGCAACACTTGAATAGAATTCTGCAGTATCTGACCTCTCCCGTAACATGATTAGTTGTTCATAGCTAATGCCAAGTCCCTGTATATTTGCATTTATGTTACGTCAATGGATATGCCTTTAAATATCTACAGCTGATAATAGAATGTTACTTAAACATAATTCTCTGTTTCTTTATCTCTTACATAGCAAAACACAAAATATAAAACTCTCTCACAACCATAGTCTCCATTAAATACCGGAGGCTGCCACTGTCTAACGCATGGAAGTAATTCAACTTCTTTGATAAAGCTGACGTCTTCAACCTTACATTATTCAGCGTTCCTACTCCTGAACTCCCATTGCTTCTAAAAGTTAGGCAACGGCACCATCTAGTCTTGAATGGCTTCTTGGTAGGCTTCTTGTATTCACCCCACTAAAAACTAATCTCAAACTTAAAACATGATTTTGCTTTTTTGTTATATATAGGGAAGTGTGAAAATCTACATTTTTTATTGTTATCTGCATCCCTTTGTACAGATTATCCTGTAATTCCTTTTCTGGACATTTGTGCACAGACATCTTTCTGTTTCTAAGATTGAATATCTCACCATTACCAAGGCAAATAGAAGAAAATTTGAGTCAGTGCACTTTTTTCTGGCTATTGATTTACTTGGGAGGGGGTAATACAGAAATTAAATTACTAAAGAAGTTTAGACTGTTTACTTAGCTTAGTAAATGTGGTAAAATACAATTAGCAAAGAATACTCAACCCTGTGCAAGGAAATGTAGAAAACATGATTTTTTTACTTTCACATAATTGGATGGCTGAAGTCAGCGGGTCTTCATCTCATTCACTAAGCTAAGTAAATTATCCCTTACAGCAACCTGTGGTCGAGAATAAAATTTTGGTGGTCTGCGGCTCTGGCCGGTGCACCCCCCAGTGGGGTCAATAGAAAGACCCTGCTTGGGGGGGAGGGGCGCAGGTCCATGGACCACGTTTCCTGTATGCATCGTAGGATCGGGCAATGGGAGGGTTGTGTCTGTGGACACAACCCGCCTACTCTCCCATCGCAGGCTCAGACCTGCGATGGAAGAGTAGGTGGGTTCTGGCATCATGACGTCACTCTGGGGGAATTTTCTACCCTTTTGAGTGACACACAGCTCCCTGCGCATGCACGGTCCAGAGTCTGTTAATTTAGTGGTCCGTGACGTCCAAAACGTTGGGGACCACTGCCTTACAGGGTAATAATTCACCTTGCTGAGTGAAAAGCCTAGACACCTTTACTAAATCAACCTCAATGTGTATTTTAGGGAAAGGATGAGATATCACCAATGATGCTGTACAGTTGCCTGACACAATGAGCCCGTTTAACACAGGTGCTGCACAATTTCCATTCAGTTCCAGTTGCATGAGGCATTCTCATCTCTAGCAAGTGTGTAGTGAAGGATCATTGCCTCATCTATGGAACTGGAAGAAGTGTTTATATGGCTCACTCCTGCATGTTATATCCTACAACAGCATCCTTATACTAGCCTAAAACACTAAGTTAAAGCAAGCAGTACTTGGTGTTTTCGGAAATTGTTGTGTATGGATGTATTTACTGCAGTGTTTAAGTCACCGTGCCACTGGATGACTAAAGGCTGCTAATTCTGTAACTTTGTGAGTTTATTATTTTCTTTAATAAATTCTTTGACTTCAGTTGCGGTTTTCACCAACCTCCTGTCTGAGGTTTTTTCAGATAATTGGCACTAGGACAGGGAAACAGGTGGTGACAAAAAGTCAACAGAAAACGTTTGATCTTCTGCTCACCCCAAAGTATGTTTGTACGCTCCGTGCTGTCTGTTACTTTCCCCAATGCTGTAGCCAAAGGAATAAATGATTGACCTTGATCTCATGAAGACGAAGTATGGAACTCCCAAGTGAGTCTGGGATGTCTGCTACTGAAAAGCCAGATGACCCCATGACACAGCAGACAGTGTTAAGTAACAGGATGCTCTAAAAGCTTACTGAATAACAAAGCACGGCAACTCATTAGAACTCTTTCAAGTTTAGGAAAAATGTTGAGAGCACGATAGATAGATGTTTGCTATTACATCTTTCATTAATAATACAATTAATAATTATACCATAATAATTGTGCATTATGAGTCCAAAAATTCTAACTATTGTATTGAAATGCATTGATGGTAAGCCATAGTTTAACTGCATATTTAGCATGGAAATATATAAATGTATTGACAATGCACCATGGCACCCCAGATAGTCCACTTTGTTAAACCCTCTTTTCACCAGTAACTTTGTGTTGTGGGAACACCTTGTTCTAGAATTATTATTATTATTATTATTATTAATAATAATAATAATAATAATAAACCATATTTATATAGTGCCAACATATTACACAGTGCAGTACATTAAATAGGATCACAAGGCCTATCAGTAATTAAGAAAATGCAGTGACAACTCTATTTTATTTATTTTATTGAAATTTGTATACTCCTACAAATTGACTTTTTTTTTTAAATGTTGGAGCTGTTGAACTGTATTACATAACGCTAACTTTGTGAAAATAATGAAAATATTTGCTTACCTTTTAAAAAAAGCCTGGTACAACTTTTCTTTTTTGTAGTTTGTATTGACTTTTAAGTAAATACTGATTATTCTCAAGTATAAACCAATTTTTTTTACCTGAATTTGAAAAAGAATCTTAGTTTATACTTGCTGGAGGCAAAGTCAATCCCTGCCAAATCTTAGTAGAAATGGGTTCCCTAATCCACTTGCATTAGGGTATGTGTTGATGGTATATATGTGATTAAAATGTACTTTTAAGATCCTTCAGAATTAATAAATAGATATATTGTGACATGCATTTGACCTGTTCCAAGCAGGATTTGCATTCCAGTTGTCGAAGAACTCAAAACCTGTTTGAAACTAATAAGATCTAATTGGCATTGGCCTTTACTGTGCTACATTTTGGCAAGGTCCTTTCCACTATAGCTGCGCTTTAACATTTTTCCTGCTCCACTATCTGCTAGCCCATTAGTGTACTACAATAGGAGTGTAAAATAGGCCTCAGGGTATAATTGTGATTAATATGTGTTAGCTATAATAATAAATTAATAAGGAAGGTGGTGTATCTATATTGGTGGCCAGTATGAAGTATGTCCTTATACAGGAACAAAAGTTTTCATCAACATTAGGGTTCAGTAAGAGAGGCACCATTGACATTTAGAGGTCAGGAGAAATAATGCACTGCTCAGCAAACCTCTAGCAAGCTTTGGGGAAACCCAAGGGTTCCTTCAAACCCTGTTTGAGAAAAGCAAACCTAGATGATTCTTTTAAAAGGGTATACAACTACAGACCATGGCTGGATACCAAGGTTGACTATTTATTGCATGATCCTAACAGATGACCCTGTCCATGCAAAGGAAGAAAGAGCTGGGGGCATAGGAGTATACACAGGAACTTCCTTTGGACTGGTTGCTGTAGTCATCTACCTAGTACAGAGAAAATACAGGAACCTTGGTTGTATTAAAAACCACTATAACGTGCTGTATGCATGGTATGTCTGAGTATTCATCCAGGGGCTGTCAGGCAAGGAACTTGTGCTAGTACTATTGGATATATTCCTCTTTTCTCTCCTACATTCTACAAATAAATAATGAAATGACATCCAAGAAACAAATTGCATCAAGGGTCCTACGTGTCCTACACAATGCCCAATTAAGTATAGGCACTGCTAGAGAAAGTTTAAGCAGAGTCACATTTCTTCTATCTCTTTGGATGTAAGTGTAAATGCTGAACATGTTTAGATGATCCTCTTTTATTATGGCTATACAGTATATGCAATAGAATGCATTTGTCTGGTTTGATGTAGAAGAAGAAAGCAGTGGTTTTAGATGTAAATCTTTAATCAGTGTTTAGAAAGGTAAGCCTTTATTAGTGTAATATTAATGAATTATTGGAACACTAATACAATAGTTGTGCATTTGCATCTAATTGCTTGAGGAGAGTAAGGGAAATGAATCACCTTTGAAATTTTAACAACAAAAATAACTGCCTGTGAAAAACATGAAAAAAAGAAAAGCAGCAATTATACAAAGGATGACAAAGCTGCATAAATTACTGCATCTCACTGATGGAACTCTGGTGGAAAAATATCTTAAGGGCAAAGTAAAACGGGTACTTAGTCTCTGTAAAGTGAACAGGGGGATGACACAAAACTGCTACTGTTGCATTCCAATCAAATCTCAGGGAGTAGTGACCAGGATGTGCTGATTAACTGCAGTAATGAAAAGTGATGATGTCACCATTCTCTGCGAATCCGGCAGAGCTGTGCAGAGAGCAATATGGAGGACGGAGATGTTTTGCACAGGAACTGGATTCAGTCTCAATCTTCAGAAATGCGGATGTCTACTTGTTGGAGACTGGGTACATGAGGAGATATCTATACAAACACAGAGAGAACCTCTGAAAATCTTGGGAGTGTTTTTTGATGAGGCTAATGATGGCAGAAACAGTTGGGAAACGTGTATCGAAAAAACACAAAAGAAAGTGGATTTTTGGAATTTGAGAAAATTGTCGTTTACTGGGAAAGTTTTAATCATCAAAAGTGTTCTTCTACCTATCATGACCTTTTTGAGTCTAGTGTATCCCCCGAATGACAGACTTTTACGTAGATTAACCAGGATAATTTTTGTTTTCATATGGGGTTCAAAAGCGGAGAAATTGAACAGAACTGTCATGCAGAAACCTCTGGAGAAAGGAGGTAAAGGTGTTCCGGATTTGAAAGAGCATCTGTGGATCCTCTTTTTTGTGAATGTTTTGCGGAAAACTCAGTCAGAGACTTGTGATTGGTCCTTTTTTCTACAATATCAGATTGGCTAACGTTTCCAGAAGAGAGGCTGGATGGACAGAAGAGTAAATCGTCCATGGGTTTTGACTCCGCCTGCTCATTACATCATCATCGAGAAACTAATTGGATCTTTTGGCCTGGAGAGGTACGATCTGGATATCCTGTTAGATCCACGGAAAATAAAGCGGGCAAAACAAGATGAAAAGTTGCTCTGTAGGGTTCTGAATTACTCAGAGAAAGTGTCTGCGGAAATTTGGAAGAAGGTAAATTCACATGCCTTATCAAATGAATTAAAAGATCTGTCGTGGCAGATAGTCCATGAGTGTGTTCCCACAAGAGCTTTTCAGTACGAGAGGAGGATGGGACGAAATCCGAGGTGCCCCAGGACAGGATGCGGCAATGCAGAAACGACCTTACATGTATTTTGGAATTGTGCCTTTGCCCAAAAGGTTTGGAAAATCTGCGGAGTTGTCTTAAAAGCTTTAACCAGGGCTAGGTCATTGTCTCATGAAGTGATCTTATATGGCATGGGAGGCCCTGAAGATAGTGACCATGCGGAGGTGTTTTGGATTGCTGTCAACTGTATTAAGATGGCAATCTGGAAGAGCAGGAATATATGGATCTTTAAGCAGGATGAGCTGGCAGAGTTGGAAGTTTGTAAATTGGCAATTGCTGCAATGCTTCCCTTCTATTTGAGAGATAAAAAGCGGAAAGGCAAGAAACAAGCGCAAAGTTTGTGGAATATTCCCATGTGGAATATTCTCCTTGATGTTGAATGAGAACTGCCACCGAGTTTGGGATTGGGGGTTGGGGAGAGGTAGCATGATTTTGTCTAGTTTCTTATAGTGTTTATGTTTGTTTTTTTGAGGTGTTCTCTCTGTTGGATAAATAAAAACTATTTTAAATTCAATTTTTATGATGATGAAGCAAGTTTGCCCTTTGGCTGAGCTGAGGGTTTTGACTTGGTTTTCTTAATAAAAATATAAAAAAAAAAAAGAAAAAAAAATGAAAAGTGCAGTATTGGAAGTAGTAATGGAAACCCAACTTGATTTTGCTGTTGGGTAGAGCTGCTTATATCTCAGAACTAGATGCACAGAACTTCAACATTATTGTCAGTCAAACAGCTCAAATATATTTATTTTCAAAAATTATTATTTAGCTGTTGCTATAAATTTACATATTGAGAAAACAACTGGATGTTTTCAGTTAGTGAAGCTTGCACTTTTATAATCACTATGGTAACTATAGAGATGATTGGAGCAACTTCTTCAAAGCCAGTCATCTGTGCATGATAACATGACCCCACTTAGCTGAAAAAATGTCACAGAAATCAATTACCAAAACATTTGGGAGTTACCAAAGGTGACAATTGGTCAGAGATTCAATTGGATTTTGCATGTTGAAAACAGTTCATATTACTGTCTGCCAAAAGTAACTTTTACCAGTTCATGGGATTGGCCGCAGACTTTTACTTACCATGCCCTCCCACCTTAGTTACAATTTTTAGATGTGCAGAAAAACTACAATAAATAATAAAGGACCAACCAGTTCCTTCAAACAATGAGGAGGTGGCTTTAAATTAAACTTTCTGATACATGATCGTGGAGAATGGAGAACAGTAAAATCTTTTAATTTTAGGATACCAGAGAATGGTGCAAGTGAATAACCTTTGTTTGAACCATGTCATTTTTATTGAGTCATCTTAAAAAAAAAGAAAAGAAACTGGAAGCAGTTGATACAATTTATATTTAAGAAATGTAAATTAAAAATGACTAAAGCAGAATTATTGACTAGCACAAGTGTTTCATTCTAGAATCAATTTGTTAGAAATATATATTTCTAGGATAGATAGTAGAAGAATGCAGTTAGAATACTTGCATGTGATTACATGTTCCTAAAGCCATCATTAAAGACACAATCACCTTGTCCATGACTGTAAGGACAGTCATGGAAAATACACACATTTATGCATGGCAGGTATGCACGTGAATAATAAATTGAAATCTTCTATCAGCGTATAGCTGCATTTTGATTCTCTGACAGTGATATAGATGGGAAGGAAATACACATTTCCAAATTGTTCATTCTGGTTCCACTAACACTATAAATCAGTCACTATAGGACAAGCAGAACAGCTTACTTTGTGAGCACAGACCTGCTGCAACAATAAAAGATGAGATAATGTCTCTTCATATGAATGGCCATCTATTTCACAGATGGTACCCAATCCCCAGGATGTTTATAAAATTGGGGAATGCAGCAAACTAGCTTGCATTGCTTACGTCTCTAACACCTTTAAGAGCTGCACAATCCCAAATTAGATGATTCATGATTTATAAAGTATGCCCACAGACAAGCAATATAGTATTTGCTAACAAATATTTTTCTGCTTTGCTTTGGCTAGAGCCGATACTACACAAAGATATGGGTAGTGTAATCAAGTCACGTGTACTGATAATATTCAAGTAATATATCACCTTGACATTCTCTGCACATAAGCTGCATAGAATATAAATGGGATTTCAACACAAATCAAACAGCACAGATCATTCTGATCCATAAATGTTGAAATACTGGGGTGTTCCAACCCCTCACAGCCTTGCAAATGTCTTTTATCATCCTTGTCTGGAGTTACAAACATCTAGCAATTTAAAGACAGACAATAACAAAATACAAAGTTAATAAGGTGTAAATAAATAACCAAGAAAAATGAAACTATAGCATTGGTCCTACACATTTTGGACCTTCCCAATACTAACCTTATATATGAGCATACCTTTGCTTAGTTTACATGCTTTGCAACAATCCACTGTCCCTGCTGGTTATGAACTATAGAGATCAATCTACTAGGGATTGAACGAGGACTCATTCCTATTTGTGTAACACAAAAGTGCAAAGCAGCCCATTACTTAAATAAATCTCCATAAATACTCCATAAATAAAATGTGGTTCTGTCAAGACATTCATGTAAATCTTAATAAAAGACTGAACATTCTATTTGGTGGTCTCCTCTGAAATCGCAGGGAATTTGCCACACAATATATCACACAGCTTTTTGATGCCAAACTTCCTGAGCACTACTTCTATCACACATGATAAGAATTGTGGAAAGGTGATCTGTGTGTAAGGGATGTGGATTATTTTTATCCGAATCAGCTGATGCATAATGTTTGATGAACAGAACTGTTCATTTGTAGGCATATTCTATCCTATTACCAGCACGGAAACGTTCCACTAATTTATTTATTTTTTAAACAGTCTTTATTTTTCAAAATTATTTTTATAATTATTATAATTATATAAAATATATATTATAATTATTATAGGTTTTACAGGTCAATAAACCAGGGAAACAAATATGAACAAATAAAAAAAGTACATAAATCACATGGGCTATATTATGAAGTCCAATAAAAGCCTTTGGTTGAAAACAGTCCAACAATATCGATGGTATAAAAAAGCATGCGGAGTATACCCACTGATGTATTTGTAATCCAGCAGTTATTGACATAACAGCCATCTTTAGGGCATTTGACATGGGCAATCCTGGATCACTAAGTGCATACTCATGATTGCTAAGGGTCTACTTTCTAACCTCCATGGAATCACTCATTTGTTAGCAAGCATGTAGAAATTGCTTCCCTGTTGCTCGTGGTCGTGGTCCTGCAGCTTTTAGGCCCAGCAACAGAATGATTCAATATAGCTTAGTTGAATGCTTTGGTGCCCTGCTCCTGTTGTATGACTGGCAGAACAGTCGCCAGTGTGGTATCACACCAGCATCCTTATATTTACTGTTTTTTTATTTTATTTTAGCAAGCACTATACTCTCTTGCAGACCAATAACCCCTTCCCCCCGGGCCTGCTCCTAATAGTAGCAAATAACTTCCTCCACCATCTTGACTGCTATTCTAAATGCTCCTCCATAATGGCTGACCTTTGGCACCCTAGGCCACACTTTTTATCCCAACTAGTTCCTAGCAATATGTTGCCTGCCTGTTGCCTATTTACCTGCCACTTACTGCTTGACATTTATTTACTTATATATTGTTCTAAAGTTTACAAATAAGACGAGCTGTGTAGACGGGTTTGTAGCTAGATTGGAGGAGAGATGAGGGAGGACTGTTGTGGTTTGCCTCCAGGTATGTGTTGCTTATGCTACCAAAATCATCTGTAAGTCTTGTCATTCATTACCTTTCCCATTACTAAGGGTTTGATTTATTAAAGCTACCCAAGACTGGAGAAGATACACTCACATCAATGAACCTGTGGGATACAGCAAACCTGGAATGGATTTCTTAAAATTAATTTGCTATTGTTTTCAATCTAGATGGATCACCCAAGTTAACTGATAACAGTGTATCCTCTCCAGTCTTGGAGAGCTTTAAAAAATCAGGCTGTAAGTCTTTCCCTCTTATGTTCATATTATCTCGCAATATAATATATTAATGGCGTTCTTTCCTTTTTTTCTCTCTCACTGGCAGTCTGACCATTTCCTCCCTCCCATATTTGCATATTTTAGCTTTGTCCTTCCTATCTGTCATTAGCATTTACATAAGATGTTGAGAATCTTCACACAATTGTCTGAACAATAACTTTGGTTATTTAATCATGCAATCAAGTGCAGAAAAAAAGTAGACAGGGACTGGATAATTAAAGTGAATCTTTACACATCAGTCTCCCTGTCTTATCTTTTATCATCCTTCCTGTTTGTCTGTAAAAAATATTTTTTTCTTTATCCACCTATTTGATATTCTATTTTCCCTAAGCAACTTCTTATTTGTTAGTGTCATCTTTTCTCACTTCTCTTGTGTTTTATTCTCATTTTCTATTGCCTGTCTATTAGTCTGACTCGTGTTCATATACCCATCACATTTACCAGCCTTGTCTTTATCAGTTTCATTTTACAGTTTTAGTTTATCTGTCTTCCCTTAGTTTGCATATTAGTTACATATTCTTTTATTTTATTTAAATTTGTTTAAATAAATTTTTTTAGCAGTTATAAAAAATAAAAGAATATACTTACAATATATTGTTCAGATAAAACATGTCTGAGCAGCAAATAAAGAGGGAGATCTAAAAGGCACTAACATATTGGACCATATTATGGCGAATAATGCATGGATTAGGACAGAAATAAAAAAAAAAAAAAAACATTATTAAGAAAAAAGAGTATGGATTCGGAGGGCAAGAAAGTCTCTCCCCACTAACACCTTTTTTTCCATAGAACACCCTCAAGCACCATATCAAGGAGCAGACCCTGAGAAGAGGAGTGCATTGGGATGAGAAGGCAAATTGGAATCCCATGGAGCCCAGATATCAGTATATTTGTGCTTCCGATCATATAATCAAGTCATAAGCAGTTTCAAAAGTTGTATATCCTTGATCACAGCATAAAGAGCAGAGAGCTCCTGGGGAGAGGTTGACTTCCTGTTTTGCAATAAGGCATTATGCCGCAGCCAACTGATTACATGATTTTTAAAAGGCTTAAATGGGCAACCCTATTACATAAATTAACATCTAACACATCACAGAGAAGACCTTAAACTGCCCATTTGTGATACCTAGACAAGTCCTAAAAATGTGATGCAAAATACAAACATCATATCTGCACCTCAAGAAGAGGTTGCTAGTGGAAGGAAAGATTGCTTGTCGAATATCAGAAGTTGGGTACCAGATCCTATAGACAGTCTCTTGATATAAAGTGTAGAGAGAGCTCTTATTGACTTGTTTACATATGGTCTTCCTAAGGGAACTCCCTATCTTGATAAATGATCCCATTTGAGCATATAGGAGTTTTTTTTTTTTAAGAGACAGCAGGTTTGTATTTAAAACTTTTTATTATTTTTTTATATTTCTTATTTCTTTAATATTTTTATATATTACTATTTAAGTATCCCTAAAACAAGACCCCCTCACAAAAATCCTTTCAAAAGCTGTGAGGGTTGGGAAAACCAAATCCCTGATCATAGATTGTGTTATCCAAACTTTTATCCAATAATTTTCTATTTTATCTTGTTCCACCCATCACTCACCTATCTTAGCCAATAGATCCGGCTGATTATTCCTTTGACAATACGTTTTTATCAGCCTTTAGAAATAATTTCAAGATACCTTTATTTATATTCACGCATATCTCCACCAACTGTACCCTATTTTAACATCCTTAACTATCTTCTTTCAATGCACACTTAAAAGACAGGGCAGCTTTTTATTCTTAGAAATTCTCCTCCCAGCACTGACCTGACTGCAAACTGGTTTCCTTTGTCCAGCTGCTCAAATCTTTTCCTTGTGCAGTCTCTATTATATCCTAAATTCAGTTTCCATAGCTGTCAGCAGCTTTTTCCAGTTTTAGACATTGACACATGGAAGCAGTCAACCTGTCCACACCAATACCTGCATTACCCTGCACTTTTTGGAGCTCAGTACCAACCGTATTGATCAGAAAGCCAATTATTATATGTTGACATAACAGATTTACTTTTTTACAAGCAGGTACACAAAAAATATATTTTATTAAACAAGGATCAGATATACAAATAATTGAAGAAACCCACATGCACATATATGCTTCCACACATACACAGACACATACATTTTTTCCTACATTAAGAACAAATATTAAATAAGGACTGAAGTATCTATAAAATATATGGCCATGAAATATGCATGTAATAGTCTGGGATCTCTTGGGTCTGTTAATGATAAAGATAGGTTCATCCGACTCATTACAGATGTATTGGGTAAGGAAATTGCTTGTCTTGCTAAGAAATCATTTCAATTTTACAAGGTGGAAATCCAATTGGCAAAATCAATAATGAAAAACGTATAAAAATGTTGTGGCTTGAAAACAGAATCTCCCAAAGACAAGATGAAATAGCACAGCCTGAAGAGTAAACAATACTGGGGGCTAAAGATGAGGTATTAGTTTGATCCCATAGCTCTTTTGGTTTGACTTTGGCTGTTTGACATTTGCTTAAATTTCAGCAGACGAACTTAAAAATATTAGGCAAAGTAAACAAGATGGGAGATGCTTGTTAAGGTACAACATGGGTAGCATTGTAATTGGCTGTCTGTTGTCAGGAGTGGTTCATTACAAAATATAAACGGCCAATGCCAATACTATCATCTGATTATCTTACCGTCAGGTTTCCATTTAATGTTATATCCGATGGCATGGCAACTCAGAAAAAAAGATTGCTATATAGGAGATTTGTCAGTATCACTACTGCTTGATCTTGATCTACTCTATTTACTTAAACAATGTTTACAAAAATGTTTACAAACCTTACAAACCTTAGAATAAAACACTTTTAGGTGTTTGTGTTTACAGAAAATGTATTCATCTTTATTTCTTTAAACTGGTCTTTCATTGGCAAGTATTAGATTTGATAAAATAAACAAAGCAGTGGTCAAATGATATCAAGTCGCAAAGACCATACCACTATTTGTAATAAAAACATATTGATATGACAATGTGCAGCCAGTTTTTTAACTAATTGTTATAGTGCACACAGGTCTTTTATAATATATTTGTGAGATATAAAAACAAGTTAATAAAAAACATTTTATATACAGTAGTATGTATTGTGTGCAGTCACAAGCAGTCCATTTTATTATATGTACTATTATCTTAATCATTTACACTGTACTTCCCCCCCCAGTAACTCAACTGTAGTTTAGTTCTTGTTCATTTGGACATTTCCTGTGCAGTTTCCTACGCACATACAAATAGCCCCAAAAACTTAAATTTATGATCAGCTGGATTATTTCCCATTGGAACCTGTTAAGTCAGCAAGATGCCATATTCTCCATACAAATCAGGTCTCGGGGGAACTAATATTGGACAAAAAGCATGAAAATCCAAAGTGGCCTGATTAACATAAGACTTATTTAAACGTAGGCAGCCATTGGTGTATCTTTTTTTGTTTTTAGTTTCAATAGATTTTATTAAGGTTTTTCAATTATTAAGAAAACATTGCAACTAGTTGAAATATACATTGTTATGCAATATGCTACAGTTCAAATCACACAACAAATACAGAGTAAATAAAAAAACAAAGTGGTCCCCAGTACAATATTTGCATAGCATCTCTATTTCTTTTGTTTGGCATACCCAAGTAAATTGGCAGTGTACCAGGGTTCCGTAGAACCAGATCATTCTCCAGACCTTACCAGAATGTTGGTATATTAGGTAATGAAAACACTCTCCACAGCTCCTATACTGCAGAAAACTTTTCCTGGGTGTCATTTAAAATACTAGATAGGCGCTCGTTTAAAATGTATTGTGTAAACCAGTGCAGCATTTTGTGATATGAAATAGCTTGTTGTTCTTAGTTTTTTGCAATTGTTTGCTTAGCTGCCAAAATAACATGTGCCCCTTAAACAAATTGGGTGTTAGTAAGATTGAGAGGTTTAAATTGCAGTGGAGCCACCCAGGGATCCCTAAGCACACTTTTCTGAAACAAAGTACTCAGTATTTAAATACCCTTACCCAAAATCTTAAAACTGAAGGGCACATCCACAATACATAAATTTCAGTACCCAATTCTTGACAGCCTCTAAAACATAAAACCGTCTCGGCTGCAGACAAATGTCTCAACCTAGATGGAAAAATGTACCATCTCATCATAATGCATCATAATGTCAACCCTTGTATTCCACTTCCAACGTAATCACATTACGTTGGTAGAACTTTTAGTCAATCTGGTCCAACTAGTAAACCATTCCTCATCAGTTTTGGTGTATCACAGCTCCCTTCCCCAGCAAGATACCTAAGAGTGGGTGGTCACTGTAGTGATTTCTGTGAGCTTAGAATACAAGATAGTGATGAGTTTTGGGTATAGAGGAGTTCTGAGACAAATGTGTTCCAATATAGACAGCCTGCCCATGCTAGAACATCTCCGAGTTAGTGAACCAATTCAATGTCTGAGCTGAGGATAGCGAAAAAACTCCCTATAAGGGTGTACCTTTTTGAAAATGTGGTGGTTGTCATTCTGATTTTATGGCTTGAATACTCAATCAACTACAAGAAAACTTTTAAAATATCCAGAACTCCTGGCTTTACCCCCTTCTTCCCCTCTATCAGTGATCTCAAGAAGATATAATAAGTGTGTATACACTGGATGGACATAACCTGTAATTGCTCATTGATTTCTTTGGACTACAATTTATTTGTATAGTCAAATAATTGAACATTATTCATTTTAACACTTTTTATAGATTTGCTATTCTTTTGGAATCATTTTTTTAACCAGCATCAGAGCGATATATAAAAAACACACATAGATGTTTTTAATTTTTCTTCTTTTTTAATAAACCAACCGAAACTTCCTGTTCTGGAATGTAAGATTCAGCTTTAACATTTTAATCAGGCTTGTGTGTCTATAATCTCACCGTGTGACACTAAATTAATATCCTGTGGTCAAAAAGGTAATATTTTATGCTCTCAAGTGAGACATAATATTCATGGGCAAATATTTAATACCTACCTTTTCTCCTATGATATCTAGCCTTTTAAATTAAATGTAAATTTGTTTTGTACCATTAATCTGCACTTTTGGTGGATATTGATTCTTAATTTATGGATTACGTATATTACCTTGGCAGAATACACACGTGGGTAACTGGCAAGTATGCAAGCACTGTGAACAATAATTTAATCCTTGAAGAAATCTCTTGATTTACGACATGTCTTGGCCTATGGCATATCTATAATTCTTCACCAATCAATAAGTCTGCTGCATTTTGTACGCCAGTAACCTTCAGAGAAAATACTGAGTAATGTTACAACAAACAAATATACTATATTAAATGCTTGAAAAAAGAGCTTTTTATAGGACTATAGGATACAGCTTTAAAGGGAAACTCTAGTTTCGCTTTACCGATTATTTATATATATGTGTTAATTAAAAATGATGGTCCAGTTAGGAATTGTAAACTGTTGTGAATCAGTTTCACGTGCTTTGGTGCAATGAAAGCAAACCAACCCTCACACAGGTATTGGTTTTATTACAAACCATTTCTTTCTTCAGTCCTGCATTTTACTAGTACCTTTTACTTGTACCTTGACACTACAGGCAGTAAATGCAGTCAATTTAGATTCTGCAAGTAGTCCAGATCCTCCATATGGAACATCCATATGTGCTGTTGCAAGAAGGTGTGCTATTTCCCCATTGCCATCTCAAGAGTGTAGAGAAGGAGATACCAGGAGATTGACATTAACACTAGAAGAGCTGGACAGGGCTGTAGAAAATTACCAACACAACAACAGGAATGGTATCGGTGTCTTTGCACGAGGAGGAACAGGAGGAGCAATTGGCAGAGCCCTACCAGATGATCTTTGGCAGGCCACTTGCCTGCTTGTTTTTGACCAAGCTGTTTTCATGAAGGTTGCATGTAGGCTTGGGGTCCTATAGTGGGACCTGTGTTCACAGGCCAGCATCATGCGATTTGATTGGAAGAGAACACCAGAAAATTCTAGGTGGCGCCCTGTTCTCTTCACAGATGAGAGTAGGTTCACAATGAGCACATGAAACAGTTTGGAGATGCCATGGTGAACGTTATGCTGTCGGCAACAAAAATCAAAATGACTGGTTGGCTGCCAGTTAGTGATGATCAGGGGCAATATCCCTGGAAGGCAGCAGAAACCTCTCTGTGATAGATAATGATAACTTGACTGCGCTGCTATTAGGTACTGGGACTAAATCCTCTGGCCGTTTGTCAGACCTTATGTTGGTGCAGTGGGGTCTGTGTTCCTCCTGGCACAGGAATGCCCCTCCTCATGTTGCCATAGTGTGCAGGCACTTCCTGAATGACAACAGCATTGATGCAATTGACTGGCCACCCAACCTTCTGGGAAATTTTTTATTGGTTCATCCTACTCTGCCAAGTACATAGACTGTCCTGGAACCCACTAATGTCTTCATTCTGGAATGTGAGAAGATCCCCCCAGGGTACCATCCACTTTCACATTAGGAGCATGCCCAGGTTTTGTTAGGAGTGCATATCGATGAGATGAAATCTACGCAAGTTTAATAATTCTATGACTTCTGTTTTTCTTTTTCTTTACTTTGATTTTCAGAGTAATTTTGAATCTAGTCATCAGTAACGTAATGATCTGTACTCTTAGCTTCACTCACTCAAAGTTGTACATGCTCATCTTTTGTATGTGCTTACTGCTTACTTACTTAATGCTTAGTCTGATGTACCTAATTTTCTGTCAGAAGAACATCCAGCATCATCTAGCCCAGAGGTCGGCAGATATAGCCTAGCTGGTAGTTTGTTCCGACCTAATAACCCCTGGCCGATCCGGCCTAATGCCAGCTGGCAACGTGCAGCTCCAAAGCAAAACTACCGGCGCTCTGGAGCTGAATGCGGCTCTTGCGCCTCCTCTTGCTGTGGCTTCCCTCACTATTTACCGTGGCCGGCGTTAACACTTCTGCCGCTGCAGTAAATAGGGAACGCCCCCTGAAGGGAAATCCATCTCCTCCGCAATGCATTTGGAGGAAAGGGATTTCCCTGCAGGGGGTGTTCCTAGCGGGGTGGAGCCATTAGGGCGGGATTCAGAGAGTCCTGCCTAGTGTGCTCCTGCCCACCCCATAAATGGCCTAGTGGCCAAAAAAGTTTGCGGACCCTGATCTAGCCCTTTGCTACCTAGCATTACTGCCATTCACTTGCCCATTCTATTCACTGTATTTCAGTTATTTCAGTCTTGAAGGCTTAGAATCACATGTGGGCATTACTTGGGCAGTCTGCATGCAAATGTAGCCTGCCTAGAATGGACAAATTCCCCAGAATGACATTTACTATTTAATGTATTTTGATATTTGTATATTTTCCAGTAAACTCCTTTTATCAGGACTCTTCTGAGGTAGTGTTCGGTGTTATTTAGGTAAAATGTTCCTTTACTGCATAAAGAGGTTTATAATGAAAGGTTTTAGTTAAACATTGTATTAGAATGTTGATATGTGGAGGGGAAGAAGGATCCAGGGAAAGCAGAATAAACTTCAGCTAAAAAAAAAATTACCTTTCCATTTTAATGTGAGGATTCTGAAATTTTTAGAATTTCATATTCATTACCTTGCAATATGGTATCCTGCAGCTGTTCTGTACATTGAAACTGATCAGGCTCTAATAATAAATTCTAAATACTGAAATCTGCTTGAGAAAGCACATGGCAAAGCAAACTTTAATTATGTTACTAATGTGAAAAGCTTGGATGTAAAGGTTTGCTAAATTCCTTGCAATTTGTAGTTCACCCACTGACTAATTTTACCAGCATGAGAAAATATACACTGTAAATATATGTAACCCTGCTAAATATACCATTGGAAGTGTTTTGTCGTCTCTGTTCAATAATTACAAAAGGATATCTTTTGATCATGTCAGAAATTTAGAGCTGCTCTGTGCCCCATTCACACTTCCTGTGTTATTATAAAGAGTCCTCTTAGTTTATATCTTGGATTACAGACCATGTTGTGTAGCTACAGACAGTGGGAGGAATTCAGTAGTTTAACAACAGACAACTATCAGGGCTGACACCATTTAGTCTTAAAACTCAGCCCATAAGAGGCAATTAGGAGCTGAGTGCATTTCTGGCACATCAGCATCTTTCATACTTTCAGTGTCATTAAAGGTAAATGTTGCACATTATGTACTGAATTATTTTTGCCTTGACATTTTAAGTATGGGGTATGTAGCATATATACACTACAGATATAGAAATAATGATAATAAACCATGAATATCAATTGGGGAAAATTATTTAGCAATGCCAAATTTAGCAATTATTTTTGTGCAATTGCCATGATTATATACATAACAAGTAAGATTATCAAATGGAAATATGACTAAAATGGGGTGGGGGTGTTATCTCCTCCAGTCATTTATAAGATAATCTACCATGTTAGGGTAAAGATGTGAAATGCTTAACATGTCCTCATTATTCAATCAGCAAAAAGGTGACACAAATAAATTGTTAAGTGCTAAGAAAACAGTAAAACTGTCCTTCTAGCCCATAATCATTTGGGTTTATTAAATAGGTATAAAGATCTGAGCTGGTTTCACACTATGGCTGTGCAATATTTTTTTTTTAAATGCATAGATTTTGCTATTGCTCAGATGTATTGCTTTTAGTTTAGAAAGGTCTTCTCAGCTAACCAAACTGCACAGAAAAGTCATCCTGCACACAGAATAGCATGGTAGTGCATTGTTGTGTATAAGGCTACAAAAGGGCACTAATAAGGTGTGCTTGGGGTGCCATTAGAAAAGAATGCCAACTTAGTGCACCAACGCACCGGCCAAAGCCGTGGACCATGTCCCCTGTACGGGTCACAGACCATTGGGCGGGTTGGGTTTCTGGACACAAGCCACCTGCTCTTCAATCTCAGGTCAGAGTAGGCAGTTCTGGCATCATGACATCATTATGGGGAAAGTTTCTTCCCCTTTGAGTGACACCGAGCTGTAACACATGCGTGGTTCGGAGCCGGTAAATTTAGTGGTCCGTGAATGTTGGAGACCACTGGTCTAAGATCAATTTTGGGGGGTAGCCAATTAACCTAACTGCATGTTTTTTTGGGGGGAATGTCGGAGGAAGTCAGAGTACCTGGAGGAAACCCATGCAAACATGGGGAGAACTGCAAAATCCATGCAGACAGTGCCCTGGTCGAGATTCAAACCTTAGACCTACGGTAGCACTGCAAAGCAGTGCACTTACCTCTGTGCTGCTCAATAACACATGTAATTTTGCATGTAAATATGTACCAGTGCGAACAGTCCCTTGTGTTTATGTAAAGATTATTTTAGGTTTAACAAAACTTTGACCAATATTTTTATAAAGAGCGGGGTTAAGGTTTTAAACTTGAAGAATATCTGCCATGTACCATGTGATGTATAATGAGCACTGCACATTTGGCAGATTTCTTGTTTTGTGACCAGTATAAGAATAGTATTTTACAATGATTCAATTCCTCTGCCTAATCACATCCTATGAACAGGATTAGAGATTATCATGGATTACAAGTGTGTAAACACTCTAAGGGATATGTTTTCTAATCAGTTAAAACAATTGTGTTATTATTAGGAGCTAAATTACACTGTTCCTTTCCATCCAACTGGACATCGCTTGCATTTATTATCAAAACAATTTCTACATGTAGACATAACTAATATGTTTTTTTATTTAATGTAGCTAATAATCCTTACCAGGGACATCTCAAGGTTAAAGCAATTTGGGAGGTCACTATAGGCGCCCTGATTTTGAACCCCCCATGGTCTTCACCTTCAATGTCTTCTTGCAGCCTCATGTCTGACTAAATTAGGTTATTAGGCTAGCTCAAGGAGGAGTGATATATTGCCCGGTGTTATAATGCTGGCTGGGGTGTTGTGCTAGGTGGTTACTTTGAAGGCTTGGGGTATGCTATGCTGGCCATAACACTTGCTGGGGGTACCATGACACTTACTTGTGGACTTATCTGCTTATATAACAGCTACTTTTCCCATGCTCCAAATTTCAGTCTTATTTTTAAACATGCCCTAGGCCCTACATTTTGCTGACCCTAAATGAATGACATTTTGTTTGCTAAAGCATAGTGTAAACTTTACACACACTTTCCGTGTATGTTAATAAATACTGTTTTCACCCTTTTTTCTTTTTGGTATTTAATTGCTCCTAGTTTCCATAGGCCGAAACTTTCTGCTAATCACTGCTTTGAACCTGCTTTCCCTTGGACCAAATCTTCATACCTTGTGTTAGTGTGCTCCACATGGGGTGCATGTGATGTGGTGAGTACAATAGGGAGACGACTGACACCCTATAGTAGAATGTGCCTAAACAATGGCTATAATGGCAATATCCTCAGGAAATATTTTCACGTCCTACATATTTATATAAATTGAACAATATTCAACATTACATTAAGGTGCTAAAGCTTTTATTAGATTTTGTGTGGGTTTAGATCTACATTACCAACAAAGGCTCTTACAATGACTCTAAAATTATGTTACCTTTCATATGATTGTGGTACATATGATTTTAATATTATCAGATCATTCGCAAATGAAAATGAACACACAAAATGAATGACATCAAATTAAAATATATGGGTGGAAGGAACACGACTACATTTTATTAAAAAAACATTTTCTATAATACACTCACAGGATCTACTGTTCCTAACAACCCAAAGGTGTCCTTATTGTCTATGATTCTAGGATCAATTAAATCAAATAAAAGCAGTGTTCTTCACCACTTTCTTACGGCAGTCCAAGCAATCGTGCCTAGGTTGTGGAAACAAACAGTAGACCCCACTAAGAGGGAATGGCTTTTGGAACTAGAAAAAATCTAGCATATGTAGTTGCTTGTTGTAGAGGATGATGACCAGATGCAAAAATAGAAATTGACTTGGGACTGTTTCAAGGAGTCGTCCCAGTTTTAAATCTTTTGGTTGTGACCGGGATGACATTAGCTGGCGTTGAGGATGCAGATTTATACTCCCTTAAAACCCTCCCATGCACCCCCAGATCCCCCTACCCTCCCCTGTCCATATCCACATTACTCCTATAATCTCAAGTAAGTGCTCCCTACTCACTCTTTTGTCTAGTGGAGTAATGTTTAAGTTTATCTCCCTAGTATTTTTTTCCTCTCTCCAAGCTACAAGGTTTCATTTAATATTTAAATTAAATTAAACATGTTTTCACATGTGGACAGGCTCATACCAATTTAGTTTAAAGGGTAACTGTAATTAGACAGCCTTGATAGACACTCTACCTAGGTAGAAAGGGGCCGATTATTGGTTAATGGAGCAGTCCGGCACAGGTGTACAGGAGTGCTACATTTGGAGCTCCTGCTAAGTAATAGCAAATAATGTGGACAGATGATAATATTGTTAGCAGGGGGAGAGGTGCACTGTGTAAATGATACATCTTAGAAATATGTTTTTTTTTTCACTACCTAACAAATTTCAGAAGCTTCCTACAAAGTCTTTAATTTTTGACACTTACATCACCCACCACTATCAGTTTTTACATCCCTGCTGGACACAATAGTATTGTAAGATTTGGCACAAGGTACCAATGAGTGCAGCAGAGGACGGAGTATTCAACATGCCTGAACGTGAAGACTTTTCTGAAGGTTTTATTAGTTGAACACAGGGAAGTTTGGGATCATCAGTTGCCTGGGAAGTAATTATTTAGTCTTCTGTTACAGTGACCATTCTTTGGACCTTTGTAGAAATGACAGGGTCACTTTATAATTAATTTATTTATTCTTGTTAACAAGTATTCAAGGATGATAACTGCATCGTAATTCCAATTCTAAACCTCCGTACATTTTTATTCCATCTGTGCATGTCCAGTCTTTTATATGAAATGGCATTGATGGTTGTTCAGGCACATAGTGCTGATTTAGTAGTTTCTAAGTCAGTACACCAATATCGCTCTTCCTGCTAGAGTTAGACATGGGGACAAAACCTGTGATTTTTCACCGCTGGAAGCAACATAAATGTAAACAGCACAAGCTATTTCTACATTATTTCAATTTTCTACGCCACTGTAATCTTGCACAGTATCAAAGTACAGAGTAAAAATGTATTCAGTAAAGTAGCACGTTCCTTTGCTCAGCAATACAAGTCACAACAAAATTGTTTAGCTCCTGCCAATGCAAATGAGGAATATCCCACCATGATAAAGAATGCATTCCAGCCATCAGTATCATTAATGACTGCTGTGCATTTCATTGGCAAGATGAAGAACTATTCTAAACATAGTTTTACATTTTAGTTATCTTTCAGGACAAAAGGAAACTTACAGTAAAGAGTAAATTTATGGTATAAACACCTTATTATAAACTATAGGGATAAAATATTTTAAGTAGCTTTATGCACAATGAGTTTTGTGAAATGCAGCATCATCGGTATTCCTGGTACTCATAACTCATCTCCTAATATGTGGTGGAGTTTGAGTTGTAAGAGCTGTAAAACAGTCAGTGCAGTTGATATAAATGGGATAACTTCAGGAAACATATGTTATTTGAAAGAATTACAGCTTAGTGCACATCTAAAGGTATGCTCAGGATGCTGGACCTGAAAAAATACAAGCCAAATAGCTATTTGTTTATATGGTCAGTGCAAGGCAGCAGATAACAGTGGTGGAGGCTAAAAGTTAACCTTAGAGTACAAAACCTGCCATTTAAATATAAATCTTTAATAGCCACGAATGATAATAATCAATTTTGTGCTCACTATATGCCATTGCAATTCAACTTGCTTTAAAAATATATAAAATAGCAACTACAATATCACTTAACATAGCCTGTGCACAGAGTAGATATGTAAGAGAGACCACTCACTAAAGGCTGCCAAGAAAAAACTACAGAGGGGTTGGATACAAGACCAGTCACCCTGCATATGGATTAGTTTGGGACAAATAATATCCATAATCTGAGTCATGTCTTACCACTCTAATCCTTTACTCATCCTTTATAGCAAATATATTAGTATTTAGAATATCTTTACAGACCTCTAACGCTCCGTCAAGTAGTATTGGCCCTGAAACTTTGCAGGCCATTTGAGTATAATTAGCCACAGCCCAAGGAACCCCTGGTAACTTAGTAGTTGACAATGACTGGTCTAAAGTGCATTGACAATTGTGCAACAGTCTGTGATATTACCTAGCTCCAAAAGTGATAACCACCACTTGTACACATTTGTTTAGGTGGCAGTATAATAAAATCAAAAAAGAAAGAGGATTTTGCCATTAACGTTAATGTCTGCGTTTTTTATATAGAGCATTATGATTTATAATGAGCATTATGAATTTATTAGACATTGCTATTAGCACCCCAATGCTTTTTTAATAGAGCAAACATGTAAAGCACATATTTGAAGGGCCAGAATATTCTGCTGGAAATCAGACTTTGGGGTTCATTGTAACTTTTTCTTTCCATCATTCTAATGCTGTGTTGCTAAGGGTTTCTTGAGCAATGAGCAAATTGTCCCTTTTGGGTTAGTTACTACTGACACTAATGATCTTTTTAGCTATCTGTGAGGCTGACATTCTTCCCATTGACCACCATGCTATTGTACTGTGAGCTGTGGATATAGCAGGGGTTCCCTAAGGTCCGAAAGGTCTTTCAAGGGTTCCCCCATGTTATAAGGTTGAGAAAGGCTATTCTAAATTTAATCACTCTGAGCCTTAGTGATAAAAGAATCCTGGACACTAATAATACAATATGTCCTTTTAAATAACATATGGTGTGTACATGACCCCTAAATAAATACAATTTTTATGAGTCTTTTTACTATGGACTATCTTAATATTGACAGACTAGGGGCAGGTAAGAAGTAATATTCTACAATAAACTTTGTTAAACCCTTGAAATACAGAACATTTTATTCTACTGCTATTCTAATTTTATGTTTGAGTTTCGTTGTATGTCATTAAAAACTGAAAGAAAAAAAAACACTTGTTTTTATGTTTTAAGATATTAAGTTTCTGATGCAAGACTTAATCAGTGGGTTATCTATTACGCATCAAGATACTTCTTGAGTGAGTAAAAAATATAAACTTGGCAGAATGAAGTATAAGTGCATAGCTATGATCAATACAGAAAGAAAATTATACCTCCATTTAATCCATATTTAACTGCATTGCTGGCAATGAAATTAGCATTGGAGTTATTGCAATACATAACGGATGCTGAGGAAAAATATGTAAAAAATTTTAAACAATATTCAATGTTCATTTTTTAAGCAATTGTGAGACTTTATCTCTATGTTACGTGGAAGTCAAGAACAGCCCAGGTCATTTATTCTGTTGGCTTCTTTTTAAATAATTAATTTTGTTTTAACAGTGATTCCTGGAAGGACGTGTACATTTTATTGAATTAATTAACCATTCTATGTATATAATTTTATCTCTTCAATTTATTTATGCCATTTTTGTGCACTTTTTTACAGTTCAGTTTATATCTGCCAAGTGGAAAACCAAAGCTGTCCACAGCATTGTAAATTTAAACACAGAAATGGTACATCAGCCAAAAGTCTATCATTTTTAGGTAAATTTATGTGAAATATTTGTGTAAATTGAGTGGAAGTTTGTATATTGCTGGATTGACCTAATGATGTTCTGCCTGTCAACACATATGCCATTGCCTTACCGTCTTCAGGAACTTCAAACAGTACAGAAATGTCAAGAGGGTTACTGGATTTGCCTACTTCTTCATAAGAGCCCATAAAGCTTTGCCACCCAAACAGCCTAAAAATTGGCTCACAAATGGGCAACTATTGGGGCTCATTCAGGAAGGCTGAAAATCTTGTCAGACAGTGCTTAGCACCCAGCATCAGGATATACTAATGTGTTTGTTTTTACAATAAATGCAGCTGTCTTATATAGAATGGGTGTATTAGAATTGCAAAGCATGCAGATCCAAGTTGCACTATATGTGATTGGCAGCTCCACTCATCAAAGACAAAAATGGAGCTCACATAAATACCCATAATATCCTGACCCCATCCCCTTTGGGTCTTATGAATGTCAACTGTCCTCCTAACATTGTCCCTTCCCATGAAGTAAGAACACCATTTGTATCAGGTCTAGAAGGCATTCATCAACTATTTGAACTACCAAATTTTTAATATTTAGATTGAAGAATTTGGGCAGTAATGTAGGCACTCTAACTTGTTTTTTTAATGTATTACTGTGATATATATTAGGAGTGCTAAATACAAATAGTAAAAAAAAAACTCAAGCGAAATACAGAGGGAAGCAGAAAGCCCTGTCCCTCTTGCCCCCTGCTTGTGTCCCTTTATGGCTTTTACCAGAAATTCCAAACTATCAAATAGCTATAAAACTGAAGCTGTTGAAGTGCTGTTTAGAAGTACAAGGTAACATTATTTTTACTTTGTGTTTACATTGTTTGAGCAGTTTAATGTCAGTTTAAGCAACCCTCCCAAAAAAAATTAAAAATCATTTTTTCTTTTTTTACCTAACCATACAAACTACCTGCCTTTGTCCAAAAGTAATACCACATGTGTGCAAAAGAGACTATTCCCCTATTTTACAGTACATTAGTGCAAAAAGCAGCCAGCATGACTAAATGGAATATATATATATATATATATATATATATAAAGAGCTTTAGATTTTTTATGTCCTCAGTTTGTACATAAAATAAAATAATTTTTAATAAACAACATCACACAAAAAAGCCTTGCAAAAATGAGGTGCACAGTGGAGAAAAATCATGGCAAACAATCATCCAGGGCTGTACTCTGCAACATTGGTTTCTCTGAGCTAACGCAGGGTGACAAGACTTGTAATCAGTCATTTTCCTTCTTTTTGTAGTTCCAGTTTAGTAAGAGACTTTTCCAGCTTCTTAAGGTTCACTCTGTGCATCATCAGAAACTGTCCATTGAGGTGAAACACAGGAATGTCATATTTATATCTGTCGTACCAGGTTGAGTTCTCTGGAAGAGTGATGTCCACTTGTTCTAAAACAAACTAAAAAAAAGTCTATTGTTAATACACAACAAGCAACCTTATAAAGTTTATGCAAACAACAGTAACTATAACCAAAAATGTTTTTTGTTATTTTTTTATAGTGTTTTGTGATTTTCTAACTTGCTAAAGTATCTTAGACGAATTAGGGCACACACACTGACAGTAATACAATTCTGGATGACCTGTAGGGCTTTGAATATTCTCCTATCCTACAGAGAAGTTCACTTATCGTGATGAGTCGATCAGTGACCTATACACTTTGCAGCAGTTGGGTTTCTGTATTATTAAAACACAAGCCAGTTTTAGGGGGTTGTTTTTATTAGTGGTCAGTTACAGGTTACATTCTAGTTATGCTTAGGATGAATTAAACCTATAACAAGAGAAATATGTAGACAAGTATTTTTGATCTCTTTAAAACACATGTTTAATATTCTGCTCACCCAGTCGTTGGATAGAGATATGAATAACTGGAGAGCTTTTAATTGAATTCGCTTGATTGTTTGTACACATGTCACACATTGTGCACACATGTTACTGATTATTTTTACCAACACCTTGATCTGTCCAAATTCACATGAAGACCTGATACATTCTAGATATGGAGCAGCATGTGGCTCGGTCAAGTTAGGGTGCATGAGCAACTGACACTGTCATTGGTATAGTCCTATGTAAACAAATCTGGCAAATCGGTAATGCAAGAGCACAATAGTGACATACTCCCCTCATAGTTGGGAGAGGGAGATGGCATTTGCCATAGGGAACAGCAGGGAGATGAAGACACCAATCACTTGCAGACAGCATGAAGTCATCCCCCTATTATATTACTGATGGCCATCGTGCTTATAGTAATAAAGTAATCTCTGCTACAGCGGTGGCTGAACATTTTTTACAGTTAGGGACAGCTTTGCATTTCTATGGAATTGTTGAGGACCTTGTACTATACGATTGATTTCTCAGATAAAAATTTGTCTTCTATAGTGGAAACATAAAGTTTCTCTCTCTTTTTTTTTTTTAAATTAATTAGTGTATTGCTTTTATTGTGCATTTATGAACCAAATTATCAGAACTGTCAAAGTACAGGTCCCTAACTTCTACTGCATTAAAATCTATATTGGCAAAGTCACAAGTTACCGGTAATACTAGGACCATGCTTTCAATAAGAACAGTTATGGTTAAGTGGATCATAACTAAAAATAAGCCTTGTGAGCCTAGGATCTTTGGATCTTTTTGTAATTCTTTACTGCAAACCAAGTATTACCATAATAATTCAAGGCAATGTTCCCAAACATACTGTATGTATGCTGTGTATGCATAAGTGGGGGAACAACAGTAGAAGGAATTTCCATAGGTGGGAGTGGGTAAAGAAGTATTTTTCAGAAATG
>NC_092863.1:60955855-60959073 GCF_032062135.1 Pyxicephalus adspersus | reverse complement strand
AAAAAAATATGCATTCGGACCATAAGACGCACCCTGATTTTCCCCCCACTTTAGGGGGAAAAAAAGTGCGTCTTATGGTCCGAAAAATATGGTACCTTATTATTGGGTGAGCTAATAAGTGGGAGTTTACATACAGTGACCCCCAAGTGTAGGACTTATTCCTTCCCGCTTTGAGAATGGTTACCCTAGCCAACTGTAAGACTTTGAATACCATTTGCATTGATGCACTCGAAATTTATTTACTGAAAGATCAATATTTTTTTTAGTCCAGTTCATCATATATTCCATTGCATTGTACTGTAAAACCATAACACAGAATAATCAAATAATCAATAAGTTAATCAAAAGTCATACTATCTCTGCACAAATTGATATGTGAAAGCTTAGCACATACTTTATTATGTACCACTGTGTATTAAAAGAACCTAACTGTCTGTGAATGAGAGCTTTTATGTTGCTAAATATTTAATTTCCCTTTCTAAGAAAGGAAAACAAAGACAAATGCAACAACACAGGTCAGACAAGTCTGACCGACACATTTAGAAAACACAAAAAACCCAGGATAAATGTGCCAAAAACACTCATGCTCAGCCCTACTCGCATCAAAGATGTACAACTTATGGAACAACTGATGGCCTGGAGGTAAGACCGTCTAGAAACATTTAATACAATTTAGGCTTGTTTGTATTCCCCTGTCCTCACATATTTGATACCTGAATACAGACAGTAATGTCCATCGGGGGGGTGATTATGGGTAGGAGGACGGGTTCCCAATTAGGCTCCAGACCCAATCTTTTCTAGCCCCTTTTCTCTATCTTTCCTGTCTCCTTTTTTCTCTTCCTAGTATGTATATCTTCATTATATGTGAGGTATCACATCTCCCCTTACATCTACAGACTGGCCGGTGCACCCTTCTTCCTTAAATATATGTCGACTAAAGGGTTTAAACATGAGGAAAACTGATTCCAAATAGTGTTCATAATAAGTAACAGGACTGGTCTCTACTCAAATCACAACAGTTTGCATATCTGGAACAGTTTGTGTACATTTCATTTTCTACTATTTTACTATGCATAGGTTGTTTTGAGCATAACTTAATGGGGAAGAAATATGTTTATTGTACCAAGTTGTTTACCTCTAAATTTCATCCACAATGTCTGTACTTTTCTCTGCACTATTATGATTGATGTATGATTGTGATACTGTCTCACCTCTGTTACTGTACTGTTTTTGATGTATATGTTAATTTATTTTTTATCTCTTCAATAAAAGTACATTTATAAAAAAAGAAAGCAAACAGGACACAACATTCCTGGCTGGATCAATTTGTATATTCGGTACTTGCCGATAATATTTTTAATCAGAAATATAACAACTTGTTTTGTACTAGGATTGGCAAACCTAATATATTGCATGTTTGAACTTTTCCAGTGAGCTATGCTCCATTTTATTTAAGATTAGAATATCCATTCCAGATGTAAGTCTTATGTGTCACAACTAACCTCCATATTTTTGCCTTTTTTCTAGAAAATGTAAACATGAATATTCAAATAATAAAACTAAAATGGCATGTCTGCTATACAATAAACTGTTTCTATGAGCTTCATTAAAAAAAAGTATACTAAACTTGGAATAGCTCTGCCTGGGCCAGTTGGAATTTTGTTTGAACTGTGATATATAATATATGTGAGATATAATATTCTGCTCTTCAGTCATAGCAACATCTTCCCCGGACCACTCTAATCTCTGATGTCAGTGGAAAATATATTACAAAAAGTGCTATCACAAGACCACAGAGAAGGGTTAACCTTCTCTATAAAATGGTCTCATTTCCCTGCTTACTATATATTAAGCCATACGCCTCCAGGTTTAGTCATTGCATTCAGCTGCCAAATTCCCAGGTGGCCTATGTATTTTGTTCTGACATTAAAAGCATGCACATGGATAGACTAAAAACTAAGTATACTAGGTTTAGATTTACAGGACTCTGAATGACATGAATGTTTTAGCATTATAATTATTATTATTATTACTATTAAGTCCTGCTTGTCCATGTCAATTCTAATAGGTATAGCCAGCGTTCTATGCATTATACTGCTCCACATATACACTTCAACCTAAGATATATTTTGCTGGGGCTGGATTTGTGTCATTTTATTACTTCATAATGAGTGGCGCAAAATATTATATTACTGGATCTGGCTGCTACAGTTTGTAAGATTTATCACCAAAATATTGCCTGTTTGCGCTTATTAGTGATTATTTTTGGTCCCACTGCACCTGCATCCAAAGAAATGTAAATACAGTGTGGAGAAAAATGAATATTTTTTCAGCAAACAAAACAGAAAGTTTGCTTAGCAGTCAATTAGATTTTTATCATGAAGGAAAAACCCTGCAGCTGACATGTACCTCCAATGTTCAAAATGCATATTACAGCTTGCATATTCATCTTTGCAAAACCTGATTACTGTGATTCTTTTCGAAGCCTTGACAATGTGAAACTGTCTTTTATTTATTTTAGGAATAGGAAAATTTTATGTATGCCAACTGACAATATTAATGGTTAACAATAACACTGTAGCTGCCGAAGAACCAAAACAGTTACCTGCTCCTCTCAGCATGGACCAACATTTTGATATGTGTGCTTTGCTTAGCTTAACAGATATAAACTTTTGCAAGGAACTACTAGGATTCCCATCCAAGAAAAATTAATGCTGTAATTAAATCAAAATGTGCTTTAACAAAGTATTAGTTTAAGGGTGTGCACACTTATACAAGAAAGTTTATTGTACTTTTTTTTTTCGCTAGCAGATTTCTTTGTTTCTCAATTGAATTGTACAGGGTTTAAGTCACATTAAAGTTCGAGAAAGTTTAGAAATTATTTATTGTGGTCTCATTTTTTTTATCACAAAATCCTGTGTATATCCACTATACATCTTTTATGTATGTATGTGTGTTCTAATATGTATTGTATTTATGTTCTAATACAGGAGTTCCCCACCAATGTACTGTACCAGATCCTGTTCACAATACTGGGCAAGATACATCCTCTAAAATGTGTTTTCTTTTAATATACCATTTCCCCGATTATAAGGCACTGTCTTATATTTTTTGAAATGCCAAAATATGCCCTAGGTCTTATTTTCAGGGGATGTCTTATTTTTCCATGAAGAAGACTACAGTACACATTTATTGTTGAAAGTCACTCATGATCACTC
>NC_092863.1:60947379-60955554 GCF_032062135.1 Pyxicephalus adspersus | reverse complement strand
CTTCTGATCACTCTATGCCATTGATTGTCCCCTTCTGTTCACTTACCGGTAATTAAGTGTAGGGATCTCCGTTTGGGCAGGGATCAGCAGCTTGCTTCCTGGTGCAGAATGCTGGCTTGTTACTTTCAGTTTCACTCTGCACTGCAGCCAGGAGCAGACACGTGCTGCAGCCAGCATCAAGGAGGCACACACAGGATCAGATATCTGGGGATGTCTTATTCACGGGTGAGTGTCTTATTTTAATTATTTTTTCAAAAATCGGGGGTGGCTTATTTAATGGGGATGTCTTAAAATCGGGGAAAGACGGTATTAAATAGCTGAAATACAACATTAACTACAGTAAAACTGCCATACTTGAAAATCCCTGTTTATATGTGTACCTAACTTCTCTTCCTTCTAAAATTGAAAAATACATATAGATCCTGTCAGTGAATTTCACATAATGCAACTCTTTTTTATGGTATGGCAATGATGCTGCAATGTTGCAGAATTCGGAGCAGAATGTCCACTCTCAGGTAGGCTGTGCAAGCTTGCTCTACAATGGGATAACAAATGCTGCAGGATTGTGGCTATTGGCATTGTCACTGCTGATTCAGAAGCCTTTAGCTTGTTAGTTAGCATCTGACCACTAGTCATGTGCACTCCTATCTGAATTCACAGCAATGCATTTGTTGCAGAACCCCTTGTACTATGAGCTGCAGTGTCTGGGAGTAAAACATAAGACTGACTGATCTTCATGTCTTTAAGTAATAAATGACTGTCAGTTTGCTTTACTAAGTTGAGTGGTTATTGCCATATTATGTAAAACAGCAGACGAATACCAAAATTAACTCTTCACAGGGGACACCTGTTAACAGAAAACTATTCCAGGTGACCACCCCATGAAGGTGTTTGAGAGAATGCCAAGAGTGTGCAAAGCTGCCATTAAAGCAAAGGCGGCTACTTTTAAGAATAACACTTTTTTGTTTAAAACATCATTTCATATGCCTTCCTATATAGTTTGGATGTCTTCATTATTAATCTACAAGAGGAAAAGTAAAGGAAAACCACTGAATGAGAAGGTCCCCTAAGTTTTTACTGGTACTGTAGGATTGTGTTATTACTTTTTATCCACCTAATAAGTATCCTAATAAAAAACCCAAGTCGCTTTAGGAGGTATACAACTTTTCACAATTGTATGTTTTTGATGCATTAGATATGACTACATGGTCACCCACAACTGTTTTTATAAAAAAATGTTAGTGATACTCTATTAATATGGTAACAGTAGTAAGTTCTGTTTTTACTTTAGAGGCTTATGGACATCTAAATGAGATCCATGCATAGAAAAACACATAGAAAATGTTGGTTGTCTGGCTTCCATGTTGATCCAACAGCTTTTATATTTTTGAAGAAGCTGATGTTTATTAAGGTCACTAGAGGCATATGACTAAATTAGGGTATAATAAAGTATACAGATCATGGAGGACACTTACAAGAAACTTCACTGTAATTTCCAAGTTGGTGATCCATATGAGACCTTTACATCTTAGCGAGTTGTCCACCGATATTGGCATTGGAGCACTTAAACTGGTTCCAATTTGCAAAGCAATTAAAGCTACAGAAATGTTCCATTCCACCATTGGTATGGGACCGGTAGACATTAACATTGTACAATACCACTTATCTCGGATTTATTGGCCGGCAGGCATGGTACACATTGCAAATCATTCTATGGAGAATAGCTGAATGGACAGGTTGGCTTTTTTTTCAACCCATTACTATTGTTTCTCTGAAATAAAGCTGATGACAGAAATGTCTTCACACACCACACATTCCAGATGCAGGAATACATGTCTTTGAAAAGGAAACACATCATTCCATTGATTATTGTAACAAATATTTCAGTGATGAAATTTTGTCTGTGCATCTGACCCATCTTATGTATTTAGCCAGGGTTAGGCCTCTATGTAGAATACGGTCACAGTTTAGGCATCTTAGCACCGCCTGCCAATTCTCACCATAATTACCTAAACTCCTTCAGGACTACACAGACCATGCAGATTGCAACTTTTTGTTTATTAAATCTCTATTGTCTCTGTATGAAATCCAAGGAGCATCTACATGCATGACATCATACACTTAAGTGAATGATATTGAACATATGGCAGAGGATTTCAGCATGAATTCCACAATGATTCCCTCCATCTTCTGACATTTGTGCTTTTGTTTCTTTAGCTTTACAATGTAAAAAGATGTCTAAAAGCAAATTAAATAGTTGAGAAATGTGACAGCTTTTTGTGACAGGAAACTATCAACCTGAATTTCTCAATTCCAGCAATCATCACCATTAATTCACTGTGACTTTTGATTTCCATTAAAATATCAAATTACTTATATGGCCTCTACTCGGAAAACAAAATATACTGGAACTTGAGCACAGAAATCTGAGCCATTTTAAACTATGAAATGTGTGTTTAAATAAGAAAACAAATATGATTAGAGGAGAGAAGTATATTTGGAATTCGATCCATGCAGGCAATTTGTTTTCACAAATATATGTATAAGTTCCACAGAGAATTTTTGATTTTAATATTTATATCTTATTATTTTAAGGCATCCAATAAAAATACTGTCTTATTCAATTAGTTTCCCCATATTAGAACAGTCCACATTGGGATGGAATTAAAAAAATGAATATTATCGTGTAATTTTGATTTCTACCTATTGCTACACCACTTGTGTGATGGCAAAATTAACTCAAAGATTTATATTTTAACTAATATACCGAATAAGAAAAATACAATTTCATGAAAATCCAAATAATGTGGATGGAGATTTAAAATTCAAAAGAAAAATATCACCAGCTAAAATAGGCCTTCTAGACTGAAAGAAACACCTATGATTAAAAAATAAAACCTATACACATAGTACTAAGGTGAAAGAAATGAACATGATATACAAGAACATTCTCAGAATTTGGCAGAAGGATCAGGACAGGCTCTAAACCAAGGAACAGATACCTAGATTCAGGATAGTTTATACCCAAGGACCTCCAATTTATGCCTATAACAGCAGATCAGGAACTCAAACCAAGGGCACTGAAACCAAATAAGTTAATTAGAACATTACAACCATTGATTATATATTGAATGAAAGGTCCACCAGTACCATGTCCCCAAATGTTGCAATCCAATTATATACACAACTGACCAAGGCTTTATCAGTACTTTTTACACAACTGTTAAGATTATATATAAACCAAAATTTTATTATATCACAATTTTACAAAATACATTCATAACTATGGATGCATCTTGCCAAATAGAAAACTAAATTAGAAAACTAGAAAATTAAATAATGTCCACTAAAGCTTACTGTAAAATGTAATAAAAAATGTTGATACAACTTGATCATAATAATCAGGAAGTACATATGCTTTTCTACACATTTTCCATTTGCTGCTTCCTCATGAAGAGCATACACATCTTATAATGGGATGTATAGGCAAAGTTGACCAAATTCATAATACAGTGAGATAGGTATATTGGTGAGGGCAGGGTGGAGAAGGACAAGAGTTGAATACAAAAAGGATCCAAATTAACTAGTACCCACGACTGTAGGCAGAGACAGACACAGTGAATGGCCAGGGACGTGAACCAGTGGCACCAGAAGTCTTTTTACAGTTGTGTGAAAGTACTGATAAAGCCAATTTTGCAAAAATTAGGACAAACACTGAAAACTTTGTTTAGGCAGTAGGCCAGATAACTGATAACAGATGTAGCATGAAATTTGGCCATGTCACAATACTAAATATAGTCCACCAACGTGGGACTATGCATTTAAGCAGAGCATGCTCAGTACAAGAATAGAGCTAAGGGACAATTTGCAAATATTCATAAACATAAGTCAATATATTAGCACACAATTTTCCACTCCTTTTAACTTTTTCTTTAATATAAAAAACTAAAAATATAAATGTTTCCTGTCTGAGACCGAGGACTGTGTGTGCGTGTGTATCCTCCTTTTCTCCCAATACACCTGCCCAGTACCACACAGAGTAAAAAGATGCTCGTCAAAGTTTGGGCCACGAACCTTGTGGTTCCAGTGTTCCAGACTGGTATTTGTAGAAGAGAAAGCATGCATTTCTGAAATATCATCATCAGGTAAAATAAAACTTTAGGAGGAAAAGGGTTTCAAGCAAATTGACTGTAGTAGCAGGCTGAATAAGTGGTTTTATATCATTTGTGCATGTATTTGAAGTCATAACATTAGGATATATTTGTGGTACACTACTTTTACATTACCCTGTCCATGTAAGGTGTAAGTTCTTCCTTTGCTTCATCACATAGTGGACATGGATCCTACAAATGGAAGACGAATAAAGCCTTGTTATTGGATGAATAGAAAAAAAAAAAATCATCACAGATGTTCCAACACTTCCCTACTCCACAACAAACGTGGCCAGAGCTTCTATTTTATTAATATAACTAAATATGTAAAGAAACCCCCTTATGGCTAAAACTCTTGAATACACAACAGAAATATGAAAAAAAAAAATTCTCTTACATGTAAAACATTAAATAATTCCAAGCATGGCACGCAAGATCAGCCTTGTGATACAATTGGTTCAAATACCCTCCTTGTCCAGAAAAAAAGCCATGGTAATAGTAAGTAAGGATGGTGTTCGAATTCGGGTTGCTCCTATATTCAACACGAAAATGGCGGTTCGAATTCGGTAAGACCTGACTCGAAAAACACAAAATCCGACTTTGCTAATTTGTGTTTAAAAATAAGTTAAAAAAAAAGCAAACTCCAGATGTACTCTCAATGCAGTTTCCCCATTGAGAGTTAATCTGAGTTCAGTTCCCTCGGTCACCAGGCTGTACTTATCATTGATAAGTACAGCCCGGGGAGCGTGGGAACTTGCAGTCACAGCTGATAGGAGGCACATAGTGCTTTCAATCAGCTGTGACTGCAGATGAACTCTCAAAAGAGTTTCTCCATTGAGAGTTCATCTGCAGTTCAGTTCCCACCGTCACCAGGGTGTACTTATCAATGAATCAATTAGTTAATTGCCGTATTTTTTGCAGTATAAGACGCACTTTTTCTTCCCCAAAACTGGGGGGGAAAAGTTAGTGCGTCCTATACGACAAAGGTGTGATAAAATAACTCAAATAATATACTCACCCGATAGCCGATCCTGCGTGTGTGGTTGCAGCAGCGTCTGTCTAGTCTTCTCTCTGGCAGCAGCACGTGTCTTCTCCTGTCTGTAAAGCAGAGCGAAAGAAGCCGGCACAGCGCCACCTGCTGTTCCCTGTCCTAACTGCCGTACAGTGGAAAAAAAGTACAGAGTGATCAGAAGGGGAATTTGAATGACAGAGTGATCAGAAAGGAATTTTGAATGACACAGAGTGATCAGAAAGGGAATTTGAAAGGCATAGAGTGATCAGAAAGGGAATTTGAATGGCACATGAGTGATCATAAGGGGAATACCGGTATGAATGGCACATGAGTGATCAGAAGGGGAATAATCTTTCAGAATCTTTTTTTTCTAGATTTTCCTCCTTTAAAATTGGGTGCGTCTTATATTCCGGAGCGTCTTATAGGGCGAAAAATACGGTAACTTCTAGTGCCCGGGGATCGCAAACAGGAGAATTCCCAGGGATGCAAAAATGATTGCAGCCCTGAGAATTCACTGCCTTCCCGGGGCACTAGAGGTTAATTAATGTCTAGTGCCCGGGGATCGCAAACAGGGCTTCAAGGGAATCCTCCTGTTTGATCTCTACCCAAGAACACATACTACAGTTACGCTAGGGCTGCTTTTGCAGTTCTATACAGTCCCCCCAAAAAAAGGAATCCCCTCCCCATAGACTTTAATAGTGTTTGAATTCGGCGTTCGATCACCCGAAAAACATCGGGCTATTCGATCGAAGAGCTGTCAAATCAAACACTCAGCTGTTCGACCAACACTAATAGTAAGGTGATAAAAAATGTTTTCATGTGTATAGTAGTAGGGTAGGGTAGTTAAGGGGTATAAGTAGGGTTTGGGTTTACAGGGGTTAGGGTAGGTTGTATTTGAGGGTTTAGATTGAGGTCAGGACAACAAAATGGAATCTTAAAGCTTACCCATTACCCAAGAGAAATCGCAGTTAAAACTTCATGACCAAGTATTATAAAAGTAATGAGTAATTAACCTCATTAGTACACAGTAAAGTTGTAGGGGGCTTAACTGAGCCACATTTTTTAAAATTACCCCATAAACCAAGAGTGATAAGTAAAGTAAATGCCATGCACACCAAAATGTCATATATAAAGCATAATGATATGACATGTTTGCTATTACTCCAACTTTCCAAATTGTATTTTAATTAATCTTATGCATTTACATGTCCACTCCCCAACCTAACAACAAGAATTAAAACAAACAGGAGCAGTCCTGCTTTCTGAAGAAGAGATGGGCTGCTTGATAACAGAAAGTTGATGGTATTCTGCAGCTGTTTATCATTCCAAGATTGAGTGTTTTTGAATAGAAATTATTTATAGATGTATAAAAAGGTTGTCAGAATTGCAAACTCCATTTTTCATTCGATACTATGTTGTCATGCTCTGCCAATTTAGCTCTGCTTATTTAAATTTCAATCTCAGGCAGCAGAAAAATGGATTTATTTCCCCCTGATTACAGCCCATTACAGTTATAAGTCAAGAGAAGATTAGAATGCATTCAGATGCAGAGCCAATCTTTTCGTCTTGTGTATATATATGACAAGAGTATAAAGGGGGGGGAAAAATAAAAGGAGAGAAATTATACAAAGGGCTTTTGCTTCGGTGAATGATATAAAGAGCATAATCTGATTTACTACTGGCAGCGTACATTTATACAAAGCCGTCCTCACAGCCTAAGTCCTTTGCCAACAAAGGGGGTGGATTGCTGGGGTTCATTGTTGTACAAGTAGCCATTATGCAGAGGTCATGTACACAAAATAGTATGGTTTTGATATGCTGAAAGAACATGGCACCATACAAATTAATACAGGTTAAAGTAAAATTACAGTGCTATAAATAGTGGTAATCAGGGACCCGTGCCAGCTTTCAACTGGCTAGGCTGGTCAAATTGAACTCTTACTTGCTGTGGGTTGAATGTATAAAGTCATTTTTGTGAGTACATAGTGCACAGTGTGGTATTATTATAGTTTACTTTAAAGTTTTACATGCTTCTTTTCTCATTTCTCATTTACATTTCTACTAACATTTTTATAATGAATATGACAGCAGTGTTTCTCAACTAGGGTTCCTTCAGAGGTCGCTGGGAATTCCTTGAGCAATGAACACTTTGTGACTCTCAGGTCAGTTAAATGACACCAATGATCTTTTTAGATTTCTGTATCCCACTTGCCAGCAAAGTAAGAGGCATTCTTCTTACTACCCACCACACTATTGTACTGTGCACTAGTGTATATATATATATATATAGCAATTATAGAAGGGTTTCCTGAAAACCTGAAAGTTATATCAGGGTTTCCCCATGTTAAAAATGTTGTTTTTTCACATGGTAAACCCTGAAATAGCTTCAGGTAAACCCTTCTACAACTGCTATATATATATATATATATATATATATACTCACAGTACAGTACACTGAAAGGAAACAGCTTCTGCTGTCTTTTAAACAAAACACACGCACACAAATTATATCTATACATACATACAGTGGTACATCAGTATAAGTCTGCTTTGGAATGAGTCCAACTAGAATTTGTATGGGTCAAAATGAGTCATAACACGTGCGATACCCTTATTTAACTCTCTCAAGACAAAGCCACGACTGCCCACGGGTGTCAGTACGCCAGTTACTACCATTCAGTGAACAACAACATCTTCTTCTCCTCTCTTCTCAGCACCATTCTAGTAGGCACCCGACTCTTCTCATCAAGGTAAAGTCAGGTTACATTTTCATTCATTTCATCTAATTGCTTTTGTATTTATGTATTTTAGTATTAGGCAGTGTTTAATTTGTTTTTACAGCCCCATCAATGTATAATATGCTAATAACTATAGGATTTTTTTTCATGGTAACAGATTAATCATTTTTCTTTTATTTCTTATGGAAAAATGTGTTTGGTATAAGTCCAAAGATCTGGAATGGATTAAGGACTTATACCAAGGTACCACTATATATATATATATATATATATA
>NC_092863.1:60893551-60946894 GCF_032062135.1 Pyxicephalus adspersus | reverse complement strand
TTGTGAAAAACATAAATTAGATCGAGAATGGAAAAAGAACATTTCTTCATTTTTTGTGACTTGAAATAGGGTTTTCTGAATTTCAGCCAGCTGTTCTCTTTCACATCCATACACCTAAACATATATGGAAAAAACATTTTCTTTACTACTGCTTTTCATTTTTATTAAAAAAACAAATAAACAAAAAACAATCTGACACAGATTTCAGTTTTACAGTAAAGTGAAAATTCCTTGAAGGTAAGCAAGCAGATTTCCTTTAAGAAAAGTCTGAACTGTTACCTGCTATTACAGAGATATAGAAGGCCTGCTATTAAGACTAAATAGTTTGATGTTTTGATGCTACTGGTGACACATCTGTGCCAGCAAATCGTAACATTCCCAGTAACAGTGAGGTGCTCATTTAATGCTGACCGGGACAGGTAGTGAGAAGTGTGAAGATTACTTGCATGGCCTTTTTGTAAATGTCCTGAAATATATTGTTTTTTGTACCTGTTTAAGCCCTCCCTTAGCATTCAGAATATTTTGGGTGTTGACAAATGAGCAACAGTTTCCCCTTTTGTGGCACTGTTAGAGCTTTGAAAAAAAACTCTAATTAAATGTTTCCTAAAGTATAGATTGCGACCTGGTTTACCATGAGTCCACCCACACTGCTACCTGCTCTCATTGATGCCCACAATATTTGTATGCCAATGTTCAAGAGGTGTTACAATGTACAGCCACAAACATTAGGTAGTGAAGCTTGAAAGAAGGAAACAGAGTGGACAAGCAGTGCAAGTGAAGTGAAAATAAGGTGTGGATGGAAAGGATTTTAGAGGTGTAAAAAGGATGCAAACATTGGAAGGAAGTGAAAAAGTTATAAATGGTCTGGGGGAATAGGGGTGCGGTGTTTTATAAGGATGGGAGTAGCAAAGTGATTATAAGTGATATGCAATATGTAAAGGGGGTGGGATATGGAGTATGTAAAGGATGTGTGATGTATCCCTATAAAGACCCTGCATAAACAGAAAAAAACCCATAGATCCGACAAAACTAACTAGGCTCCTAATGTCCTGTTGTTGACTGACAGCAAGTGGGATTCTGTGGACTGAAATAGCAAGAAATGGTGTTAGCCCTGCACAACTTAATGTACATACACCTAGCAAAGTACCATGTGCATTCCTTTTTTAAGTATTTTATAAGTAACACAAAACTGGAATAGAATAACACACGATTAATAGTAAGGCAAACAAAGGGATATGTAAAAAATAGTTTCTGGGAAAAAATTAATATAGTACACAATTTTTTTAGCCAACTACTAAATGAAAGACAAATCAGTCCACCCAACAGAAATTCTTGCATTTATGGATAAAGATAAGCAGTTAAATCTACACATAGCAAAATGGGCCTGATCATGAAACTAAAGAACTTGTAAAAGTTTTTAAATCCATACACCAATCTGCCAAAAACAAAAGCACCTGCATAATATTGTGTAGGCCCCCTGTGTGCCAGCAAAATAGCTTTGACCCATCAAGGCATGAAAACCAAAAATGATAGCAGCAGATCCTTTCGGTCACTTCCTCTTTCTACAGTGCATTGCATTGCCATCTCTTTCCTAAACACAGCCAGCCATCCACATAATCTAAAATGTGATTTATCAGACCAGGTCACCTTCTTTTGTTGGTGCATGGTCTAGTTCTGATGCTCCAGTGGACCAGTATGGTGTATCTAGCAGTGGACAGGGTTCAGCATGGATGCTGTGCAGCAACTTTTAATGGACTTTGTGTTCTGATACCCTTCTCTCATGGCTAGCATTAATTTTTAGTAAAGTAGCTGCTTATTGGGATTAGACAGTTTAGACAACTAGTAGAAATATTCTACTTTCCCAACTTCCTCCCTTGGATCTTACAACATTGCTTCTACTCTCACAATATCATTTGGTTGCAATGTGATACCATATTTTTTTGAGCGCACTCATACATTATTGTGAAATTAAACCAAACAAATGATCTGTTGTTGAACCCTGTTTGTAAGCCAGGCTTGTATCTTGCAGTCAAAAGTGAAAGAACATTTTCAATTATGTGATCCTGCTTATTCTCCAATGAAATCCAGTAAAAAGGAAGCCCAACTGCTGATCCAAGAACCCTACCATATGGAGTTTTTTATAGAGGTGCATGGATGCCAAGAGTGCTGGCAGAGCTGTGTGAATGTCAGGATTGCCTGAACAAAACTTCAAAGTGTGATAGTAGGGAAGAACACATATACATATTTTATAGGTGTTTTTAACTTTTAGTTGTGTATTCTGTGTTAATCTGACACAATGGGTCTGATTTATTAAAGCTCTCCAAGGCTGGAAAAGATACACTTTCATTAGTGAACCTGTGTGGTACTGCAAAACCTGGAAAGGATCTGATCCTGGATTGAAAACATTTACTAACAAACAGCTTATGACTTTTAAGAAATCCATTCCAGGTTTGCTGGATCACACAGCTTCCCTGATGAAAGTGTATCCTTATAGAGAATAATAAATCAGGCCCCAAATGTACAGCAACTTTGGTAAGAATACAACAACAGGCATCATTCTAGATGGCAAGTCTCTGAGCAAGAAAAGAAAGTAGATCATGAATCTATAATGAGAGAAAGGGAGAGGAGAAAAGAGGAACTTTAAATTGGCAAAGGTAAGTAATAGAAAATATATGGTGGGATGGTAATGAAAAAAAGAAAAATTAAATGATAAATGAAAGGTATGAACAAAAGATGTGTGCACCTTTAAAGCAAGTAAACCCGTTCTCTAGTTTATTATTCTAAAACTCCAAAGTAAAGTCCAGTGTGCAAACAAGTATATACATGCTCAATCTTCACTTACTTCACTCTTAGCCAGAAAAGTATTTTTCATCCCCCTGGAACTTCATGGATAAACTTTGACAACTAACTGTCCTTTGATTGTCCAAATAGTGCCTCAGAGCATTTATATTACACAGAGGGTAGAAGGTTGTGGAGTGTAACCATTATCTCAGTAAAAAAGGTTTTTTGGTTATTAAAGCTACACAAACAGCAGGCACCTGATGGTGTCAACTCTTAGGCAGGACTTTTTTATTGAAAATGACAAAACAATGGGAGTAAAACATGCTGGGTAGGATATAATAATTTAACAAATTGCCTAAAGAGTTTTATTGCAGAAGAAGGTTTATTTACTGACCAATCAGTTTTTAAAAAAAGTAACATTAGCTATTTATAAGAAATAATAATGTATAAAAATGTTTTAAATCTTTTTAGGCATGTTTCTATGAATCTGTGATAATGTTTCTTGCATCGCAATTTGAGAAGTATTGTCAGAATGCTGTGGCCCCACTTTGAGCTGTCCTTTGGAAGGTCTATCAGATATGCAGTCCAATGGACAGATAAAAGAGCGGCCACAGCAAGGAGACAACAGTACTGATAGGCAATGGTTTTGTATTGTCAGATTGTTAAAGGAAGTATTGATCTCAGGGTAAGAAACATTGCAAATGATTAGAAGATCAGAAAAAAAAGAAAACCAATAAATACAGTGAGGCATGATGCCAAACATACTGGATAAAAGATTGAGATTTTGCACTACATAAAAAAACAAACTAGCATGGATGTGAATGAAAACCCAAACTTCACTGTTATTTAACGCTACAAGGACTTTCATTTATATAATATCATTAAGTGTGCCAGGATGCTCAACCATACAGCAAGTCTGTGAAGATTTCCAGGATCTTGAATTATCTGCATAGGCTTTTGTTATACACAACTTGCTCAGATATATTCTTCTCCAATAAAAAGAAGCAAAAAGGCACATAATTCAAACCCTACAAATCAGATCACAAGATCAGACTGGGCGCACATCCAGCAAAGCAGATATTAAATTATTCACCCAACTAATTTATTATATATAACTATGATCACGTGTGTTCATTAAAAAAAGTGGCTACAGAAAGCTAGAATTAAGAACTGTTGGGATATATTACTGTGTTTTAATCATTTGGAACTGGAAAAGAGAATTTGTAGTGGATAAATGATCTGTGAAAATGTTTTGTTTAAAGTGAATTTTTCTGTAAAAAGTGCAGAATTGGCAAACAACATTTATTTTTTTATAAAAACACTTCTGTTCTTGAGCTCTTTTATGTGATCTTAAGCCTAAGATAATATCATATGGTATATACTACCAGGGGTATTGGGGGTGTTTTATGTTACTGCAGTCTGTGGTTATGGATCAGACAAACCCTTGCAGTGAGATAAGAGAACCAACGCACAGCAAGGAAGCAGACCCTGTACACCTAACATTAAAACAATGTCATCCCAATATATATAGCCATTTACAATACACAGAAATAAAATTCTGAAAACATAATACACACCGATAAGACTATCAAGCCAATCTCTGTCACACAGATGTTTAACACATAAGGCCTAATAAAACTCCAAGGCTGGGGAGGATACACTTTCGTCAGTGAAGCTGTGTTATCCACCAAACCTGGAAAGGATTTCTTCATTTGATAGCAAATATTTTGAATTTTGGACCAGATTCATTCCAGGTTTGCTGGATCACCCAGCTTCACTGATGAAAGTGTATCCTCTCCAGCCTTGGAGAGCTTTAATAAATCAGGCCCATAGACTCTAATTTCTCTTTAAAGGGTATTTGCACTTTTGTTCCAAAAACAACAACCCACCCTGCCTAAATCCCCCTGACACATACCTAATACCCTACACAAGTTGTTTACGTACTGGAGTAGCAGTAGCAGTAGCAACTTTACATTCTCTGGCCAAAACCTTACTTACCTCTGGCTGTCCTGCCTTGTAAGTCCTTACAGACTTGAAAAGAACCAAAGGACTAAAGTTCCAATTTTAAAAAATTATGGCTCAGGCCAGAAATTATTGCAAAAGGCACATACATTGTTCCTTCTGCAATAATCACTCTTACCTGCCCGATTGCTCTGTCAAACTATCAAATACATTGAGAAGTGCATGCACAGCTCAGTGTTATTTGCCAGGATATCTGACAATTCTGGCTTCCCCTGCACTTGCTGAGACTGAATGAACTCCAGCAGCGAGAGAACTGTCATCCTGGCGCAGCTAATTGGGATAGCCAAGGATCGTATCTAGGTAGAAAAGAAGGAAGGTGGCACTGCCCTGCAACAGATCCGGGACAGGCGAGTGCATTGAGGTTTAGTTCCCCTTTAAACATCTCGAGTTTCAGTCAATATTAGTTTTCAAGCCCATGATGTAATTACTTTGCAGGTCTGACTGCCCTACTCAGGTAAGCAACTAGAGATAGAAAATATGTTGGTTTAGATAAGGAGGGCTTGGCAAAATTTGTAAGTATGTTTTAAATGTTTAAAAAAACTAATACTCGGCATACCCTGGGTAATAATCTACTAGATTGTAAGCTCTTCAGGGCAGGGTCCTCTCCTCCTGTATCACTGCCTGTATTAGTCGGTCATTTGCAAACCCTATTTAATGTACAGCGCTGCATAATATGTTGGCGCTATATAAATCCTGTTTAATAATAATAATTTGAAGTTTTTTGTATGATTGGCTTTTCATGTGGGTTACAAAAAGCTCTTGTCAGACAATATCTATTTAGCTATCAAAAAGTTAGGATGCAAGATCATTTGTAAAAATGAACATCTGTTTTTATTGTACTCTGAAATCTAGATGGCTGGCTTCTATAGTCCAACCCTACCAGATCCACCAATGTGGGAGAATAGTCTTTTATCAACTGAACTGTCCTCTCAAGACTCAGGTTAGCAATGTTTCTGCATGTGGACAGTTTAATAATGATTTAAAGAGCTCTACTATGCATCATTAAAAAGACTTCACAGGGTAATAGTGTCATGCTGTTTTTTAACTGCAAGCACAGCACTAACACATACAGGAAACCAAGTCTGCAGGTTGTGCTGTCTTTTGTATTATTTATAGACCACCCACTACGTGATATTTTATTACTCCATGAAAACAGTCACAAACACTGTACTGTGTTGTTTTCAATACAATAAGAGATTTTAATTTATAAGTCCTTACAGATGTTTAAAAAAAACAAATACAGTACAAGTATTTTTAATGTTTTCTCATAAAGCAGCAGGGGAACAAGGTATAGCATTCTGAAAAAGGGCGAGTGGAAGACAAGATTAATCCGTGAGCTATCAGCATTCTCAAATGCTAGCCAACAAGCAGCTCAAACTGCTAGACAACTAAGAGGACAGAGATAGCCCTAACTGGAAGAGAATAGAGGAAAAATGAGAGGTGTATCAGAAAAAAGGTGAGACTGGAAACGGAGACTGGTCAACCAGCAGATAGAAAGCAGTCTATCTCATCATCTGAAGAAGTAGCACTTTAGCAGCCAAAAAGAAAATATTTTTTGTGTAGCAGGGACAAGCTGTGTCAAAATTAATTAGAAAACCCTTAAAGCTGAACTAAAGTAAAAACAATAAGTCACTTACCTTTACTTCTGCAGATTCCTTGATCTTTCTGGAGCTGTCTTCCATACGGGCCCGCTTTGTCCTTATTTCTAAAGTCCTGGTGAAGCGCAGAGGCTTCTGGGATACATACGTCACAAATCCCAGGAGGCTCTACACTCACATTCAGTCTTTACTGCCATGGCAGTAAAGACAGAAGGGGAGGGACGTAAAAAAATAATAAAAAAAAGTAATTTAATGAACAGAAAAAAAAACAAAACATTTTTACTTTATATAGAAAGGTTACTTACTCTTCTATATAAAGTAAGAATTGTGATGATATGTCCACTATAAAACTAGGTGGTCAAGCTATAAAAATAAATAAAACAAAGGAAGTGGTGTATATATCAGATCTAAACAATACCAAATCCATGGGGTGCACATTCCATTTCATACATACCTTAGTAAACAGTGTGAGAATAGGTTTTTCTTTCTGGGCCACATAGCATCTTTTTACTTCCTTTAGCGGAAACCGTATCTGGCACAAACGTCTCATATGGAACATCTTCTGTAAAAAATAGGACATGTGTGACCATTGCTCATGTCAGATACTATAAAATTCAGCAAAAAGTTGGAATTTGACACTAACAGTGCTGCTTGAGGGAAAACAGGGGTGTTATTGAATCGGTTGGAGCACATGATGAAGGTACTTCCCCGTTTATAAATGAACCATTTATGTTAAAGTAACACATTGTTCCAGGGTTTCATCACAAAATTATTTAAATAGGTTTGATAGTACTTAGAGATCTATAATTACATAGGAAAAAAAGCTAGTCAACTATTGGTAAAGCATATGTAAAAATAACATTGGGGAAGCGTTTGGCTACGTACACATCTAAATGTTGCTGGAAACAATCTTTCCTGATCAGTGACACTGGACTGAACTAGAGGTGTACACAAAGGGAGGACAGTCGGGATCCACCCCAATATGGCATCCGCTATATATAGAGGTCATTCAATGATCCACAAGGGAGGACTGATGAACATTGTTAGGAGAGCAATGTACACTAGATTTTCTAGGATCAGGACACTTAGACTTAAGGTTTTAGTACACATTGGGGACAATCACTCCTCTGCTGTGCAGCCACTAAGACTGAAAGTAAGGAGAAATCCATAATTTTACAGTTGTCACCAGAACAAGAGGTGAAAGTAAATCTTCCAGTTAAGATGACTGTTCCAAAAGAAAGTGTCTAATATGGGTATTTCCCTTCACTTTGCAATGTTTCCTCTATCCTCATATTTTTCTCCAGATCAGGAAGTAATAGGCCATAGCAAAAAATATTCTGACAGGGTTTTAACGTAATAAAAAAAAAAATGACTGGCTATACATACACTCTAAATATTCTGTCTCATTATTCCCAATATTTATCAATCATTATCTCCTCTTGTATGCAGTTGTCATTTTCCTTTCCCAAGCAGATTGCAATGGTCCGGCTTTATTTGCTTAGAAAGGATATATAAATTTCAAGCTTCTATTTTGTTGATGGAGGATGGGGCCACCATACCAACTGTCATTTCCTATCCACCATATCATAAATTTAGAATGAAATGCACAGAAAGCTTCTGAAATGTTCTGCATAAAATGACTGGAATATATTACGGTGACCGAGTAGAAAGCCCAATGGCAAATTTTTGAGTGAGAATGAAATCAAACAAGAAATAATAGACTGGAGCTTTCTGAAGCATCTGAAACCTAGCAGGAAACCTCTTAGCAGAAAGGAAAATTCTGACTGTTACAGCCTTTTCACAGGAACAAAAACAACACAGGATGCAACATTATTCCTTAGCTACACCGGACGTATTGTGAATAACGTTCTGCTTTTATATTTATACCTAGTCATTACATGGCTAGGTTTTTTTCTCACAATACTTTTATAAAGTCCCAAAAAAAAAAACATTCCAATTTCAATAAAGTGATTTCTATAGTATACAGAATTTGGACCCCTTGCTGTAGACCACTCTATGTAGGAAGTTTTTTTTTTTTTTTTACACTTATTGTGAGACTAATAGGAAAAAAAAGAGCTCATTGAAAATCAAAACCATGGTTTCCAGTACTGTGAGGAAGATCCAACTCTGATATTCAATATTTATGATAGTAAATTTATTAAAGAAATCATTCCTAAAATAAATGTAAGTTCCACCATCAAAAAATGCTTTTTTATGGCTGGTTTGCTGACTTGCTGAGTTTGAATACTAAAATATTAAAGCAGGAGGGTCAAAAGGACAGCCCGGCAATAAGCATTTGCTGATAGTAGTCTCCATGTTTTTCCCAGGAAAGGTTTCTGTTAAATGAAAACTGTGGTAAGAAACATAGGATAGCACTTCTAAACTTTACTTCTGGAATTTCAGCATTGTGACTTCCTGCTTCCAGGGAGGTCATTGGCAGTCCATTTACCTTCACTATATAAATTTTCCCTAGCATAATCCCTAAAATGAACCCTAAAGAATGTATGGCCATTTCATTTTTTTTGTGGTACTAGTTTGTAGTGCTCCTTGTCCCCTCCCAATACATTTACCCTTACTATTTGTCCTGGTTACCTCTATTACAGGTGAAGAATGATGGAAAATTGGGTGGAGCGAAAAAATTGGCAGAATATTTCAATACTATAAAATGTAGCATTATATACACTTTAACATTTAGCCTCTTACCTAATATTTAAACTTAGCCATGGAAATCAAACTTAAACCCTAAACCTTACCTAAATCATCAAACAACCATCACAAACTTAACCTTTAAATCAGTCCTGGCCCTAACTATATAGCGATGCTCAAACAAGAGGTTTTTGCAGATTTTAATTAACATTAAAATGACAAGGTCTGCTCAATTCTTTGTTTGACAGTTGACCCAGGCCAGCAGTATTGCCAGTTTTTTATACATTCAATTCAATGTCCAGGGTTGTTTACAGTCCCTGCTACCTTTAAATGTGAAAAGGAACAGAATAGAAATGCTTAAGAATGTTTGTGCAGCATTGTCTGTTCAGTTAATATGTGTTTCTGGGTATTTTAATATCTTAAAGCAAGCCTATATAAAAACTAGACCTTTTCATAGGCTAAGGAGCTTTCTTGACAAAATGTTGGGCAAAAAGTGTGTGTACCCCCTCTCCTATCTGAAAATCTGACTAGCTCCCTACCCTTTTAGCAAAAACAAGTGCCCCACAGCCCCCCGGGGTGGCAAGGGCCATTGTTGGAGGAGTGGGCTTCATTCCCACAACATAACCCCTGTGTTATAGGGACAGGAGGGTGGGGAGCTTAACTAGAATCTGGAAGCTTTTTATTAAAGGTGACCCAAACATCAGCCCCCTCACCCTAAACAACGAGTACTAGAAATGCCTGTACAAGAATTTGCAAACTCCCACAAATACTAAGTGTTTTTGTCTGACCCTGCTGCTGGGTGCTGAAGGCACCCATGGGATAAAACTCAGTTCTCCAAACTTTCCAGTGAAAAAGTTGTTTCTTACTGTGACCTATAAGCGGACCTCTACCCCTATTACCATTTCTATGGTCGCATAGCTTACCTCTTACCTGGGCCTGAATTGATGTGTAAATGTATATAGCTTTCTTTAATTGCCAGGGCTATTTGTGTTTTATGCATGCCTGGAGCTCCAAGTACAATCATTTAGATGGGGTCAGCCAACCTAATATCATATACACGTACCCATCTTTTCTCTAGCTCCTAAGTGCAAAGTTTCTTCTAAAACTCTGCTAGTATGAGTGGCTCACCCAGCATAGTCTTTGAGGCAAAGCCCAGATTATCTGTACTGACAGCATATGTCTAAATCGCCGCTCTGCCATGATCAACAAATATTATACAGTGCTTTATCCTCAGAAAACCACAAAGCCAAATATCAAGTGCACATCAAGCATTCTGTAACTATTTTCTCCGCAGCACATAGTTTGCTTCTGCTTTACAAAAGTACTCAACTAGTGACTGCACAAAGCATCCATCATAAACTCAATCTAAGATTTCTATTCATCATAAGCAATGTCAGGGAATATTTCTTGATTGAGGGTGAAAAATGCATTACAATGCCGCAGTTTGGATTGGCAGTAAGTGCATTACTAAAATGAAGACCTTTTAGTCTAGAAAATAAAAAACGATAATGACAGCGAGTAGAACACATAAACTGCATTTTACAAATTCTTTATAAAATCTACAATATAAAAGACAATCAGACATTCAGCCAGTAATATATAATCAGAATTGAAGGGTAACAATAATATAATTTGCGATTACAACCCAGGAAAATTCAAACAAACATAACTGTCATAAATAATAACTGTAGCAGTGAGTTCCTCATCATTTTAGAAGCAATTAACAACCATATGTTTATAAACTCACTGTTATCTTGCAACAAACCAGCTCCTGGGACCAATTCACACTATTGTGCTGCCTTAACATGGGGTGTGCCAACACATGCTGCATTAAACACATCTATTCTTTTGAGCGTTATGCCTACACACATAGCACTTTTGTGTGCGTTTCAGTTCCATTCCTTGTGAAAGGTGTGTGCAGATCACACCAGCAAGTGTTTCCGCAGTGCAACAGTGTAAATGGGCCCTTACTGTACTGTGATATATACCATTCCAAGGCTCAATTATAAACTGTACAGAACAGGAAGCTCATTAAACATAAAGTAAAATAAATAGGACACGTTATCTCTCCTTTTTGCACCTAGCTTTTTTTTTGTCCAACAGCCACTAACTAAATCACAATCTCTTTTAACCAATTGAATCCTGACTGTATACCTACTTACTGGCAACTACATTGAGCACCACTGTTACTACAATGTCAACACCCCTGATGAAGCCAAAAGGCGAAACGCATTGGGTAACGAGACGTTCATACTTTACTTACGCCTCTAACGTTCTATGGTTAAATGATTGAATAGTTGCTATCTGTCTAGATATCTGTCATCCTGATCCAATGCTAACTCCAAATGGACACAGGAAAATATTTATCTACAGTAAATGTAATGTTGATATGTAGTACCTTGATATGAAAAAATGTATTTGTTTGATACTTGAAAGCCAAACCCTGTTCTTGTTTCTGTCTTTGATGTATATATTTTTCTTATATCTAAAGGGGCAGCTAAACTACTATATATCTAGTGGTTAGTAGTGTGTGATTTGCAATACAAACTGTAGGATGGTTTATCTTAGCATTTACCAACATTACCTTTACCAAAAATAATACTGGGAATGTGATGCCCTTTAAAAAATAAAACTAGTATTGAGCCCAGTCCAGCCCCTTTCCATTCCCTAATAAATTTAACCTGTGTCCTGTAGTCTGGTTATCTGGCATTCCCCAAGGAACAGTTTGTCCTCAAGTAGATAAATGAAAGGGAACTGAAAAGGCTACTCTACAAGATAAGAGCTAGCAATGCCAAATAGGCCAGGCACCATGTCTATACAAAACATACCGTATTTTTCGGACCATAAGACGCACTGGACCATAAGACGCACCAGTTTTTTAGAGAAGGGAAATGAAGAAAAAAAAGATTCTGAAACAAATAGTGTCCTAAGGACGGGACAGCAGCTGGGAAGGATACATTTTGATACATTTGGACCATAAGACGCAGGGACTTTTTCCCCCCACTTCTGGGGGGAAAAAAGTGCGTCTTATGGTTCGAAAAATACGGTATATTTCTGCTATGCTAAAGAAAGCATTGGAACCATAAAGTTCCATCATTTGCCAGCCAACGCTAGTGTGGTTAGCAGCGTTTTCTTTACAACATTCCTGTGTATTACATATGTTGATGTGTTAAAAAAAAAGAACCAATTTAATAATCAGGACACATAGCCAGCTTAGAGCCTTCCCTCCATCCCTAATACACTGTCATACTGAGTATGATTACTATTGGTGTAGTCTCCTCTGTACAACAGGAAAAAAGAGTCAAGAAAACTGACCCCTAAAACAGTGCAGATAGCTTTTTTCCTGGAATGATGGTAAGAGTCAACTTATGTAAGTGGCAACTCATTCTAAGAAAAATTTGCAATCTGCTACAGATCTCCCATTCTGAAAATGCCAGCTGTCTGACAATATTCACACGGAACACACCAAGAACAAACATGCAGATTAAGCTTTTTGAATTCATTAGTTGAAAACGTTTACTTTGAAATTTCTGATGCTGGGAATTTAAGCATAACTGTCAGGCAGTGATCATTAACAATGAGGAGTAACAATGGTATTTTCGATCATTTTATGATGGGCTCCCTTCAAAGTCAATGTTTCTGGGTTCCATGGAACACTAGGATCCCTCCAGAAGTTGCAAGGGGTTTCATGGGCCTCCCAGGTCAGTTTAAATGGCACCACTACACTTATACTTGTGAGTGTAAAGGTGGCATGTTTCCTATTGGCCTCCATGCTAATGTACTGTGACCTGTGGATATAGTAATCATAGAAGGGGTTCCCTGAATATCTGAACATTTCAAGGGTGCCATGTTAAAAAGATCAAGAAAGGGTGCATTAGAACAATTCCCAACATTTCCTAGACTTTTAACTGCTACATAAGTCAAATTCTAGTATTTTTATCACATCTATCCCAATAAATATGGCAGTGTTTCTCAACACTCCAAGGGTTGCTAGGGGTTCATTGAGCAATGAGCAATTTGTGCCTCTCAGGTCAGTTTAATGGATACCAGTGATCATTTTGACTATCTGTAAGGATAAAATTCTTCCCACTGGCAAGCAAATCAAAAGCCATTCTTCCACTGACTACCACACTGCTGTACTGTAAGTTGTGGATATAGGAATTATAACAGGGGTTCCCTGAAGACCTGTAATTTTATTTCAAAGGTTCCCCCATGTTTAAAGGGTTGAGAAGATAGGGAAAGGCACCCAATCAAATGTAGAAAAAATAAATCTTTATGTACATCTGGGAAAAAAACGCTAACTTATTTCTAAAAAATGCTACGTGCAATTTGGTGTAATTCATTTTCTAAAATTTTAATCAGCCACTGAACACCAACTAAAACCATAAAGCTGATAGAGACGTGTGAACTAGCTGTTGTTGTTGATAATGAGAGAAGACGGATGATAAAATAATCACACATGCAGCCTATATATTCTAGGGCTGATAGTGTCTAAATGTGGGTGAGGGTGGTGTTTCCATATCTAGACATCATACCTCGGTCAGCATGTTTTAGGAAGCAGATAAACTCAATTGTAAAATGATTGCAGAGTCAGAATTGTGAGTTTCCCAGTGGACAGCAATATTGACCAGACCAAACAGCTGTACAATAAAAGTATTTTAAAGCCAGGCAGTCAGCATTATCAGCTTTTGAAAATATTATTTTTTTTTTAGAATTACTTTTTAAATCTTGTCTCACATAGCTCGTGGCTTCCCTAAGATGATCAAATGGCACAGATCCATGTGTAAGACATCAAGGTGTTCTGTTTTCACCTACTGCAGATGACAGGTACACTTGAAGAACACAAAACAAAACCATGTTTTAGCATTGATTTTGGTCCAATCGGAGCACAATATAATTCACCAGTATGAATGTTGAACACAACACATCCTATAGTTCTTTTAACCTTTTAAAGGTACTATAGTTAACTTGGCACCCTCTCATTAAATGACAAAGAAAGCAAAAGCCAGACATGCACAAAAGGTGCAGCATATGGTTAGGAACTTCAAGCGGTATTAAAATGAGCCCAAAGAGTGAGCTTTCAAAAGAATGGCCTTTTAATGTTCCTAAACCCGCTGCTTTGTTAGGGTAGAGCAGGGAAAAGGCAGAATGTTAAACTACATAAGCACGGTGCTTATTAAAGATAAAGGCACTGATTCATGTAGAGCTAAGGCAGGCAGATTGGCGTACGGAGTTGAGAGACAGAGTACATTCTGACCGTAACCTTGAAGTTTGGGGGTAATTAGTAATAAACTCAGCTTTACGGCACAATGCCAGCTAATTATATCTTTACCACATTCTGCTCCTCTACAGGATTTAACTGTACAGTGCACAATCCACAATCCAGTCTAATCCCAGCATTATTCAGTATAGAAAATCTATCAAGAGTGACTTTGTATCAATCTTTCTGGGTCTTTGGTAATCCAAGATCTTACTTAATCAATACACTGTATAAAAACTGAAATTTCTCAGGCGGGGAACAGTTCTCTGGGCGCCAACCCAAATTGTCAGATTCAAGACTGCGGAAAGACAAATTGCTGGTTGCTTTACGGAAAGTCAACATGGCTTGAAAACAATAATCATGAGAACTGTTGGACACTTTATGTTTGATTCACCGCAGCTATTTACAAGCTTCAAATCCAAGAAGTGCATAAAAGGAAAAACAAAAGATTAGAATAATTCTTTGAAACTTCTACATGTTCTGTCATTCTACCTGCTAATTAAAGCTCACTAGTTATATCTATCTATAGGATCAGTTCTTTTTAGGATGGATTTGGTTTTTTAAATCAGGTATTTCAATAAACAATAGTTCTTTTAGTTTCAACACAAAATGGCAAAGGTGTGGAATCCATGTTTTTGTACACTAAAGGATTTATAACTATTGAGATGTGACAGGGTTGTTGCTTATTTGCTCTTGAAGCCAGTACTAAAAAAGATAAGATAGACTGGTGGCCCTGTCTAGAGATATGTCGCCATACAGACAGTGATCAGATGACGACCCGCAGTTACCGGTAGTGGTACATTTTGGCCATTATATAATTGCATATTTCCTGATCAGACCAGCAATCACAGCATCTGGGAACTCATCCAATACTAACCCGTGACTCTAAGCTGTGGAAGGCAATGCTGGAACATGCAAAAAGTTATGTCACAATAAACCACATCCTATAGGAAGCCACAGCTTTTAACAAGCAACTAATGTAGCACCATGCTATGTGGAACTTGGTCTGTATCCCACAAAAAAATGTTCCTACCATTTTAAGGATGATTAGTAGGGTAATTATGCCCAAAACATAGTACTACCCACTTGTCCCACTTTTTAAAAATCCTCCTTCTCTATCACCGTGTATGAAACACTATAACACTGTGCTGCATGTGTCTGACCAAGGCTAATCAGGAAAATGCTGCTTTTTTTATTTGCCAAAAAACAATTGAATTAAAAAAAACTTTTCACAACTGGCTGCTCATAAAATAACAACAATAGGAATTTAAAACCTTTGCTCAAGTCAGTAATCCAAAGGTAGGTCATTGCATAGGCCCCGACTGAACGATTGCACACAGGTAATATTTAAATAAATGCAAGCTGCAGAGTGTTTGAATTATAGAACATTTGTACTTTCATGCTCAGGGCATGATGTTTTTTAACTAATCTAACTGATCTAATAGAAATGAACAATTACCAAACATAACATAGGGGTGTAAATGGTATTATTCCATAAAAAGAATATTCAGTTACTGAAAGCCTCATGGACTGGTATTTTACCCTCACCATTCCACATATAGATTTTTCTGCTAGGGTAAAGGATAAGCCACGCACTGAGGGTCCAATGGGTTTTAGATGTTTTATTTTATGCACTAAAATAAATTATTGTATATGTTACATACAAATATATTATGTTGGGGGGGTTAGGTAATTTACCTAAAATGCAAGTTTTATCCACGCATGTTAAACAAAACAAAAAAAATGCCCCAGTAATGAAGTGGTACAGGTCACTTTAAATAAGAACGCCTGTCCCTACTTGCTTAGCTACCAAAATATATTTAGCTACCAAAATGTATTTTCATACATTTACTGAGTGTGAACAGGGGAGACCATGTATGTAATTAAACCCTCCATTACAAATGATGACTATTATAACAAATACGTTTTATCATGCCAGCATTCTATTATACAGAAACTGTACAGAATGCATACAATGATCAGATAACACGGTTTCTTTCCAACAAGAATGTGCTTAATCACAGAGCCACGATGAGATAAATTCTTGTGTGAAACTTGTCAGCATTATCTGACCACTGTGTTCATGTTTTTTCTATACTGATAAACATTTTCATTGCAAAACTGCTGAACATGGACCTTCTGTAAATTACTGAGCACAGATCAATCCAATAATGGGTCAATTAAACGTTGAATTCATCATTAGTTCCTTCAGATAACTGTGTTTTCACTGATGATCATTGCACAGTCAGAAATTATGTTAAATGCTTCGATTTGTATTTTTTTTCTTTTTGAAATCTAGGTTCCACATATAGGTTAATACACCCACAAAAGGCAGGTAGTTTATTAAATTATAGATAGTACATGAAACAAAGGCTTCCATAGAAAATACTAAAAACGTTGTAGATACAATCATGATCTATTTGTGGATAAATGCAAAGAAATATTGGCTGTGAACATGTAGGTAATCCATCAACTGGAGGATATATAGTGATAAAGGCACTACGTTGCAACAGAAGACTTAAAGATCGTTGGAGTATTATTCCACTTCCTGGCATTCTGTCAAATGGGGTCCTGGAGAAGGTAAAGGTCCCAGGCAATTGCTCCATTTTGCCCAGAATTACGTGCAGAGGTAGACCCTTCTATTTCATAATTTAAAGGTTTTAAAAGACTCATAAACTTGCACTGACTATGCAACCAATCTCTGCACGTAATTCTAGGCAAAATAGAGCAATTGCCCTGGACCTTCACCTTTTCCAAGACCCCACTTGACAGCTGAATGTTTATTTTATACCTAAATATGTTTATGTACATTTCCAGGATTGGCCAAATCCATTAAAAATATGCACTTAAATTATTTACCCTAAACACAAAATTGCATGGGGGTAAATTAATGTCTTAGCACACAGAAAGGGGAAAAAATGTCAGAAGCTCCAGGAGAACCCAAAGACCAGGGACCCATTCTTTTGTTGGCAGACTTCTGTCAACATGGGTCTTGGGCAGTCGTGAATTAACCAGCTCCAGCGTATTCCACCCCAGATCTTCTACACCCTTCCAGGGGTAAGAAAGGGTACAGCGAGAAAGATTGCTGGTAAATCCCACAGTCTCCAGGATACCATGGGATTCTATACAGGGAGCTAGCATGATCAGATCCTGCCCTGCACATGTGCAAGATGAGGTGCGCATGACCAGTGGGAATTTTCACAACCAAGTGCCAATATTACGCATGCGCAGAATGTATTGTAGTCCTGTGATATAGGAATCCGCATCAACTTTCCTTTGCTATGGTGAGAACCCCGGAATGGGGGGTGGATTTATTACTAAGAGTGTTTCTTATTCTAGCTCAGGTGAGCAGGGGATTACAGGAGGTTATTAGCAAGATTTATTGAGCTATACACATTAGTTATATGTAAAAAATAAATACAAAACATAATGTTTCATTGATACATACCTGGGTATAATACCCTATTCATTTGTGACTCCTGGGTTAGAACTCATTGGACTCATGGATTTTACCTGCAGAACCTCCTGCTACTCTAATACAACCACCTAGCTGGTATTTCTTGGGTTACATGCTGATGTTTCTTTTAGCCCTGAGGCAATTTAAATGAAGGCCTGATCTGTTCAAAGCTCATTAAAGGTTAAACACCTCCGTTCATTATTTTATAGCGTGCTGGGTAAAATTTCGTTTAGAATCTTACCAAAGTTAACTGCTAAAAACTCAAAGGGAACCTATACAGAGAGAAATTTTAAGGCTGCTGAGTATTTCCTCCTTCAGAAAATACCGACTGTCTGGCTATCTCTGGCTTTATTAATTGGAATGTAACAAATGTCAATTTCTCCTCTCAGAGCAGCAATCTAATTGTATAGATAGCAGGAAAGATAAAGATTGAATTTCTTCTTCACAAGGATATCTTTTATGGTAACTTGAGATGAAAATGAGTAAATACCGGCCTGTGTCCCGACCATTCTGGACTTCAGTCCAAGGATGTAGCACGGTCCTTCACATGGCTGTACCCACTTCCTTCATGCTGATGGATCTCTTGCCTAAACCAAGTCATTGGTGAGTTGCCTAACTTCACATCCTGCTTGTTTCATTTCTTGGAGGCCAAGATGCAGCCAGGGCTGTCCAGTGGTACAACTTCCCTTTCCAATTCTTATTCCATCCAATCAAGAATGACTGGGAAAAAAACTTCCTCCAACACCTAGGGCTCTTTTTATAAAATAGAGAATCTGACATTCCATGTGTGACACTGTGGACCTGGAAAATTCCTATTTTCTTTATAAATAGAGCCTCTAGTGTTATACCTGTAAAGGGAACCTGTCACTCTACAACACCAACAACTGAATTTTTGTTAAAGTAATTTTTGGTATCTGATTGGCATCTTCTGCATAGCAATATCACAAGGTTGGTTGATATGATGATTTATTAAAGATTTATGGTGTGTTTACTCTGTAACCTTGCAAAATAAAAAATCACTTAGCTTAGTGAATATATTGAAATTGCTGCTTTTTTTTGTTTTTTAATTCCAAACATATGGCCAATTTGCATTTAAAAAGTAAAATTTCACTTAGGTTCACTATATTCTCCGTGTGTAGTAAACTCTTGTTAGTGATAATGTGATAGATGTTATGTGCTGGGTTGATCTGTTTCTTGTACAGCAAATCCGAAATACTTTATTTTGTTTTTCCTGATGGGCACTGTGACACATTGTGATGTATTGCCCTGCAAATATTTTTTGCTGCATGCACATGATTGCAGGGCATTGGTGTGAACCAAGATTATTACAATCAATAGATTTCAGTTCAGCATTACCTTGGTTATAGCAGCACAATGGCCATGGAGTGAAAGGTCCCCAAGATGAACCAAACCCAGTATCTATTCCAGAGCACCATTCAATCATTTGTAATGTAATCTGTGGCCCTTACTATGTACATATCATACACATGGATGACATATATCAATATTAATGACTACAGGTCAAAGGTCACATAATAGTTGCCCATAGTGACACACAGCCGCCTATAAGCAGATACACAATAATGGCGACAGCCCAGGAAATATATGAACATTATCTTATGGTTACCCACAATACAATAACACCCCTCACCTGACTTTTCTAGCTTACTGATCTGTCCTGCCTGACATTATTTACCAGGACTCTGTACATCTCTGTCACTGTAATTACCGATTTACTTCCCTAGCACATCTAGCTCCAATGTCACCCAGCACAGACACACACAGCCAGCACAACACACGTGTCACCCTCACCTGCAGACGGACCGCTACTTCCTGTCCCTGGAGCTGGGGCCACACCGCCCCCTGGTGGAGGGATGTCACACTGCAGGGATTGTGTACTGCATGTGTACAAAACAGAAACTCACTGACAGGAAAATAAAACTAGTCCTAGAAATGTGGGGCTTCTTCCAGTACATAAATTTAATTTCTTAGATTACTGTGGGCACAAAACTTATTCTACCTTAAAAAAACACGTTTATATTATTTATATATATTCACCCATTTGCACTATTCAGATAAAAAGCAAGTTTCCTTTTGCCTTGCATGCAGTACAATGTACATATTTCCAGGACTTTAAAGATGCCATGTATGAAATGGAATCCTGAGATAATGTAATTCATGCACATGGGTGGGAGTTACACGAGTGGCCATACACAGGACATAGGGAGCTGCATAGTGTGCCACTGCACCAGGGCCCTGTATGCTCCTCAGCTATGGGGGCCCAAAGTTATTTTGGTGGGGGGCTTCAAGTCAGCTCTGCTCTGGATCCCGCTGTTGGCTATGTCTGCCACTGCACTAGACAAAGCAAGAATATGAAGAACCATCAGATATGGCAGCTTTGGACACTCAGAGGTAAGTGTGCCTTTAGGATGTGAACATTATGGCAAAAACTTATGACCCCAATGTGGTTTTATTTTGCTTTAGGGCAAGCTGCGTGAAGACAGACCATTAACGCAGTAGTGTGAATAGGCCCAGAAAGAACGATGGGTAAGTATGAGACCTCTAGAGCATAAAGAACCAATTACTAGTTGCAGCTGCCATATTTGTTTTTTGAGCCCCCGCATTTGCCAGTATACAGCACTTTAAAGTGGGACTAAACTTCTTTTCTCAATCCCTTGCTGGTGTTGCCATCTTCTCCAGGTTCAGGTCATCTTTACCGGTCACTCCAAAATGACATAACCCCCGCATGCATCATTCTCAGCATCCAGGCATGGCGGGATTATACACTGAGATCTGCATGTGCAGCTCAATGTGCATTTAACAGGGTTGTGAACAGGCAGATTTTACAGGAGAAGACATAAAGCATGTCCCTTCTACAATAAAAAAACCATTGGCCTGCAGTTTTTGTTGTAAAAGTTTAGTTATGCTTTAAAGTGAAACTGCACATAGGCCATGACAACAAGCCCCTGTTTACCTATGTATCTACAAGCATTGTGTAGAAATTCTTTTAAGGTTCAGAACACAGGCACTGAAATCTCAGTTTTTTCAGAACAGATCTGTCAGCCTAGGATATGCATAGAAAAGTATTTTTCTCCACAATAACAAGATGGTTATCTTTCACTGGCTTGTGAGATGCTTCTGAGATCATCCAGAATGGATTGACAAGTGTATTTTACCTGCTTGTGACCTGCATCGTGAGAATTTTACAGGCCCATGATTTGGATAGGAATGCAGAAACTGTTTCAGACAAACAAAAGGCCATCAGAACAGGCTGTTATTGATGACAAGTATGGAGTAGTCATAGCATTGATCACTTAAAATCTGAGAATAAAAAATATGGTAATTTTTATTAAGTAATACAAAAAACTGATAACCCAGCTCCTGCCTCCTAACGCCTGGAAAAAAAGTCATGGCTACTCAACCAATGTGAGATCGTCAAGTAGGCCAGCAAAAAGGATCCTTTCAACCTGTGCCTAGAGGGGAGACCCATGCTATGCTAGTTAATCTTTGTACTTACATGCTTAGACCTAAAAAAATTTTTTATATTGCTGCTGGTATAGAAGACAACATTACCCTATAGTCTTCTTTACCGATGACCATAAACCACCCTCACCTTTCATTAACAGTTTTTTCATAGTTGTCTATGTTCCCTTTCATCCAGCATGAGGGCATTTTTATGCCTCGGGGTCCACTAAGCCTGGGCACTTCATTTTCAATGATCACATAATAGACAATGTAGCAGTGATTTAAGTCTAATTAGGAAAGAGCGATCAAGTGTTTAATATTTAATTTATAGGCATTTGTGCAACTATAGGAAGGGCAAAGGAAAAAATAAATCCCAGTTTTTATAAGCATTTGCATACACCTTTTACTTGACAATAATCTTAATTGCATTATTATCCAATTTTTTTTTGTTTTTTTTCATGGAGTGGCTGGGGGGTTACATTCCTATCAGGCTATTTCTGGCAGGCAGTGTCTTGTTGGGAAGATTTTCCTTCGCTTCTTTTCCTTGAGACCCCAACATAAATGAGTAACTCTTTTTGAGAAAGCGAGATCTCCAGTCCTAGGCAAGTATCACTGAAACATTTGCCCCCATTGGATGATTTTTTTCTCACCACTTTCTGTCTTGGTGATCGTAGTCAACAAGGCACATAGAGTAAACCTCCCCACAAGGACCCTTTGCCTTTATATAAGCTTTAAAAATCTGTTGGGGCATTAAAAAGCTTAAAATGGAAAGTAACCAAAATTGCCCCATACTGTGCTCATAAAGTGAACAACGATATTAGAAAAAGATTAGCTGATTTAGTACAATACACATATACCACAACAAATAGTGTATTTCAAACATTAAAGTTAACTGAATTTAGGATGGATATTATCTGATAGTAAAAGAGGAAATGAAAAAAACATTCTCTGACTAATGGTCAGAACCATGGAACAAATATTATGGCTATCTGAAATGTGAGTTGAGTGGATTGCGATTCAAACTATTTTATGGTACTTAACAAATGCAGACAAAGCATCAAGGAAAGAAAATAAAGGTCTGGGATTTATAGGCCTGATTTCAAATGAAGTATCAAGCAGAAATATCAAGAAGAAATGATCATTACAATGTGGCTCATTTGTAACAAAGATCAGCTTTTTCTAAGCACTTCTGCGCTATACACCATCATGGACCATACTATTCATAAAACAGGATTTCTGTGTATGGCTGACAAAGCCCAATGCAGGAGAGTGTTCCAGTACTAAAGGGGAATCAGTCATGTCATTCTGGCAGCTCACAAGTAGCCCCTACGTACTATACAAAAAATTAGGACAAATGGACAAGAAATTGAGGTAAGACGAAAAAAAAAAAATAATAACCTCTGCAGAATACGTTTTTGGCTGTGAAACTTTACAAAAGAGGGAAATTTGGTTTGATGAGCAGTGTAAGAAGGCAATGAAAGGAAGAAAAATATCAGGTCCATATTTTAGAGAAAAAAAAAAACAAGTATAGATGGATTCACAGAAAAAAAGAATGGTAAATAAAATATGCAGAAGCAAGGAATAGCAAAAAGAAAAGGAAATACTCTGGAGAATAGAGGACCTGTTTGATATGAAGGAACTTAGAAACTTCTTGAAAGATGTAAGTATAGTAAAGAAAGGGTTTCAGCAGAGAATGACGCTGTGTAAAGATAAAAATGGAAGCTTAGTTGGGAATGAAGAGAAAATATTAGAATGCTGGGCTCAATGTTCTGAAGGCCTATTAAACAAACAAAGAATTGTAGAATCAGAAAAGGGAACTGAAGAAATCTTATTTCATAGCCCAGCAATAGAGCTGGAAGTCACATTGTATGAAGAAATAGAAATAATCATCAACCTACTAAAAAAGAATAAAGGACCAGGAAAGACTGCTATACATGTAGAGTTGATATAACAAAGACAATTGACTTTATACAGGTGTATACATCAAATAATAATCCAGATGTGGAAGGAAAAACAAATGATAGAAGACTTAACATTGGAAATAATTGACTCAGATAAATATTATGTATTAATTATTGTGTTATCTGTCTGTTAAATGGCACATATTGTCATTTTACCATAAAAATAAAAATGTATTTTAAAGATATATGGGGCAGATGTGAATGTAGTTTCTGGAAAAACAGGAAAAAAAGAATCACACTTGCTGGGATGACCTAACAGGCAAGACTTTATTGCACATGCAAATCAGGCAGGTAAGAACAAATATTGCTGAACTGTTCTTATTGTCGCTTCACATTTTAAAACTCTATCGAAAGTTAAAAAAAAAAGTTTCGATACACATTAAAGTGTTACTAAATTTGGTATTATAAAAAGTGAAGGCAGGAATTTTCTTTCTGCCTGTAAGCACTTTCTTCTGTAAGTGTAGACTAACAGCCTGATTTATTAAATTAGAAAAAAAAATATTTATTTCCTATAAAAAAAAATATTTTTATTTTACTCACCTATCCTATGTTCTATCACAACACATTCCTTCTTCTTTTGTTTCTGAAGAAGATCTTCTGCCATCTTGATAGACCTTGCTGGGATGACGTAAGAGGCAGGCATGTGAGACTTCATTCATTCCCGGCATGCAAAATGGAAGCTGGAGTTGCGCATGTATAATCAGGAAAGTAAGAACAAAGTCAGTCCTTTTATACAATAACCACCTGCCTGAATCATGAATTTATAAAGCAGGACTTTAACTGTATTTTGTACTATCTGCTTAGGCGTTAAACTAGTCAATGACTGTATAGCGTACTTAATACATTACTTACATTACATATATTACAATGCATGTAAAAGCTGCCCAACTGCATTAAGTAAACCCCCTATAGCCAGTCTCTATTCTACAGTGCAAAATGCCAAATACACACCTAACTTTTAGGAAAAGGGGGATTAACAAAGTATGTATGGAAAAAAAATATTTATACCACAACCTTATTTTCGGGACCATAAAAAGTACCAGCAAGTACTTTTTCTAAAACTATCTTTTCTTTGTGTTAGCTTTTCATAATATTAAATGAAATAATTTATAGGCTTGATTAAATGTTTAGTGTAAAAAGTGCAGTATATTGTATAAGGTACATAATACATTTTTTTATAGAATAAATAGTGTATATATCCATCCAAAAAGATAAATATTTGGAGTTGAAAGAGGAACACCGGGACTTGGATCTGAAAGATGGACAGTCCCTCCAAATCAGGGACAGTGGGGAGGAATGGCTCATATCTCTAATAGACTTCACTCTACAGTGCAAAACGGCAGTTACCTATAGCTCAAAGTAATTATTATGTACAACAAAATTCTGAAAGAGAGCTGCAGTCTCAGACTAAGTTACTGATCTTCAGTACATTGTGTTACTAGGTCAGTTTTAGGATTTGGGTGCATCAGAATTCTTGGCAGCTCTTTAACATTTGACTGCATAAAATAAACTTTCTGACCTTCTATTATAAAAATATCAATTACAGTATTTTAGAGATTTAGTTCCTTAGATAGCCTCATTTTACCCATGCTGCTGCAGAACCCTTTCTCTTTCTCTCTTTCTCTCTCCACATAAATCTATATGTAGCTGCCAGAAGCATTTTAAATGTTAGGGTCAGCCGTGGGAAAGGCTGTTTAGGTGAAACAGCTCTTAGATTGCTCTATAAAGGGACAAAGTCAAATGTAGGTCAGGCTAGTGAAATAACTGGAGTTAGTCATAGGACAGGCTGGTGGATTGGCCAGAATCAACACTGCGGCAAACAATTGGAACAACGGCGAAACAGTCTAGTAAAATTACTTAAGTTGACTGTGGGAAAGGCTGTTCAACAACTGGAATCAGCCATGGAACAGGCTGGAGGAAAGGACAAAGTTGACAACAGGAAAGGCTGGTTGAGTGGCTGGATTGAACCTTGGAAAAGGTGCATGGAAAAGATTTAGTCGACTGTAGAATAAATTGACAGAATAGCCAAAAATGATCAGAACAGTCTGGTGGAAGTGGACTGGGAGACAGGCTCTGTGGAAAGATCAGAAAAGACTGTGAAACAGGCTAGTTGCAGCTAGTGCAACTGAGGGGCAGGCTGGTGGAAAAACCAAAGTCAAACGCAGGACAAACTGATAGATGGCTATTATAAAACAATATGGTTGATAAATTCTAAACCACCATTACTTTTCCTTCCGGTGCAAAAGGCAAGTCAAGGTAACCAGGGAGTGTATCTCCTAACTAGGAACACAAAAAGTAATGAAAACCTCACTGGGGTTTTCACATTCTCACATTTCATAGAAAACTATCGAGAAAGTGCTGACCAACAGAGTAGTATATAAAATCTGTTTTAAAATGTCATTTTTTTTTATACTTGAATAAAATGTCATACTTTTCTTTTTGCTTGGATCTGAAATCTTCAGGTTTCTTAAAGCCTACCTAAACTCAGAATTTTCACTTTACATAAAAGGGTAAAGAACTCTTTCATGTAGGGTAAAAATTCTGTTTTTTTTAGGTGCAACACTCTTTTTTAAAAAAAGAAAGGGTGCAGCACCACCCCCCAATAAAAGTCCCCTCTAGGCGGCCGAGAATGAATGGGAGCACAAAGCCTCCAAGGATATCTACGTCAGGCATCCCGGGAGGCTCTTGGGCGCTCTTTCTGCACATGCCCAAGTATAGTTCCTCTTTAAGTATAAATTCACCTAACACTTTTTTCTTAGTTTTAAAGTGAGGGTTAGAATTCCTGTTAAAGAAGAGCTAAAGCCAAAAGTGCAAAAAACAAAAACAAAATTAGACTTATCTTTAATCCCGCAAGGCAGTCTAATCCATCTGGAGGTCTCTCCTGTTGGGTCCCGCATCGTCCTGGCATCCCTCTGCGAGCCGGCGCACCAAGCACAGCCATTTTCTTCTCTTCTTCCTGTTCTTCTTCCTACATCACCCGACTCAGGCGCAAGATCGGGTGACATAGGTTGGGAAAAAAAACATGCCAATTACACTGCACATGCATGCACATGACATGCCTGTTAGATTATTTTCTTGTTTATGTGCCTTTAATGATTTTTCCTCATTTTCTCCATAGTAATGGGACAGGAAGTGAGGCATAAACTTTCTTTTACAGTTCCTCTCTATCCTCCTCTAATCTAAAACTAGAAAGAAAAAAATGTCTTGAAATAGACTTTATTGCTTCTAGTCACACATTTCAGCTCTTACACTTAATAGGGAAATCAATTATGACATGTTGAAAGTCAAATGAGCTCACTGTCATGATGAACAGTACATCTGAATTTCTATAAATAATAAGATAAGACTACTTGGGGAAAGTTGATTGGCAGGCATGGTTTCCACAAGTGAATCCCTGTTGTTTTCCACTGAGACAGAGAGAACCATTAACTAGTAGGTGTTCATCGCTAACAGATCTCTGGAGACTCTCAAAAAGGGTTTACCCCTGATATCACATAAGTCACAGACACAAAATAGAAGTTAAGATTCATTGTAAAATTGTTACCAAAAGTTCAGTTAGCTTTGTGAGACCTGTAGAGTCAGACATTACTTAGTAAGCAAGCTCATACTTAAATTGGTAAAAGTTAAAAGCTAAAGAAAAAAGTTTCAACTTTAAAGTGTTACTAAATTTGGTTTTATAAAAAGTGATGGCAGGAATTTTCATGACAGAAGACACTTTAAGGCTTTTATTTTAGATGTTTCTACCAGCCTGTCAGCACTTTCTTCTGTACGTGCACACTAAAAGTTGTATTTATTAAAGCTCCTCAAGACTGGAGAAGTTAGAATATCACAGGCGAACCAGGGTGATCGAGGAAACCTGAAATGGATTTGGTGCAGGATTGAAAACATTTGCGAAATAATAGCAAATGATTTTAAGAAATCAATTCCAGGTTCTCCCATGATAATCTATCTTTTTGGAGAGCTTTACTAAGTCAGACTCCATATTACTGATGTGCAAAACATCAGAAAAAGTAAGATGAGTTTCCATCTAGGAAAAGTTTTCAATCTTTTGTAAAGAATATTTAAGTTGCCCAGCCTAATTTAAATTACTAGTAAATAAGTAAATAAGCAGTTAGTAAATAATAAAAGAGTTTTAATGATTGATTGGTGCAGACCTATTAGTAACATAGAACTACTAAACTAAATACAATCAATAAATGGGAGTAAACTCAAAAATAAAGTACAGAAAGGTTGCTTAGCTTGTACCGTATTTACAATCTCACACGGGTATGGTATAATTGTGTCTCAAGTTCCCGACGTGTTTCACCCTTAGGCTTCCTCAGGGGATAGTTGAGATCAAAGAATTAGATAAGCATAAAAGCTGAAGTAAGGGGCAGCTGGAGATAACTATGTCAAGGTATCCCAGTAGTATCACTTAAAATATTCATTAAAATTCCATAAAAAGATGAATCGAGAAATATTTTAATCCCATGGAAAAAGTATTTACCACTGTTGTTATAATCTTAACATTCAATAAGTGAGAATTCAATATATGTGATATATGAAAACTCCGATTGGGGAGTGCGCATGCACGGGATGGTTATCCCGTGAGCCGGCTTCGTTCTGTGTGAAGAAACTTTGGGCATTCACTAGCTTCCCTGTCGGCGGATCGCAACTCCTCTGCCCTCTCCTGCTTTCCTGATCACCAGTGCACAAAGTGGTGCCAAAACCAATGACATCTTGGGCCAAACAGTGTCAATCCAGGCTGGCTGCTAAAGCTGCCTTATCCCATGCAGAAGGCAAGATGGCGCCTGTCAGTCTCTCCACAGACCATGTGGCTGCAGCCACAGATGATGTGAGTGAGCCTGACATTTTTATGGACAGTTTCCCTTCACTGTCCACACCACAACCTGCTGCTAAACATCAGGGCATGTTTGAAAAGTTCCGGGCATTTTTATATTTAGCCCTGAAAGCTACTTCTAAGAAAATTACAGATCACTTCTCGAAAGAGCTGGGAGCCATAGGCCACTGTACAGTACAGCTTGAACATCGCATGGATGATGCAACTACAGTGCTTGAAGGACATGAGGATGACCTGGACCACCTGAAGCAAGAGATACAGGTACTACACTACAAATTAGAGGATCTTGAGAACAGATCTCGCTGCTCAAATCTGCGTGTCAGGGGGCTCCCTGAGTCCATTGTAGATCTGACCTCTAGAGTCACAGCCTTGTTTTAGGAATTGTGTCCTGAAATACCATTCGAAAGGTTAGAATTTGAACGCATTCACCGTACACTGGCCAAATCCAGACCAAGGGGCTCTCCAAGAGACATTGTAGTGAGGTTCCATTACTGCTGTACTAAAGACAAACTGCTGCAAGTGGCCCACACAAAATAGCCCCTGTCATTCCAAGGCCATATTTGTCAAATTTTTGCTGACTTGGCTCCATCTACCATCCAGCGTCCCAGAGAGCTTAAACCTTACCTACGTATTCTTCTAGAACAGAGGATCATGTACAGGTGGGGTTATCCCTTCAAGCTAATCTTTCCCTATATTTGGGAAAAATTAAGTGATCATCACTGTGTCAGAAGCTCAAGATCCTTTCCAGTCCCTGGGCCCCACTTTACCTCCTTTGCCGGATGCTCCTGAGAAGATTAATTCTCCTCCACGCACACCACAGCAGCAACTACAGCAACGTAATTGTCAAGATCGCCAGGCAGGAACTCCTTCTAAAGCAACAGGACAATCAAGCCAACAGGACAGGGTGACCTGAAGGTTTACAGGTCTATCCAAGTTGGGAGTACCTTCCTACACATTTTTTCCCCTTTTTTGACCCAATCCATTCGATTCTTTCCTGCTCGTCCGCGGGACCCTTCGCTCCTCCGTCATGCAGTGGTAGTTCGTGAGTGTGAGTTTGCCCTCATCAAGCAGTTAGTTGGCGGACAGACACATTGTTCTAAATCCTCATGTTTTGAATATTATGCTTAGTATCTTTTCTAGCTACTAGTCACTAGCTACTAGCTACTGGTTTAAAAACACCAACAGATGTTGTTCTGTTTTGCTAATAATAAGGTTGCCTTACCACTTACGGTAGTCACTGTGCACTTTATCTCTCTCTAGATGTTACCCTCACCTCTAATATTTGGGGGGCTAACACCTGGAGACCTATTGGGCCTAGGGCCGCTAGTGCCCTCTTCTCTTCTTCTTTCAGGCTCTCCTCCCCAGTCTCTCCTTCCCTGTCACCCTCCCCTCCACTCCCCCGGCGGGTCATCCAAGCTCTCACGCTACTTCATATCTGTAATTATGCCCAGATAATGCGTTACTGCCCTCTACATTGATGGGGATATCGGTTCTCTCTCAATGTTCAGGGTATAAACTCACCCATGAAACAGTCCCAAGCATTTCGCTATTTTCAAACTAGGAAAGTAGATGTGCTGTGCCTGCAGGCGATGCACTTCTCCTCCTCCTCCTGTCCTAAGTACTTTCATGGCTCCTACCTAGTGGTATATCAAGCTACTGCTTCAACGAAGCAGAGAGGAGTCCTCATAGGATTCCACAAGTCGGTAACTTTCACCCTAGATAAACAAATAGAAGACCCTAAGGGGCCACTTCCTTATCTTGAGTCATTTAAATTATGCCAAAGTGACCTTAATCACTTACTATGCTCCAAACGACTGTCAAAATGTTTTTTTGTACAACTCTTCCAAATAATTCAGAAGCACAAGCAGGGGGGTTTGATCATGTGTGATGACACTAATGCTAGTGTCCCTGATGCCGTGGCTGGATAAAAGACAGGTCTCTGACATCTCTTTACAATTTAAGGAAACTGCAGCTTCCTGCAAATTGTTGGCTACCTTCTGCTCTGAAATGTTGGCGGATTTATGGAGGGAAATCCACACATCTAAATTGGATTACATCCATCACTCTCTCCCGGACCAACAATTGTCACGCATTGACCATATTTTTGTATTGTGAGATCTTAGCCATCCTGTGGTCTGACCATGATGCTGTCATGGCAACCTTCTCCTCATTATTCCCCAAACCAAACTCCTTTCGGTGGTCATTGAATGATTCCCTCTTAAGTGACCTAATAATTTGCAAGAAAATTTAGACTGCCTTCTTTGCCCAAGGTGGGCAAGCACCGTAAAAAATCACAAGGCAGGCGGATAGTCGAGGAAAGCCGGGGTCGAGACAGGCAGCAAACAAGAGAGGTTAGGTCACAGGCCAGGGGTCAATTGCCAGGCATCCAGGAGACAGACAGTAGTGACACAGGGGCCACTGCAGGCACAGAGAACACGGGAGACACTGGAAGCAACAGGAAGCACGGGAGACCCAGGGATATCCACAGACTGACAGGAACACTGGAACAGCACAGGGAAGTTGACTGGGAACAAACAGACTGGACAACGAAGAGTTAATGCAGGAGCTCGACAGAGAGAACTATGAATTAGGTCACAGATGAACAGGAACTAGCTCACAGAACTAGAGGCTTGTGACACGTTGCACGAACACTGAGTGCAGTCTGTGAGCTAACTAAATAGCCAGGGCTGATCAAGAGGCTATTTTCTGATTGGCCAGTGGCATGGACGGACTTGATAATGGCTTGGAAACAGAGGCACGCCCAGTGACAGACCTGCTTGCATGCGCAGGAGAGAGATGCCTGTGTTTTCGTGAGGAACAGGTAAGTGTGACAGTGCACTTCGCCCACACCAAGGGGGTACCTGCGTTCCTCCTTAGCTTAGATATTAAAAAGGCCTTTGACTCTGTACAGTGGCCATACCTCACTTACCTTTTAGAGAAATGGGGCTTTGGTCCACACTTTAGAAGTTGGGTTGCAGCTTTATACAGCTCCCCCAGGGTGTACATACAATATATGGGTCATAGGTCCTCCTATTTCCCAATAGGCAGGGGTACTAGACAGGGCTGTCCACTGTCACCATTACTCTTTGCGTTGGCAATGGAACCCCTGGCACAGGCAATTAGAGACCACTCGGACATTTTCGGTGTCAACATTGGGGGGAAACCACACAAACTCAGCCTGTTTGCTGATGACGTGCTTCTCTGTGCCTCCAACCCACTGATATCCCTGCCTAACCTGATGGCCCTACTCCAAAAGTTTCTAAAATTTTCAGGTTTACAACCCAACCTGCATAAATGTAAGGCGCTAAATATTACTTTGCCGCCTGAAACGGTTTCTATTCTGCGTGCTTCCTTTCCATTATCTGGGAAGAGCGTCGCCTACGCTACCTGGGGTTATTCTTAACTGCATCCTATGAATAGAAAGAAAAGCTGCTACCTCACTTTAGGATGCCTGCCCAGGTACCTCAGAAATGCAGGCTGGTAAATATTCATTGATCATTAGTGCAATTGAGAATTTTCATTTCTCAAAAAATGTTGCAAGAATCAGGAGATTTTAGCAAAATTTCTATGCTGGTAAAATGCACCATAGTCAATAGGAAAGGTGAAGGGTATTTAAAGGTGAAGGGTATTTAAAGGGTCTATAAATAGTCCCTTTCAATGTTTCTGTTTTTAAAAATAGAGAATAATTGGTATTTAATTTTCAAGCAAATATAAGGTTAATTAACAAAATTGAGAGTTTTCATATATAACACAAATTACAAGTTCTGGTACCTACAGACACCGGACACTATGAGACACAGACACTAAAAGATAGTTTTTATAAATGAAGGTAATATTTAGAAAACATCCATATATATACCTAAAGAGAGAAGAGGGCGGCCATGTATGTGTCTGTCTGTCACAGGGAAAACAAATAGCACCCTATCAATAAACTATTCTGGGCAATTGATTCCTCTGAGCAGACTCAGGTGCAGGGAGGCCTGCAAGCTTCCCAATCTAAAAAGTGCTAGCCAGAGTCGCCTACAAACATAAAATGTTTTATGGATTGGCAAATTCTTGACAGGCTCCCAATGCTAGTGTCCACTTCTTTAAAAAAGTAAAACAGTAGCATAAAATACATACACTTTGGCACAGATTCACACCGGAAGCAACTGAAAATGTGTGCATCATTGTATGAAATTTAAAACACAGATCCATACATTTTCAGATGTGCTGCAATGCTATTTCCAATATCTCCTTTCAGCTGGCTTGGATAGGAAATTGTAGGTTGGAAGTTTTTTTTTATTATTAAAGTGGAACTAATTAAAAAATGAAAAAATTAAAAGGAATCAGGTTGTTTGCATGCATAGTGTACAAGTCAGAAAAGATTGCAAACAGGCATGTAGGCGTGTTTTATTGCAGAAGGTACATCACCTTCCTGTTGCAATGTTTGCAATGTTTTCTGAAATGTACAGTATGCAACACATTTGCAGTTCAGTGCATGATGCCAGGTATCCCTGCATACCCTTTTCTGCCATTAACTAATTACCTCCCTAGCGCATGTACGAGAGTTACATCATTATAGCATGGCCAATTGAGACAGCGTAAGAACGCCAACCCAAGGGATAGGACTGGGTAAGGATGGTGGTGCCCATGATGAAGTGAGAATACGTTTTTTTTTTTGTGTTCGAGTAGGTTTAATACATTTTTTTTGCAGAGGGAACATTGCTTGCCTGCTTGCATTTTTTTATTATTTTTTTAGTTCCACACACAGCTGTAGATTGTTCTGGTGAAAACTGCATATAGCTGCATCTGCTGTGAATGGGACCTGACATCGTTTAGCTCTACACAGGATGACAGCCTCTTTTTCCCAAAAGAAGGGGACCAGTCATTCACAGCCCAACTAGGATGTTTTTACAACAGCTTCAAATTTGCTGTTCCTTCATTTAATGACCACCAAGTCCATCACCCAACAACAAAGAAGGGGTGACTTCCTGCATTGAAGACAAAATTCCCTCACAGATGAACATGTCAGAGTGCAAGGGGACACACAGCCAACACTCCACATGTATATTACTGCCAAGAATAAATTGAAGGGATTTATTGGGTGACCAAAACTGCTAAGTGATACGTCCTGCAGCAACAACTGCTCCCAACTTGTGTAGTATTCCATTAAACACATGTCTAGTGAAAGGATTATCCTATTTTCTTAATGGAAAATGTAAAGATCAGACACAAGAGACATTTCTGTATGCCAAACATGTGCTTTACTCAAAGTCAATCAAAGTGATTCTGTACATGGCCTCATTATCACCACACTAGCAGTTCAGTTGCAATACTAATGCAATAAATTGGTATATACACAACCTTTTTATAGATCATCTGTTTATCAAAGTTTGGTACTTAGTGGAGGATGCTGGTAATTCCTTGACCTATATGATGACATGACACAATGACACAATGACAATGGACCAAATGTGCTTGCCTAATAAGTGAAACTTTAAACCAAGATTGGGGATGGTGGATCTGATTCACGTCTGAATAGATGTAAAATTCACAGTCACATAACCTAAACTGATATTTTTATACCTAAAACTAAAGTTCCACTTGGAAACTTGGTGAGCAGGCAGGTGTTTATTGCAGAAAGGGACAGGCGTTGTCCCAGCTGCAATAACTATTCTTACCTGCCTGATGGCTGCCCAGCTGTAAACTTTCTATATTGCTTCCAGGGGTACCCAGCAATGCCAGCTTCCTTTGCTTCTGTGATGGACTGAGGGCAGGTAAGTATCCACTGGATTTAGTTCTATTTCCACGCGAGTGGAAAGCAAGTTTTTTTTTTTTTGCCTGATCACATTTTATTAAGTAGACTCACCTGTGCTTCTACATCATGGGCTTAACTTGGTCCTTTTCCAAGTTGTGTCTTCGGCCACCTTGATTGACCAGGTCGGAAGACATAACATAAGTGAAATAACCTTTAAAGTAGAACAACCAAAGAAAAGCAGGCAGGTTTTGTTTGCTATAAAATAATCTGCAATAAAATAAACATACCTCCCAGTTCTCAATTTCAAGTACATTCAGCTGCCTTCGCTGTTGAGGGCAGGTGAGTGGTGTGGTTATCTTCACCCGGGCCATTGTGGGTTCAGATCTACTGCTATCTTGATTGGCTAGGCCAGAATTCCCATGCATGCAGAAGTGTTTGGGACCATCATTTGCATGTGGCTGTATGTGGTTGTGGTAGATTTTGGTGCAGTTTCCAAAAGCGGCAAATCCTTTTGAGCCATGCAGTTGTTGTTGGAAAATTTGTGTCATAGCTTCAGTTTAACCTGCATGCAAATATGGTTACTTGTAGTGCAGTTTGCCACTCCTGGGCACCCTGCAGAAGTTTGCTGTGTGCTCAGTGGCACTCAACTGCGTGGTTTCACACTGCGGATTGTGAAAGGGCCCTGAGTACATTATATTGTGAAGGCACAGTACGTGTATCTTTTGCACTAACTGTAACTTCCCTGCACACAATATTATTTTAAATTGTGAGCAGGCATAGTGTGCATTCCACTTTAAAATATGAAAAATTTATAACAAAAAACCTGCATATCCAAAATAATTTTTATAAGACTGTTGATCTGTACTGAAACACATTATGCTAGAACCTCTAGTTATTAGTAGTACGTGAGTTTCTAGATTTTATAACAAAATACTTGCAATCCAATGATTTGCCAGGTATACACTATACAATTTTCTATTTTTTAATAATCTTATGGTATCTCATTGTTGGGATAGACTACTAGTATTCAATATACTATTCACTTGTCCTAAACATTTGATCAGTTTTACAATTGATTTCACCATCTTACCTAAAAGAATTATCAATCATCCAAAAAGTTGTGTTGAATTACCAATCACAATGGTTAACCAATTCAAAAAAGCTTTGCCTGCAAAGGGGATCATACATTTGCATGTTTTATCGATTATTGTTTTTGTCTGATTGAACCTCAACCTGATCAATTGAAAATTTTGCATAGTGTATGGCAAGCTCTATACAATAGGGGAAGCCTGTGATGATGAAGAAGAAGCAATCCCATGGTCATCTCTTCCAATAGAAGTGTATGAGGTTCCACCCCCTCCTGCAGCCTCAGAGCTGTGAATGGGGCTGCAGTGACAGCACTCAGATTGCTGAGAATACACTCATCGAGGCTCAGCAAGGGAGGCTGCAAAGCACAAAACATCACCACTTCTCAGGATCAGCAGGAGACAAGTCATCCACAGGATCACACAGCCCTGTCTCTTCTTTTACACATTGCAATTCCAAACTATTATGATTAGGAGTTGATGAAAATTCAAGCAACTTTTGTGGGATCTTCTGGATCCAGGGCAAAGAAGACAGTTTTCAGAGTCTGCAAGGTAAGACATATTATACTAGAAAGTTTACTCATTATGCAGCCTGGTATAAAGCAGGGAGACACATCTTGCTTGGTGCATGCCCAGCATTCATAACATCTTATTTAGTAAATAATAAACCTGATTTGTTCTGATGCATTCTTTATTGCAGCTACTTAAAACTTTTTTTGTATCAGATTGTGATTATGTAGCAAAGTTACAGAGGTGATACTTTTGTGAATGAATCTTGTAGATGAAAGCACTCTTCTAGTTACAGTATATGATTGACACTCCGTTTTAGAGGTAATGATTACTGATGTGCTGACATACATCTTCTGCTAATGTAATGCATTGATTGGTGTAAAAGTGATGGATGAGTCTCAGTTTGCTCAGAACTCAGCTAGAATTATTAGTCTTACATCCATGCAGAGGTCAGTGTAGAGTAGTGTAAATAAAAATGTCTGTCTCATGTAGAGCAAATCTGGGATCAGAAAGTAAGAAAGTTAATAGCTACTGTTGTCTGTAAAGCTTCTGTTATGTAGCTGATTTTCTTTTGTGCCTACTCAGCAAAATATTATTGTAGTGCTCACCAAAGGTTAAAATGTGTACCTTGCTGGCAGACATCACTGGAAGTAGATAGGTGTACAATAAAGAGATGGAATGGCATTGAATGGTGGTTAGGTTATGTAAATTAACATGAGGGAGATGAAAATTTCATAAATTAGATCATATTTGTTACTTAGTAAAGGTTGGTGAGTGCAGTGGTCATATTTCCTGCACTATATTCAACATGGTTGAGCATGCTCATGATTTAAAGCTTTTTGTATTCTTGTATTTTTACATGGCAGTACACTTAAAATAATAATTATCAACTGATATAAAGCTACTTCTGATTGGTTGCTTGTTATTAGATTTCCATCCAGAAGTACAATAACTTCATATGGGGTGGATTATGGTGATGCCAATAACATATCAACGTAATTAAAGAATAGTATTAGAAACATTCATATCTTACCAAAGGATACATATAATATAAAATTTGTTTTTTTTCTATGGTCAGTATAACAACGCTTTCTGAGAAATATAAGGTCTGCCATTTGTCTTTGTGATATTGTTAGTTTCCTGGTTGTTATGTTGACTCTGGTTTCAGTACTTTTTAAGCCACTGACCCAGAACAAGTGAAGAGATCAGGGGTGGGTTGGCATGACAGGTAAATGTAAAAAGCATTTGTAGAATAAGAGTAGGTCAACAGTAATAGTCACTATTTGCCTCTTTGTTTCCTTTAAAGTAATCTTTCTTGAACATCATTAGGACTCATCATCAAATCAAATGCCCCAGCCATCTTACATAAATACATAAGTAATGTACAGGTTGAAATTTTCTGGACATGTGTCTATGGGTACCTTTGTACCTTTTAGGGCTGTTACGCACAAGAAGATCAGATGGCAATTTTGCAATCAGTTTGCAATCGGTTAATCCAAAGATTTTCTGATTGGTAATTATTTGGTAAAAATACATCTTACTTTAGATTAGATGTGGTATTTTATCAAATTAAAAATTGATCCATGTACCAGCCTTCACATAACCCTTGCTGTTGTAGACTTTGTTTGACTATTGTGCAGTTATGTAGGGATAATTCTAAAAAATACCTACAAACATGAAGTGAATCTTGTCTAACTTGAATCTATATCCTAACTGTTGAAAAGTGACCAAGCAGATTAGAAAACATGGTCTGATTGCTTTTTTTCCCCAGAATAAGCTGGTTTTAAGTTTACTGTAGCGTGCCAGCTTTTACCTCCACAATTTGGTAAAGCCAAGCAATCAAGTATTGCCTAGGGAGAAGTCAGGTGGTGCATCAACTGGTGGCTTTAGGCTACCAATATCTGGCAATCAAATCACTTATTCATTTTTTTAGGCATATTAATTATATGCATCGAATGTTGAGCAAACATAGATAAGGATGTTAGGATTTCTTTGTCCAGTTAAGCAATATGTTATGTTCATCATTCAGAGATAGGCGTGCCATTTAGTGGACTTGGGTCCTTAAAACTGTTCCCAAGTCTCATTCCACAAAAAAAGCTTAAATCAAATAAAAAGTTCATAAAATTTTTTAGAAAAAACAAATGAACTGTGATGATGTCCCCATATAATGGATATGTTCACTGGATTTTGTTTGTGTTTACACCTGCTGGCTGACAGCTGTAGATTCCTCCACGAAAAGCCTCCAACAACAGCCCACTGACTGGCGACAGCAGAATCTTTTTTTTCTGTTGGCAAAAACATGGGAAGTCTTGACCAAGACATGGAAAGTGAATTAGAAACACCCGCTGCAGGGAAGCAGGTGTAAAAGACATTAGATTTCCTTTGGCTCTGTAATTAGTGTAATAACAGGGGCTACAAGGAAGGAGAAGTAATAGTGGAATATTGCAGGAGAAGGACCAAATGGCTACAATAAAGTAGGTGGGAATAAAATGCTTTCCTGACCCTTTAACACTGAAATGTCATTTTGAGTGGTTTAGAGTCACAAGATGTGCCAGTCATATCAGCTGCTTCCCACTGCCATAAAGTAAACTTTACCTAGAGCCCTCAACACCTCATGCTAAGTGACCTCATTCCTAAATCTAATTTTGTCCGGACTACATAATTTTAGTCTTTTTATTGACTGATTGTATCTTCTGCCTAATGATAGATCTTGAATTTGGAATGCTCCACTAAAAATATACTGTGGACCTGCCAAATGGCAGCAGTCCATATTTACACGTTGTTTGTTATCTTTTTGCGTTCCTATTTTCCATACTTCCATTTATTCCTATGACTTTCCTAATTTTTAAATACTTAATTCATATATTGAGTTCATATATTCATTATAGGTATAGTTTACATGTTCCAGATGTCTATAATGAGGACATAGACATTTGTACCTTTCTACTCCTATTCAACTGTTCTTGTAACATGAAGAGCCCATTTAGAGTTATATGGTGCTTTAATTCACGTGTGTTAACGTGTCATTGTGTAACGTGTTAATGTGCATTCATCTAAAATAATAGACAGTCAATGCAGGTAGAAAAATAACACAATACCCTGCAAAGCATTAGGGTGCCATTTAAAATAAATGGCATTTTCATGGGTTGCAGTAACAATGCTTAAAATCAACCTTTAGGTTTAAATTGGCTATCAAGGTTTTTTCCCAATTACAACAACTCCCTTTAAACCTGGTTTTCCAACTTCATCACTAATTCTGTGCATGGGCTGTACTGAGTAGCTTGGTAGAAAATAGTAGAAAAGCTTTACAAAAAATAATGAGCACCTAATTATGCAAGATTTTTTTGGTTATTAAGATCTACAAAAGTAGATGCTGGAATGCAAAATATGCTAGGATTAGTCACATTCCTCATATCTTTTGGGCTGTTTTTGGAGGTTTGTTAGTGTTTTGGTTGCATTTAACACTTTCTTTTTTTTTATATGAAAATAGTCCATTCAGCTTTAAGTACACTTGAAAACTCCAATATGTGGATGTCTCAACATCATATAAGTTTGTTCCAGTTAAAGGCCAGTTTTTTAGAGCACCCCCACCATCATATTGTAATTTAGATTTGTGAGTACAGGGATAAGGTAACCAATTGCTAACTTTTTGTGAAATGTAAAAGTTTCTGGGTGTCATTATGTTTCTTTATTACTATAAATGTCTGTACATAATTGTAGTAGATCATTGACCTACTGGGTACTCCTTCAGTAAATGAACCCCAATAAGTTGTGTGTGGCTGCTGATTACTGCATTTTCCACATTATTAGAAATGTATATGGCCTTGGTCAATAAATAAAATTATATTAGGATGTGCCTGGGTAACAATCTGTAACTGTGAATAGATGGCCACATGTAGAGAGATTAAATTGGAGATCAATTACAGGTCAATGTCAACCAATCAGGGAAATGACAGATGCATATGATTGGCTGGCATCTAAAGCATATATTTTTCATTTAGCTGCAGGTTTATAAGCCAACCACAGCTGGACAGTATTGTCACGTGATAATGGTTGCGGGTTAATTATTGGCCGTTATATTCCATGGTGAATTGTTCATATTAAGCTCTGGAAACGTACCCAGAGTACTTTGTCATAGACGTTGCCAACATGAGCAGTGATGGAACTACTTCACACCAGTGTTACATTGATCTCATTTTCTATGTGGAAACATTCATTTGATGTCTCAACTGCTGTCAGTAATTTGCATTTGTCAGGGAGGAGTGCTTTGTGGCTAAAGTGCAAAATACAGTCTATGGGAATATAGAAATGTTTGTACAATGTTTCTTTGAGAAGAAACACTTTGGGATTTCTTTAATAACAGAGTAGAAAGAGAAATAACCCACATCAACAAATTAGATTTTTGCTTACTCTGAAAGTTGATATCTGATTGGTTACTGTAGCTGGTCTTTATTAAGTATATTATTTCTTTGTTTATTCTGAAATTTGCTCATGTATCACTTACTTTTTAGAAAAATACAATACATTTCTATTAAATGTTCTTTTTTTAATTGTTCATTCATGACAGGTATACAATGCTATAATTCAGACTGTTATTGGCACATTTGGGTTTTTAGATTTGCAGAAGCATTACCTTATATTGTTGTAGCTTGTTTAGTAAAACTTAGTTATTTTTACATGAGATCCCCTTGCCAGCCTATTAGCTCTTAACTGGTTTGCACACAAAAAGGGCTCTTTGATTGGACAGTTTTTTAGTGACTATAACTACTGGTCTAGAAGAAGATAGCCACTGAAGGCTTCCTGACATTGCAGTGAACCTAACCCCAAATATTATAGTCTCCTTTAAATCCTATTTTGTCAATGAATGCATGTGATTCCTAAATTACGATGTGTATGTTGCTTCATCATGCCTTTCTGATGATTTCACTGGTATATAATTTCTTGTAATTATTTCCACAATTCTAGTACATTAGTTCCGTTGATTTAGTGAAAAGTTCAGGATATTAGTGACAAGGCATAATTGGTGGTTTCCTATCAGAGTGTATTTCTGGAAAACTCCTAGCCAGTAGATTGCTTGTCAGGAAAGATGACATTTACAAGCATCTTGGGCTGTACAAATAAGACCCGCACCAACACCTGCTGGTGGGAAAGAGGCGGACATCTGTTATTTACATACAGAAGGTGAGACTGCCAGACTATCCATGCCTCCTCACTGGCAGACTGTTTTTTTTAAATTATATATTTTTCAAGTACATTGTATAAAGACTGATATTTTGGGCTGCAATTTTATAGAAAGATGTCTATGAAAAAGGTAATTGTTCTGTTTTCGGAAGTATACTTTAAGGCAAACTTATACAAATGGATGGAGTATGGAAGCCATTATTGCTTCTGAAAACACTAGTTGATTGACTGGTATTCTGATCCAGTTGCATACTTTTCACAATCAGGATTTCTAACTTTACTTTAAACTTTCCTATCCAAGATACTAAATACTCCAGTCAATATTTAAGCCAAAGACAGCCAAGTCAGCAATGGAAGCCCCATGTTTCTCTTAGTACAGATTTTCTTTACTAGAGCATCAGCTATAGATTAACAAGGAAATTCAAAAGCATTGGAAATCAATGTGGGAAAATCTGTACAAATTTGGCTGCCTTGTTCTTAAACCCAATCTGGAAATTTAGTTGGTTTATAGAAGGCTGTTGAGATTTTAGCCCCTGCAGACTAATCTCATGCTATATGATGAAAAATGGTCATACAGGGTACAACGTAATCATATTGTTCAGAGAAAGCCACCACTTCCATCAATAGCAACTGAGCTACAGAAAAAAAGGTGCAAGACACGTGTCATATATCCAAATGTATAAACCACCAACACCCATGCCAAGGCCTATTAGAGAAAACCTGCCCCCTTACATTTACCCTTACAGGCCAATCAGCTGACCATGTATAAAATGCAAAGTAACCATAACTGGTCATTGAGAACATTACAAAGAGTTCCTGATGGTACACATGGCCATCCTCCTTATATTAAACAACTTACTATAAGTGTGTATAAGCTTGGATTTAACTGGGAAGCATACAGTCTGGCTTTCACACTCTTGGAGATTATCTGGGCATGGCAGTAGCAAAATTTGATTTTCTTAGCATGTAATTGTAAAGAATGTCATTTTTTTAACTCTTGAAAATGAATGGAGTTTCTAAATTGGAAAGTTCATAATGTTCCTCTATCCAGATCATTTTACAAGTAAATTAGTCATGAGTTCTGAGGATATTCGATGTGCGCTGCTTTGTACATTAACCTGTAAAAGCATGACATTTAAAAGCAGCCATGCATGCTCTTCCAATGTGAGCCTATATCTGCTTTGTCAGCGGTCACTTTGAAAGGTATACCTGTTAAATCAGCTTTTCCACTAAACATGCTAAAAATGAAATGTCTTATATCTTTGGATGAGGGAATGCGTGGCAGTATATTATAGAGCTCTTCACACTGTGGTTATCCATCATACCATAAGGTAAAACAATGTGAACTATTAAGACTGGAATAGCTGAAATTTCATGGCACCAATATTTGTTAAAATTGACAATACAATACAATTCACAAAATGTTGATGGTAAACAAAGAGGAAGAACACAAAACATGGTTCCCAATCACTCCCATATATTTACACAAGTTGTGTAAATCTTGTGTACAAAAAATGTATAAATGTTTTTTTAGCTCTATTTTCAATAGGCTAAGCAGCTTTTAGGCTAGATAAATCCCAGTGTACATTATATACACTTATGCTCATAAATGTATTTAGGTTTATCTGTGACCTTGAAATAGGATTCCAGCAAAATGTTATAAAGAATAGACTGGGAGGTGGTGAATTATCTCCCCTTTGCCCCCCTGTTACTCTGATGTAGTAGAATGTCTTCTGCGCCTGATGTCCATATATGAGTCAAACTGGCAGTTATCACATAGAACTGTGCAAGGGTCAAAGTGCAGCAAGAGGACTTAAGGAGGAGTAACAGTAATTTAGATCAGTACATTTAGAGCAAAAAATATTGGGATTGGGGACACATTGGAGCATCAGGTAATAATACGCACTATGCACAGCATCCCCAGAGAGGATATTCTGTTGCTGTTTTTCTTAAAAGATCAAATTATTTAACAAGCTCAATGCTCAGTCTGTCTTGACCATGGTTGCGCCCATTAAATTCAGGAGGTAACAATATAGATCTTACTATGAATACCCTGAATGCACAGTTTTTCCTTAAGCATTCTTACAATCTGAGCTTCAATGGCCAACAATTGATGAGCAATACAATCGAAGTGACAGCTGTATAAAAGAAGCATCATTAATGGTTGGCTGGCAAAATTGCCTATATAGAGCCATAGTTTAAGCTAGCCTGATGTCCCCAGGGGGTTACAAGTAACCAAGCTTCCTTATTTTATAGGTCATAAAATATGTTTTATTGCATGTTTTAGATTATTTAAATTTGTTTTTTTAATGTATGGAACCTTTTATTCTGTGGATAATTATTCTGTGAGACTGTAAACAACTTTTTAGTTATTGCTACTTTTGCACTGTAGGCAGATGTTAAACAAAATTTATTCAAATTGTGTATTCAGTAAAAATGTGAATGCATTTTACATGGAACTAACATAAGGACATAAATCTGTCTTGATTTTAGCCTCTTGTATTCTCCTACACAGCAGCACAGAGACTTTCAACCAATCAATACTCTTATATTCTAATATTACTTTACGCAGTCAAGTTAGTGGAAAAATGTTAGTAGGAGAGAGCATAGAATACTATTTCATGTGTATATTTATCCATAAAAGCTTTATATACAACACTACAAAAACTGAAAGAATTTTAACCAGTTCCTACAGTTCAGATAGAGGAAACTTTAATCATAGCTAATAAGGAACATGGCTTACTTGGTACAATAGAGTTTGATGGCAATATTTATGCACATGTAGTGTTTGCTGCCCCCCTAAATGTTAACCCAACCTTAACCATGAAAACTGTTAAATGATAACATTTCAGGGGATATTAAAGGTGCAATCAGTTTGCTCTGCAGGGGTCTTTTTGTGCACTGTTCTTTCCCTAGAAATAATGCAGTCCAAATCAGGTTCTCTTTAAATGCAAATTTTTAAGCTCTCATTGCACATTTCTGTTAGCAGTAGCTGTATCATCTGTAACTTCATCTTTCTTCTCATCATTATCCATGCTAATTATTTCCATGCATTCCGCCAAGCTCTGGTATTCACTGACGTGCTGAAATGAAGTATCAAGAATAAGCTGAGATACATCACAGGTGGAAATCGGGGCTTGATGTTTACACCAGTAAGAATCTAGTATGGTTGTGGCAATGTGGAGCTTATTGTGTAAAAACCAGTTTTACAACAAGTGAATAAAAGTAAGAGACTCTTCTATGTTCTTCAAGTCAAGACTGAAGCAAGCAAAGGCTTCTTTTCTTATGCACTTCTTAAAACCAGCTATTTACAGGGCTGTGCCAAGCTGTGTGGAAGGAGACAGTTCCCCTCTATTCATGGCTTGATACAAATCATTCTTAGGAGATCTCTACAGGAAAGGAATTCTCATTAGACCGCTGAGTGCAGTTATTGCTGCAGTGGATTTTAATTATCCATATAATTATATTCTGGTGCCCGCTCTAGCCCCTTTGTTTGAAACATTTCACTCTGTTCTTTTTGCAACTAGAAACAGGTCCCCACTATTTGAATATGTACAGTTTATATTGATTCAAACAGATGTAAATTTTTTCAAAACATTACAATTAGTCTACAGAGGCATTTGCCACAACAATATCTGGGGTCATGACAGTAAGTCTGATTAAGACAAAGCAGGGTCCTAGGCAAAATTTTAGCATTAGATACCCCCAGTCAAGCTTTCATATGTGTATGTTAGAAATGCACCACAGCGGTCGCCAGCTAGTGGCCCGCGGCTCTGGCCGGTGCGTCCCCCAGCAGGATCAGGAGATGGACTACGCTTTCACTGGGGGGCAAAGGCCAGAGTTGCGGACCATGTTCCCCATATGGATTGCAGGCTTAGGGTGGGTTGTGTCTCTGGGTGGGTACTGGCATAATGATGTCACTCTGGGGGAAGTTTCTTCCCCTTTGAGTGACGGACGGCTCCCTGCACATGTGCAGTCCAGAGTTTGCAAAATTAGTAGCTCATGAGGCCCAAAAGGTTGGCGACTGCCCTAAAGTACCACTTACACATTCTCACATACAAAATAACTGCCAATCCCCCCCCATGTCATTTTTTATGGCTTAACATTTATGCACTTTTGCAGTTTTTCCCCATACACCTTCTTTTTATTTCCCTCATTCTGTGCATATACAAGGGTGGGGAACTAGCAGGAAGCCCCTTATGCTTTCCTGTAAGCATTGCAGCAGTTACAGTGCCCCCTCACTCCCTAATAATACTTTTGATGCAGTCACTGTCTCAGTGTCAGTGTGAACCTACAGTATATCCAGAATAGTGCAGATATTTATATTTGTACACATACCAGTACTTTGCTTCAGCAGACGCCAAACTTGTTGGTCCAACCAATGCCCTAGTAGTGAGATCAAGACAGGGCCAAGTAGGAACCCTACATATAGGAAACACACTGGCAGTTGGAACAGGAGAGGGTGACAAGAAAATACTCAAATATAAGCAAATGTGAAATCTAAAAACGTGAGCTTATACCTAAGTATATACAATATTTTAGTTTTTTAACTGTCTGACTTTCCAATAGAATTTTCAGCCACTTCTGGCAGTGTTTTATGATAGCATCCGCATGCTGCATGCTGTGGTTTCACCCTCAACTTGTGTGTCCTTGTAGTTTAATAGGGGCACACTATGTGATGTAGAACCACAATATGCAGCAGGAGACACAGACTTTGACATACTTGGAAGTGTTGGACACTGAAGTATTAATAAGAAACGTTTATAGGCTACTTTCTTTCTTTTATGACAGTCACATTAATATATTTGTGTGATATTTGTGATATCTCTGAGCTTCTGATACAGGCAGCATTATTTAAAATCATGTACAAATTTAAAGGATCCATTGTGCACAATAGGCCTTTGCTACTGGATTAATCCATACCACATGCAGATGACCTAACTAACCCTCACAGAAAACAGAAAGTTTGTTGTCCACCTAAGGAACAGTTGCTAAAACCCAGCAGGGGCAGCTGTTGTAAGGCTTGTTAGGAAATAAAGAGAAACTTGATCGTTTAATCTTTTCTGTTTTTCTCTCAGACAGAGATTGCAAGTGCCAACTGTTTTAGTCTTCAGAGCTATACATATTTAAGTAGATACTCCAACATTTACCCAAAACAATTTTATCCAAATGTGGCTTTAAATCACAACTATAACACTAATTGAATTTACAAACAGGGAATGTTAAAACAGTTAAAACAAAGATTCAGTCCTTAGTAAACACCATCCTGAACTGGTGAAATCAGTGGTATTTAGTGGCTTAGTTCTCACTGCCTTTATTGTGTAAATTCAGATTTGCCCCACATTACAGATTCTTTCTTTTGCCTTTGACCTGATTCTTCTTACGTCACCTGATGTCACACTGCGCAGGTACGACATTTATTTAAAATAAAAAAAATGCCTTTGTGCAGGAGCAGCCCAATGTGTAATGTGATTTATGTATATAAAAGTAAAAACTATTTTACAAAACAAAGACATTTTTTCATCATGTAAAAGCCACCCCTTTATATAATGTTAAAATTATCATGATAGGTCAGCGTTAATCCTATCACAATGGAATGTGACACTGCAGATGTTAATTGTCCTAGTCCAGGATATGTGGAGACCTCAGGAATCACATTACATGGTGATTGGATTAAGGTGTCAGTCTAGTGGAATGAGACTAACTACTACTAGTTACTTGATGACCTGGATATATGAGGACCTTTGTATTGTATTACAGTCATACATTTTTATATTGAACAGTAGTGCAGCTCTGCCTTAATGTGCAACTATGTAAAACATATTTAAACAATAAAGACTTTACTCATGCTTCAATTTGTCCCCCTTCCAGTGCTAACAGGTACATGCCCTCTATCACCACTCTGTTGCTTCCACTGCCCTTTTTACCAATTCTTTTGCACCCAATGACTTCTTTCTAAGATCTCGAGCATCCACTGATATTGTAACTTCTACATTTGTGCTTTGGCATTGTCCTGACATCCGGTACCTAAAAAAAATGTAAATAAAGAATTTAGCATCATCATTTTTTATTATGTTAATGGGAGGTTTCAATAAATCGAAACTAAAGTAAAAAAAAAAAAGTACACTTACCTTTAATCCCGCTGATCCCTTTATGGTGCTGGACCTTCCCTCGATCTGGTTCCGCGTCGTCCTAGAGTTCTTCTTTGTCCTGGTGTTGAGGAAGCCCTGGGCGCCACCATCTTCTGTCCTCTTTTCCGATCTTCTTGCTATGTCACCCGATCTCGCACTGCCAAGGAGCAAGAAAGGGCGACGTAGCGCGCTGTAAAGGGGGAAAAAATCTTCCTTCTGTGCATGCCAGATATTGGATGCAAGACTTAGGTATCCTGGGAGGCTCTGCCTTGTGTGCCGCTGTGATCAAGACATAAAAAATTGGTGTTGCACAAAAAAAAAATTTACATTATATATGAGAGTTGTCTACAAAATGTTGAGTTTAGGTCCGCTTTAACCATTGATTCTGAGCTATTGTAATTTCTTAACCACACCAGTGTAATCAGTTATCAAACTGTCCCTCACACACAAAAGTAATGCTAATATGATTTTTCCAGTCAGATATTTATTATGTCAATGGACTGTTCTGGATTTTCTTTGGAATGCTCTTTACTAAGTGCAAATCACTACAAACACCATTGTTAGATTCCCTGATGAAGAGACAGCTGAACTGGGAAAAACACTTTGGAGTTGAAGTGGCTTTGGTTGTCTTTGCTGTGATGTATCAGTCTTCAAAGACGCCTTGGATCATTGAATAGGCTTCACATTTGCATTCAGTTAGAACAAGCCTTTATATATTTCAAACCAACTGTGAGTCAGACTTTTAAAGATTGTACTTCCACATTTCTGTAATGAAGAAAGAAAAAGGACATGAAAAGATCAATAGACAGAAAACAAACACCAGACTGCTGCATCTGCTGGCTTTGGTTTGAGTCAAATCGCTGCCTTTAATACCTACACGTGCATTCTGTAATTATCAAAAGCAATGTTCTGACCTCACAGGTGACACAGCACTATGAACAGCAATACATTCACATCATTGGGATTTAATGGTTATATACAGAAAATACATAAAGTCTTTATCATATCGAATTGTGTAATAATTATATGAATACAATGTATGCTTGGAACAGGCATTCCTAATGCATCTATCCCTGTGTTTGGTAATACAAGTTAGAACTTTGTGATTCAGTGGCATTTCATGTACAGGTAATTCATTGTGTTTTGATTTTTTTTTTTTTTTTTTATAAAAGAGGTCAGAAAAAAATGAAAATGATCTTATCAATATGTGATACTCTATTTTATTTTTTTATACCTATGCCCAATGCAGAATGGCAAAGGTTGGGGATATAACCATACATGTGTAAGAAGTGTCTTGGGGGCCACATATATCATGTGGAACAAGAAACCTGCCAATGCCAAAAATCTTACTTCCCCATCTTCCCTACCAATAAAAACTAACAATTCATCACACCTTCTGAAAAAAGTGAAATGGTCAAAGGAAAAAATAACTTGATTTGTACTTTAAATTCTATATTGGATATTACAGTATTTCAATATTACATATTGAATAAAAATTAAAGTACATATTACAATAATGTGTAGTGATCATTGATTCTGCTACCAGCTACATTCAGCAAATAACATTTACTTCTGAAATTCCTGAGGCAAGACTTCCCAGCTATGATTATCTCCAGTATCTTTCCAGAATCAGTGACCATGAATCTAGGCCAAAGTGAGGGTCAGGGCAAGGAGGTAAGAGGAGCACACAGAATGCAAGATATTAGAGCAGAACTCCTGGATGACAGATGTAGTGATGATGCTGTCACTACTGCTAGCCTGTAATAGCTCAGTTATAGGGAACCCCTTGCAGCCCAGAGCCCCAACAGACAGACCTAGTAGCCAAGTCTTCATACCGGATATAGTAGGGTGCCAGGGAGATGACCACATCAGGGTGCTGCTACTGTTTCATTGTTCAATCAGCAGTCTGGTAGGTGTGTTAATCACATGGTTCTACAGTAAAGGTGAAGAACTTGGCTATGCTGTCTACTGCAGTGTTTGAAATACAAAACTAGCTGAACAGAATGGCAAATAAATTGAACTGCTCGTATTAGTGCCCCCAGCTCCTATTGAACACACACCGCACACCTTTAATCCACCCTGAAGTGTTCAGTAAAGACTTTCATTATTTTCATTATTCATTATTTTGCCATTTTACCTATTATTTAGCCAGTTTGTAAAACTGTATGTTTTTGTTGATCAAACATTCAACTCAGTGCTCATTCACATCTCTGTTGCCACATACAGAGTTATTTTTGTGGAAATCCACAATAGTTGGCAACGCAGTTTAAATATAACTTTGAACAAGTTTACCACAGATACAGAAAAATCCCTGTGACTATATTGCCGGTGTGATTTATCTCTTTATCAGAGTTTTGTGACATTCAATAACAACAATGTAGTTTTTAGAAGTTCTCCACCCATCTAGAGTAGTGAAATTGTATGAGCTGTGTCACCTGTGTTTGATCTTTGTTATATTTGTAAACTCACAATGGCCAGGTGCAATGGGACTTCTTAGATCTTCTGCTTGTTGTTAAATGCCCAAAGCCTTTATCCATATGACAAAATATGAGAGGATAAATGAACTGAAGTTTGCTTTTTTGTTCCTATTTAAATTAACGATTTAAAAACAAAGAAACTTTGCTAGAATATCATTATTTGAAGTGTGTTTTTTTCCGGATAACGTGGAGGGATTATACCATAACCTGCCAGGTAGAGAGAGAAGAAATTATTTTTACAGTCTTCACTGGAATACAAGGTGAGGACAAATATGGTAACTGTAGCAGATTTTCTCCTACTTATTTTTGCAGTGAGAAGAAATCTCCCAAACTAGACAGAGACAACAATAACAATGATGTCCTGCTCTAAAAAGGTGTAAATTTCTTTACATGCTATGACTTCAGACAGGTTAAACCATATCTTAGTATGCTATCAGGGGACCGTCTTTTCTACTCAGGTTGTTGCTGCTTTCTAAGGAGAATATACTGGAATACTTTGAACACCTTTTTTTGATGCATCTGTAAGTATTTAAACAAATGTTAATTTGAGCTTCCAAGGAAATCTTTTTTGAAAGAAAGGTGGAGACTGTGATTGCTGACCTCTCCTTCTGAAAATGCAAGTAGCCTGGCTGTAATGCTGACCCTCTTGCTTCAATAATTTCAATTCCAGTTCCATAAACCAGATCAAGCCTACAGATTACTATGATTTGGTAGATTGTTCTGTGTCAGTAATTTAGAAAGCCCATATTTCTCCTAGTATAAATTTACAACTGATGAAAAGAATAAGCAGGCTGTGTGCATATTTGTGGCATAAATTATTCCCACCAACACAGATTGTGTGGTTACATGAGACATGCAGGCAGATTTTTTACTTCCATTCAAAATTTGATTGGATGAAATGATCTGATCTAAATCAAAAGGAAAATCAAATCCTAACTGATTGCAACTGGCTGATTTTGTTATTCTCAACCGGCCATGGGTAGGTTGAAATTAAAAAGGACACATTGTGCAAACAATCAATAACATGCGTCTGACATTCTGATCGTTTATTTTCTGAGAAAACCAGGAAATGAGAAGGTCAGATGTGTGCTGTGCTCAACTGTGCTCGGAAAATTGTTTGGATAAGTTGAGTACAAATTGGCAGCACATCTGCTCCTTTGTACCAGCGCTTACACATCTTAACAAGTTCAAGATTTCCTCTTCACTTCTGTTGTGGTAACAACTCAAAATTTTGGAAATAGTCACCAGGATACAAAGAAATGGTAATTTTTCCATAAATACAAACCTGTGTTAAAACTAAAGAAAAAAAGATCATTACATACACTTATGTAAACTGCAATGATCTGATGCTAACCTTTGGCCAGTTAAGAAGGTTCTTTTCTGTTTTAAAAGGGGATTATAAATAGTCTTGGACCTGGGGAGTGATTTACAGTTGTGCGGTAATAAAGCTTGTTTGTTCGGTGCAATGTCTGTGCTGGGGATTGACATCCAGTTGTCCTTCATTAGACTAGTCTAAATTTTAGCAGCACATTCAATTAACCTGTTACTTTCCACTTCTGTGCCAGCAAAGACAAGCTAATTAATACACTTAAAATACTTAATGTATATCTTTAGCCCTCTCAGCATTTTCAGCAGCACTTTGTATTTTCCAATAAGCCTGTTGCAGTAGGGGCATTTGTCCCATCACTCATAATTTCATTTTATCCACAGAGGGCCTATTGTCCAGTTTTTGTGACATAAAGACGCAGCAAGTCACTCCTATTGAACAGTTGCTTTGACATATGTAGATAGGGAGCACTGACCTTGTCTATGTTATATCTTATAAGTTTGCATCTTAATCATAAAACAAACTTTAAAAGAAGATGTTTTTATAGATATATGAAGAAAGGTTTCCTTGGCTTGAAACAGTTCATTTATATGATATACTCTCTTATGGTGCGCGTCTGTGAATGTGTTCATGCAAAAGAAAGAAAATAAGAAGCAGCTGCTAGCAGCTGTTTTCAGTGTAAGTGAAGTGGGAAATAAGCAGAAGTGGTTTTAGGGGATGTCATCACAGGGGGCCCCAATTATCCCCCAAGGTACCGAAAAAATTCCTTTGTAATTGACATGCTTACTGTATGTACCATGGTATGATGCCATTTACTGTTCTATCATATAGCAAGCTATTATGTACTGAGTGCTGATGGATGTGGACTACAGAAGGGTCAATGTGCAGAGATTTTGGACATGAGTCAATAAAGCTCCCCAAGGCTGGAGAGGATACACTTTTATCAGTGAAGCTGGGTGATCCACCAATCCTGGAATGTATTTCTTTCAAGGTATTTGCTAGCAAATGTTTTGAATCCTGGACCAGCTCTATTCCAGGTTTGCTGGTTCACCAAGCTTCACTGATAAAAGTGAATTCTCCTCAGCCTTGGAGAGCTTTAATAAATCGGGCCCATTGTCTTTGGGCCATTCATGTATTCCCCTCCTGGTAGATTATAGTTATACCTCCTTTTACAGTAGCACATCAGTCATTTGAAAAGTAATGTTTAAATATCCTAATGCAGGAATCATTTTACCTAACGTATAAGAAATAAGCAGCTGTGTAATTCAATAATATGAATCTTTTGTAGATATGTACCACTATACCAAAGTCTTATGGAAGTGGACATCTTTGTGCAGTTCCCAAACTTTGACTCCCATGACTTTTTAAAGTGAATTTTACCTGTTTCCTTACATTGTTCAGTACACTGATAGACTGAGTAGACATGTTATTTTAAATAATTAGCTTGTGTTTGCTTTAGGTCTAGGTACTACAAAGCACTTATGTGAGTCAGGTATGGTGCAGTAATGTGCACTGTTACCACAACCCAAAAATATAAAGCTATTGCGCGCACACAGTAAAGAACACACATCATCCTAATGAGAAACATTGAGAAAACGTTGAGAAACATTGCGTTAGGCAGCCCCTTTGAAATCCATAGGCTTTGCATTCAAAAACATTATTAATTAATCTATGACTTTATGACTCTGCTTTACACCAGGGGTCAGCAAACTTTTTTGGGTACTTTGCCATTTTAGGAGGTTAAGAAGGCACACTAGGCCGTAATCTCTCTTGGGTCCCGCGCTGATGGCTCCGCCCCCCACCAGGAATGCCCCTGAAGGGAAATCCCTTTTCTCTGCAATGCATACGGAGGAGAGGGAACACCCCTGAAGGGAAATCCCTCACCTCCGCAATGCCTACGGAGGAGAGGGAATGCCCCTGAAGGGAAATCCCTTTCCTCCGCAATGCATACAGAGGAGAGGGAACGCCCCTGAAAGGAAATCTCTCTCCTCCGCAATGCATACGGAGGAGAGGGAATGTCCCCTTACCCCGGCAGCGGAAGTGTTAACGGCGGCTGCGGTACATAGGGAAGGGAGGCAAAACAAGGAGGCTCAAGAGCTGGGGGTTCCGACCTCTACTGGTAGGGATTAGGCTGGATCGACCAGGGGGCGTTAGAACGGTATGGACTACTGGCTGGCTGTATCTGGCCTAAAGGCCAGAGTTTGCCTACCCCTGCTTTACACACTGTAGATGTGTGTTGCAGTACAGTTGGGGTACAACTGATCCTTCATTGTAAAATGCATCTACAGCATTACCTTTGTGGTTTTGGGGTGAATGGGATTTATTGCAGACTAGGTTCTTGTTGAAGGCATGAGTTGAGGTGACATAGAAAGAAATAGGCCCAACTGGCTATGGACTGTGACACAGATATGTTGATCACAGGATCTGCTAAACATAAATACTAATCCTTTGCCAAATATAGAGTAAACATGTGTTTAGCTATTTACCCGGAGTCCCTCTTTAAATTAAAGTGTAAAACCATCTTCAGAACCTTCTCTGTTAGGTATTACACATACTGATGTATTCCATAACTCTGATTAGGTATATATATATTAAACAGATGTTTTGTATAAAGATTTTTGTTACTGCTGTGAACACAAATCCTATAATGTTTCTAATTTGAGTTGTTTGTAGTGTAATGGCAGCATGCTGAGGAGTGATCTGTAATTTAAACCTAGTGGCAAACCTAATGACAGACAACATATAATGAAACAGTTTAGTGTGTTGTTTCAACTGCATATCACAGAAACTAGGCTAGTGAAACAATTGTTTATCTTTATGAGCTGACAGTGTGAAATATACACTAATGCTGTGATTTAAAAA
>NC_092863.1:60816779-60893099 GCF_032062135.1 Pyxicephalus adspersus | reverse complement strand
TTACAGATTACATATTTCTATCCCCTTAACTTTAGAATTATGGTCTCTGTAGGAAAACTGTTCATTATTAAATATGTTTTAGGTGGATTTATGGTAAAGTGTAGGATTTTTTTTTATATTAGGCTGTATATATGTGATCATTTTCATAGATATAACATTTTATAGTGACAGTTTTTGTGTGGTCTGGTCACCAAGTGAGTTTACAGAAGAAAGCAATATAGGGCTAGCGTGAGAGTGTGAGATCCCTTATGTGTTAGCTGTGTGTGAATCTTCATACCTCATTATTACCAGATGGTACACTCTTTACTATCCATATATTCTCACAGGTGACTGTCCTTAGCATGTCATAAATTTTGCATAGTAAAAACACGATAAAGTCATAAAAGGTGGAGGAGTATTATGTTTTTGTGTATTGTGTAAAGGAGAATTCATATTTTTTCCCAACAGGTTGCTTGATGCAGTAAAAATGGTGCAGTTATCACATTGCTGTGGGGTCCTTCCAATAATTCTCTGCCGATGGTTTGGATTGTCATTTTCACTGAATCTTGAGGATCCCAATGTATGCAGTCACTGGGAAAGGTAAGTGTTTGTCTATGCGACTATCTACAGTACATATACACAAACCAGGTGTCAGGGGCCTTAGCAATACATGTTCTACAACTGTATCTGCTCCACTTGTCTAGCACTAATGCCAAAGTAGTGCATTCTGTGATAGTTGTTATAGATCTGAATGATGGTATCAGTTATTTAAAGATTAGACAGATATTATTGAGAGTCTCACCATGCATGGCAATAAATGTGTCCAATAACATTTGTGCAGTAATACATTAAAGTTATTATACTGTACCAGCTATGAGGTCATGGATGTATTAAAGCCAGTAGAATAAAGGCATCTCTAGCTAAAGTTATTTTAGTTTTGTATGGGGTGGGTGAGGAATAACCCATCTTGGGTTTTTTTTATTTACAGTTTGTGTCAACACTGTGAACATTTCTCTTACTTCTTGGGGGTAAAGACTGCAACAAACATGTTTTTTTCCAGGAAAATGGGGAAAGGCTAGAACCTATGTCAGCCTAAAAAAATCTTCAGTGGCAGCCATTTTTCTCCTGTCTTGATATCACTGGAATGTAAAATCTTTCCATTAAGGTTATTGACAGCAGGAACAAACTTGACAGATGTATCTTTTCTCCCAAGATAGTTCAAAATTTAAAATACATGTCTTTATGTCTCTTTCATGCATCTGAGCCTATTTTAATGTGTACTGAATATGTTCAAGCCTGACCACAAGTGCACTTTAAATCTTTAAACAGGGGGTTTCCAGAATATGTGAGGTCTACCACTGTGCCCTGTCAACATGTAAATGGCCATGAGTTCTGCAGTAAAAGATTGCTATACTGAGATACATTTGTAAAAGTGTTCAATTAGATAAATGTGTCCTGGTCAACATGTAGCCACCCAACGTTTTTCACCCTATACAGGGTCATATTTTTTTTTAATTTTATTACATGCAAACTATTTCAGAAAAAAATAAAACCAATGCTAAAACAACAGCTTTGGCATCACACGTGCTGTTCTGTAATGTAATAAATAATAAAAATCAAGTATAATGCACATTAGCATTTCATTACAAATAATTACCATCCTTGCTTTAAAAAAAATATTATCCAATATCCAGAATATTATCCAAAACAAACCTGTGCTGGATCTAGTAGTCAAAATAGGACAAAGATGTGAGCTGTCACATTGATTTCCAGGTGTATTCTGCCTTCCTTTTCTTGGTGGTATTTGCAGGGCTCTTGGTGTTATTACATTACAGTACAACCGATAAATTAAAGAGGTATATATCAGTATGCTGAGCTGAACCAGGCTCGTGTTTTAAAAGCAAATGAACTTGTTCTCCTGTAGCAGCAGGCCAATTGCAGTAATGTGCAGATAGTGGGAGAAAGCCACAAGTATGTACATAGAGTCCTAGGAGAAGGCACAATACCAACAGGTAATTTTTGTGGTCTGGCCTAACCATAAGAAACATTTCTGAAGTAGTCAATGAGCTGTTCACCAGTCATTTGCTACTTTTTCTCCATCAGCATGTTTCAAGATCCAGCACATATAAAAATACATTTACAGCCTGTCGTTGCTTATATGCATACTTAATCTAGCCATTTGGAGGTTTATACTGTATCTTGCATGGTTGTAGCATTTTGTTAGCATTGCATAACATTATTTGTTCTACTCATCACTACATAAAGAGGGATTTTCATCACGGAGTTAAAAAAAAATGGTATTTATTACCGTTCCTTTCCATCTGTTCTGCTATTTCTCAGAGGTGATGTGTGTGAAAATGTCTGTAAACATAAGCATGTGTGAGAAGAGCCACCAAGGAGGCCACAGTTGTCCTTCTTCCACTGTGTCTTCACCTATTCTACATACAAAACACGAAAACTTTTTGTAAGGAAATTTTGAACAATATTTGTCACTGGTTTTCAATAACTAATGATTATGATACTAATAATGGTAATATCAATGATGATGATATTTAGTACCATCACAGCAAAATGCTTTGTGCAGGTAGGAATATGACAACATTCTGTATTATTTGCCCTCATTTGGAGTCCCTCACACCATTAAATGCAATTTTAAACAACAGGGAAATGATTTCCTTGTTGCTAGTATTTAGAATACACGCATCGCTGAGCTGTCATTCATTTCCCTATATACAATATAAGTTTCGGGTTCATAAACTTTAAATGTAAAGACTATTTTTATGACTGAAATGTAGTATGAGGTGCTATGTTAGCAATAGATAATATGTATAATTCAGTATCAATAATTCAATAGCTTAGTAAATGAGGCACATCTTCCACAGGTGACATCGAATAACGTGCAAAAGAAAAATCCTGTTCTTTTAATTTCCTTGCACAATTATATTGTGGAATTATATTCTTTGTAAAAAACAGCAGTGAAAAAAAACTGGTGAACAGCAGAAATTACTTTAGTAAATCAACCCCATTCACTGTCATTGAGAACACTGGAAGATTCACCATCAGAGAATGTTGGCTGTCAGATTCACTGCTTTTTAAATATACTATCAGTAGTCAGTAACCTGTCAGTAGTCATAACTCATTCTTGTTTCATGCAACTGTATTATTTTCCCCATTTAGTGATATCTCATTAAAAGCTAAAAGATCAGAACATTTTATAAATCGGTGGAGGAATATTGGGTGAAATGAGAATATGACTTTTGTGTGTCTTTTCAGCTACTCTGTTACTGTTCAGGAATCCTATGCACATCCATTTGACCAAGTCTACTACACGAGCTGCACAGATATACTAAACTGGTTCAAATGCACTAGACACAGGTATGTAACTTTTCTTTTCAGTATTCGCTAATGAAAACCCCATGACAAAGCTTCATAACTCTGTGACAAGATGGTGCTTTGTTTATTTTCAGTACTTTTTAGTACTAAAGGTACTAACTAAATTTTTGACAGGTCACTAAATAAAAACTGACCGTTAAAATCATTACAATAGAAGTTTTGATGGCTTCATGTATTTTTCAGACATATTTTAACATATTAGTGGAAATTTTAAGTATGTGAGTTCTGGTCAGCAAAAAACTAAACTCAAAAATTAAAAAATTGCAATCAGGAGAGTTGTTTGTTGTAGAAAGGTCAGGTTATGTCCTATTCTCAATAAAATGCACACAGAAGTTTACTCATCCCTGGCAGTCCGCTATGCCAGGATTGTACATTGAGCTGCGCATGCACTGTTTGGTGTATGATATAGACAAGACTGGGATGGGCCAGATACGTTTGTTTAATGCATAAAGGACATTGCGTGCTGCTTTTGTAACTGCCCAGTTTCACTTAGGAATGGGATGGTCAGCTGTACAAATTCCATATTAAGATAAAAGTTGAATTATCGTTTTCAGTAAGCTTCTCCAAATCAGATTACATTGTACATTGGATGCCTGTAATGTTGTAATGTGCTTTGGTTACATACATATTCATATATCTACATATATTACTTTTATTATTAACTTGTAGTTATATAGCACTGACATATTATGCAGCACTTTACAAAGTCCAATGTCATCTCACTAACTGTCCCTCAAAGAGGCTCAGAATCTAATGTTTCCATCATAATCATATGTCATTAACACAGTCTAAGGCCAGTTTTTTTTTGGAGGGGGATTAACCTAACAGCAGGTTTTGGGATGTGCAGGGAAACTGGATTGCCTGGAGCAAACCCAAACAAACATGGAGAACATATGTATACCTGTATATATAATGTATACATACTATATATTTATATATAATTCATTATTTTTTTTTACACAGAATAAGCTATAGAACTGCTTATAGGCGTGGAGAAAAAACTATGTACAGACGCAAGTCTCAGTGCTGCCCGGGGTTTTATGAAAGCAAGGATGTGTGTATCCGTAAGTATTATATTTATTTACAATACCTTTTTTTTGCCAATTATTCTGACTAATGGTGTGGGGCAACATAGACACTTTAGATGTTGAAATTCTTTGAACAGTGAAGTTTATTTGCTTGTCAGCGCTTAAAAAAAAATGTACTAGAAAAATAACTAGAAACATGGAACTCTTAATGATCCTGGATATTCTGAAGACAGATACATTTGCAAGTTTAAATTTGTGTTTTTTTCAATTGTGGCGAGGCTTCAATCCATGAAGTATTTAAGGTCAGGGGTCCTGGTGTGGAATGGTGCAGGGGTGGCCTTCTTCATGTTCTACATGTTACTACAAGTCAAAGAAAGAATATCTGTAGCATAACATTCAGCATATGCAATGTTATTTTTAGCCAGTAAGGCTGGTCATAGATTTAGGATGTAAAAATCTTACTATATCCACAAATTGCAGACAAATGGATAGGGTTTTCTTTATACTGGATCACAGAGAAGACTGGCTACTTTAATTTATCACCCACCAACTTGTGGACATTATGGGGATCTGTAGAGGTACGGTTTATTTATTATGAAGTTAGTCTATGGACCTGATTTGTTAAAGCTCTCCAAGGCTGGAGCAGATACACTTTCATCAGTGAACCAGGGTGATCCAGCACACCTGGACTGATTCTGGTCCAAGATTGAAAACATTTCCTAATAGATAGCAAATGACTAGGTAAATCCATTCCAGGTTTACTGATGAAAGTTTATCTTCTCCAGACTTGGAGAGCTTTAATGAATCCTTACCTTTAATGAAGTCCTTAACTGCAAGTATAAGTTTCAAAAAATGTCAATAATATCATCTACTAACAATACTTGTGGGTAGCCAATACAGTAGAAAAACTAGCATTTTATAGTACCACAGTATGAAGTTCTGTTGTGGGTAGAATGTGTGGTTAAACTAATAGCATTTTTTTAATAAATGTGGTTATTAGGGCATGCAATATGAAATATTTAGACAGTCAATCATCCCACTTCCCATGCTGTGGTTAATACTTCTTTTCATAGACAAATGGCATCTAATTTCTTTGAATTCCATATTCATTAGTAATGGATATCATTATGTTTATATCAGCAAGCAGACTGGTACGTGAATAGCTTCACATCTGGGTATGTCAGGCAGGCTGTTACAATTTAAAAACAATAATTCATGTAATGTGTCTAGATGTCAAACCACGTGTTGACATCTAGAACATCAACGGCAAATAATTGCCTTTTATTCTATGTGTATAGTCATTTAGGATAAGATCAGAATTACCTGTTTATTATGGTATTTTGATAAAGTAGTGTGTGCATAATAAAGGAAATTGTTTGTATGATGTCAAAAGTTAGCCTGCCTGCATTGGCTATACCTATGTAATTATATTTGGCTCTGCATTTGTAGTTAGAAGTTTATGCAGTTTCTGTTATTACTTTGTGAAAAATATTTAAAGCTGAACTCCAGTCAAATAATTACATACACATAATATATACCAACAATATATAAAGACGTTTAAAAAAAAAACATCACTTGTGACATACATCCAGTGTCTGTGATGCCCCCAAAAAGTCCTATTATTGTTTCAAATTTGAAGTTAAAATATATAGGCATCCTTTGCTTTATTCCATAATACTGTATGGGTGTGTTTCAAGTGGTCATGGACCATGTTACATTGTAGGACCCAGTGTTTTCTAGAAAACAACTTAGTTGGGGTGCTGATGGTGGTTTAATACATGAGATAAATGTGTGCACTTTGGATACCTAAGTTTTATTAAAAAAAAAAAAAAAAAAAAAAAGAATAACCAATTATCACCAAATCAGTAAAAACATGAACTCTCATCTACCACACATATTTACTATACTTGGATATTCATTATACTGCCTCTTTAAAGAAACCTTCTTGTCTGCTGTTATTTAATGGCTGCAGTATATAAGAAATTACATATAACCTGGGGCTGGCAGACACATATGGCATTTATAAGACTGAATCAACTCATTATAATCATCTTTCTGCAGAGATACTTTGCAATAGCTTGTAGTTACTGGAGACACCAAGGTTTTCTTTTCCTACACAATGGTTAGAGTGATTGGCGTAGACAGATGTGCACGCAATACTATTCACAAGTGTTCTACTCGGATATTAAATTAAGTTTGTGCGCTAGACGTGTACAGTATGTGAGTATGAGTAAAGTTTTTGTACAATGCTTCCTATGCATGAAGTTCTCTTATAAAGTATACCTAAGTTTCGCTCTCAAAAAATAAAAAAAAGTTCCTAGAGGGCCACTATGTCTTAACAAACCCAAACCAGTATACTTAGCCTGGCCTCAGATATGAAATTAGTGGCTGTGCTTCTGGAACAAGCTGATGCAATTGGCTGACCACTTTTTTGAGGAAAAGGTCTAAAAATCTTTTATATTTACTTTCTGTAAGTTAAGTCGCCAAGACTCCTCCCTTAAACTTTCCTGCCTTATAACTTACATTTTTTTTTTTCTGGCAAGCCAAACAATTCTGCATGTTGCAAGAGAAAAAGTACTCTCTAATCTATTATTTAGGGATCGTGACACCTTGCCTTATCTTGGTAGACTTGACATATCTTGGTAGGCTTAAGAGCTCAATTGTAAACCCTCCAACTCATGTTAACACAAATATTTGTGCATTGTACTGCAGAGCCATTCATAATGAATAGTAATCACCTATACTGTACAGCTGTTTTGCAACTGGCATGCCATATGTTGGTAACTTGGCTTGGCAGTGAGCTGGCATACTAGTTAATCTCACAAAAATAAAGCTAGTTCTTGCTGTTTAGTGAGTTTAGTATTATACTGTAAAATATATGACAATTTCTAGTTTAACCCTAACAAGTGTCCCCCACCATGGAAGAAAAGTGGATCACTGGTTTCAGATCCAATTTCAGAGCAAATTCATAGCAAATGTTTCCCCAATTTGAATTTGGCATTGTTGATATTATTTTATAGGCAGCTGTTCAAATACAACACTTCATGCTTTATTAGGAACATGAGCTGTAAAATGAGGAGAGAAACAGAGGGCTGCATCAGTGTCTTTCAATAGTAGGAAATTCGGACTATGAAGAGGAAGTGTTTTTCCTAATAAAGATAATACCATAAATGGTTATCAGTCTAAAAGACAATTCTGATAATGATTTATGTTGTAGGAGTCATAATCGATAACATTTTAGAAAATTTGTACCCAACAAATGTAGTATGGGATACTTTTCACTCGAGGTATGTCTGATTATTATTCAGCTAGAAAACACTGTAACTAACTTTGATCTGTTTAGCTATGTGTGCTATAACATACAGACTTTTTTAACTGTGGGGTTGGAAATTTTTTTTGCACATGTTACATATACCTAGCATGCTGATTGTGAGTTTTATACAGTACATATGATTACAGTGCTTTGTATCTCAGTTAAATTCCCTGGATAGTCCAGACTGATAGTCTAGCTCTAAAGCGTGACAGTGTTATCCTTCTAAATTACAAGTTTATGGGGCTCCTGTACATGTGGATACGTACCTGAAATATATGTTACTTTATTTACATCCTTTCTAAAAGCCTCTGAATGTTACTTATATGAGGCCACATTAAAATATTGTACTGGAGTCCCAGTGATGTGATCCATGCTTCCTCTCTAATCCTCTGCCTTTCCTGTGTATATCAGAAAAATAATTAATACTAGTGCAAGATAATGAATATTTAGGCAGCATCAAACCTCTGGGTGTCTTATCATATAACCACAAATGGGAGAATCTTCACACCCCTTTATGGTCATGTAAATGTGGTACTGCCAGGAGCAAGTACTATGCAAAAACTTGCGTGTAAGCCTCATAGTAACTTTGAATATGTGCTTTTTTTATTTTCAAAACTCATTAGACTCTAAAAATAATGATAACATTTTTCTGCAAATTTGGATCTTTACCCTGGTGTGTTAAAAGGTGATGTGAGACTAATAAGTCCTCTTTAAAATGTCTTTGTTAGTATTATCTACATCTATTGCGCTTCTATTGTATTCCTCTGATATCCATAAAGATGCAAAGAAAAAGGTATTCAGTTAATAAAATACTGCTTTGCTGGATAAAACATTTGGCCATGTTTCATTTATTTAGCTTTCTCTCTTTTTGATGTGACAGCTCACTGTGCTGATAAATGTGTCCATGGCCGCTGCATAGCTCCTAACACCTGTCAATGTGAGCCGGGATGGGGAGGACCCAACTGCTCCAGTGGTAAGTGTCCAGCTGCTGCTGCCAGTCTCCAAATGTTTCTTCTGTTTTGTCCTTTCTGTCTGGGAATCAGTGGTAACTTGCATATGGCTCTGCTGGCTAACTATAGCACTTAGCCAAGGATGAGCTACTAAATGCTCTTTATCTGTTTACAGCCATCACTCTGGAAACTGTAGCTGTGCAAACTTTTAAGCATATTGTTGATTATTGTTTTCTTTGAAATTACAGGAAAGTGTGTTTTGAAACATTAAAAACATAGAGTGATAACCGTGTTTTTCAAAATTTAGGTGGCATGCATCTCCTGTGTAGGTGATAGATGCATTTAGGTGCTGTGCAGCCAGCCCCAGGAGAAGATAAGCTAATTTACTGTCAACTACCAGTTGTATGTGCCAGAGTAACCATTCAAGTTTATCCAGCAGATTGGATGTTTCTGCTTCCATAGGATCTAGAGCACTGTGCGCACAGAACAGACGTAATGGGAATACACACAGCACGGTGCATGATTTAGGATGTGTTCCTATACAATTTGAAGGTCTCCATTCTGTCAACTTAGATGGGAAATTGCAAGTCAGTGCTCCCAAACTTCAGCTGGATCATTGCATCGTTTCAGTGAGTCAGTTTGCAGACTGCATGGAATCACATATTATGTGGATGAGCCCATAAAGGAGATAGGATAATATAGTATATTGGCATACATTTATTTTAAATGTCTTTTAGGGAAGAATAGATATAGAATAATAAATGGGATAAAATGCTAACCAAATTTTCCTAAGCCCCCTCTACACATGAGAGCCTAAGTGTTTTGTTATTTATTATCTGTGAATAGGAGGATCAGAGTTTAAATTTGCTGAACTTCCCCTTTGGCACAGATCAAATGACCAAATTTTTAGACATCCCATATGTGGTTAGCACTGAACGAAAGCCTGAAGCAACATGAGAGGCCCATTAATTGACAATTACAGCATACACAGCTACAGGATTTTTTGAATTTTAAAGGTTAGTTCTGAAGGTAAAACTTACAATTTACATTAATCAGCATGATTCCCATCATTAATTTGCCTTCCTTTATTTTGGTTTGAGTCGAGCAATTAATCCTTCTACTCATTCAGGATAAAGCTCATTGAACACCATTTTTTATACAGTGGGCCCATATTATCCAAAAATACAAACATGTAAGCAATCATTTAGACCAGCTTAGCAGATGGCTGTCAGAAAATGCACAAGAGATGACAATTTGTGTGAAATAAATTATATTCTGATACCTAACAAATACGCATACCTGTCTCCAGCCATGGGGATTGTATGGCACCTCCATAATGTGTCTACATACCAGACTGTGTCTTGCATTGACATCTTGTCATTCAGAGAGGATTATCCAAGAAGTAGCAAGCTGCTTACTGGGTGCTGAATCACAGTTCAGGACACTGACTTGGAACCATTCCAGGGCTCATGCAGACATACAAAATAAGATTCAATTTCAGTGGTTGCTTTAAATCTCATCATGCCATCCGTAAGTAATATGACTAGCATGTAGACAAAGGAGACTCCAAATTTGAGCTTAAAGTGGTAATGCTGAACTTCTGTGGGCCAGTCTGGAATGTGTGATACAAGTGTAATATTACAGGGATATAATACAGGCGATACAGTGTAACGTCACCAACATGTTATAGTTCTATAAAATCCTGTCTGGTTAAATTGGTTTCATTGTTTGTTCACATCATGAAATGTGGAACCTTAAAGCTTAGGTCAACTGTTGGCAGTGATTGCAGTTACCCATATACAACAAGTTACCTTGTATAACCGATGGAATCGAAACCTTTCCTTCTACTGTTAACATGTAATAGAGTCAGGGAGCAAGATGATACATTTATTCATGAAATATTGAATATTCCATTATAATACATGGTTGAGTAATATAAATGTTGCAAAAGATTTTGGAAATCCAAATTAAATTAATTAAATATTACTTACCCCATACCCATTGCTGACCTTAACACCCCTGCCCTTCTGGGGAATCACTGTGGAATGCAGAACTTATTAAATCTCTCACTCCAATTTATTGCAAGGACATCTTCCTGTGATATTGCAACTGTTCTGTATTGAGCAGAATGTTACTGGAATAAGTGCTACATAACCCTAGGTACTCTGGGCAGAAGATGGCGGTGAGCTAGGTGTAAATCCAACTTTACATATACATTTTATTCCTCAACTGGCAAGCGCAGAGAGTACAGTATATGTATTTTATTGTAAGATCCATCATACATATAAACATGGCATTTCTTATCATCTTTACAGAGGAATCCAAATGAATCTCTATGTGCATCCTAAACGGTCACTTCAGCTTTCATGATGCACTTAAAACTTTCACTGCTGTGATCTGTGTGATTTTTATAAACACTCACTACCTAAAGCATGAAGGATAAAGTTTGCACAGGGGTAAATAAATCATCAGAGAATATAAATTAAATGTTTCTCAGCCTAGCACAGTGACCTCCAGATGGTGCCAACACATTGTATACATTTTATGCTCATATGGTATATGTGCTAGTCATGGTAGTACTGTGTCAGAATCATTTACACTGTAGGATAAATTGAGCTTGTGTATAGTTGACTTTGGACATGGGAGGCATAAATTCAGGTACAGGGCAAGTTTTGTAACATAGGAAACATGACTGAAACGTTGACAATGTGAATGAATGTGATCACAGAAGCAACTGGAATGTGACATAATACAGGATGCTGAGGATTACACTCTGCCTAATACCCCTTATCCTTTTCACCTGACCAAGCCACACAGAATTGAGTAACTCAAAACAAAAAGCTAAAGAGGTTGGTTGTATCCAGATGAATTCTAATCTGCTGGTTTGGGACATGCTGCAATATTTTACTAAATATATCGCTTTGTTCTTATGGTAATTTTTGGTAAGTCCCCCAAACCTCTCACTAACCACACAAATTGTCATTGGAAGTTTTAGAGCTCTGTCAGCTGTGCTTGGCTTTGTCTCACATTCAGTCTATAAAGGTTTATAGCTCCGAGACATATTGAAATCAGCAAAAGCAAATTCTGCCTGCTTTACCATATAAATGTTAACACAATTTTACCAACAAACACTTTACACAGGTCTAGGGGGATGCAAAAAGCAAGATAACTTACCTCACATATTTCGATCATTCAGCCATTGCCATGGCAAATTGCTGAACCACATCAAAGGACCACTGTACACATGCCTAATTTTAGCCTGGAACAATCATAAATATTTGTCTTGGAGAACAAATATTTAGCCCATGTAGTTAGCTGTACAAATGAGGACAGACATGTCCAAAGTCTGGCCCGGGGGCCAATTGTGTCCCGTGTTCAGATTTCCACCGGCCTGCAGCCTCTGTCAAAAAATCAATAATATGCGGCCCCCAGCACTGTTGACCACAGTATAAAATACACGCCTACAAAAAAGCTATTTTATATTTTATTAGAGTTGATCAGCCCGCTACTCGGCGGGCATAATCGGCAGGATGGGAGTCCCCATGTGTGCACAGGGAATCCCCTACGTCATTATAGCGGGCATGTGCTGTGCTGGACCCGCACAGACCATGCCCACTCTCTAAGGGAGATGTAAGTAGGAGCCGTCTCACTTGCAAGGAGAAGGCTCCTACTTACATCTCCCTTAGATCTAAACAAGCATTTAACAGTGCAGGGTATTCCCACTTAGGAATGTTAGGTGTTATTGTTCCATATTGTTACATGTAAAATGCAACAGGGGCAGTACAAGTTTAGTTAAAAAAAAATAATACATAATAACACTATAATCCTATAACCCTTTTCTAAAACGTTGTCTGTTTTTCAGCTGTCTGGGTTTGCCTAATAATATCCATAGAACCTGTTGTCGATGCCTGTACAGAGGTAGAGAACCAGACAGCAGAAAACATGTCTGTACAGGATAGATGGGACATTATCAGATTCAGAGGAAGGAAAAAAAAAACAATATAGGGATATAAAAAAAACCTAACTTGTACTTAATGTGTAATGCAATTCTAACAACAATCAAAACTTTTTTAAGTTATGAATTTTTCTTTTTAAGGTAGAATTTGTTTTTTTTTTTAATGTTTAAAAACTTAATTTAGCAGATTTTTCACTTACCTAATTATAGATGTGCCATCAGGACAGGGGACAAGTAGGTGAAGAGAACCTCACAGAAGTTCTAAAGTTCCCCAGTGTACTAGAAAAAATGATTTACTGTTGTGTCTGTCCCTATGAGTCCACCATTTTCTTGTGACTAGGGACAGAATGAGCCGAAGAAAAACAGAGATTTGATCTCAAAAGAAAAAAATTCTGACTGCATCTAGGTAGTAAACAATGAACAGTCTAGCTGATAAATTTCCAGCTGTTGCTTCATTGCTCCCCATGGTTAAGCAGATATTAGAAAAGTAGTCGAACAAATACACTTGGAAAACACAAAGATAGGCTTTTTGTCATTAGAATTTTGGAATAGTTTCCAGTGACACATGACTGTGTTTTTCTACTGCAGTGTAGATTGTGGTTTATCTCATGGTATGTTTTCCACAGCAATGTTTAAAATGTCATCTGCTGCTGAAATTAGGATTACACACATATCAATATAGTTTTTACTGAGCTCTATAGGAAATTATCATAATTGATTATACTGGCTTTTTTTGGCATAACCAAAACATTGTGTGCTACAGGATGATAATGTGTATTTTGTGTTTATAATTTGTGATTGAATGATATGGTTTAAATTGTACTAGACTAACTTGTATGTATGCATGCTGACATCCATGTGCACTACATTAGTCTAATAAAGATTTATTGAGCAAACACAATTGAGCAGTCAGTGTAATTTGACCAGATAGCAGATGTGTTGAACCTTTTGCTTGGAGCTACTCTATCAACCCATCCATCAGACATGATCAGGATCACTTAAAAAATACTATTCATGATATTTAAAAACTCTAACATTGATGTATTATCACTATAATCCGGGGGAAATTTCAGTAGCAGTGTGTTAATTTATAAATCTTTGAGAAATATTGGCTATACCAAGCAAGTGAAGTTCCTGTAAACAAAGCATAACTTCACCTACGTACAATTGAAATAGAAAATATTATCAATGATTTTTAATGTACAGTAAATAATGACATTATTACATAATATACTGTATATGACCTGCCATTTCCTTTCCAATGCCATAAATACATTTTCCATTCTGTAGAATACTAATATAATGCGTGTGCTTGACTAGTAAACATCCACATCAGGGAATATAAATCCTGTGGTCTGGAGTGCACCCTACAGAAAAATAGCTGCAAATCTTCAAAGAATGAAACAAAACTGCACATGTCCATTGTTTGTGATCTTCATGGCTCAGAAAGCTTTGACAAAATAACAAAATGTCCTAGTTTTTTTTCAATAGAAAGCTTCACTTACAAAACAGGATTGTGTGCATGAGAGAACAGTCGCCATAGGGGCAGAAAATCCACAATCCACTAAATGAATCTTAGGGAAACAAAAGGGTTGAAATGAAATCCACGTTTGTTACTATTGTCCTGTACTTGAAAGCAGCAAGTGCTTTTATGTAGGGCAAGAGGGATGGTATTTCTTGTTTTGGGAAAAACATCTCCTGCTTTAGATATGAAAGCACTCTCATCTGTTTTCATTGCTAGCTGGACTACAGGTTTGATTTCCTGGCATGATACTGCAGAGAGCACTTGTGTACTTTGTCCTTGCTTCACCAATTCTTCCATTGTCCTTCCCACAAGGATGATGGCATGTATTACTTATAGCACAGTGGTAATAGTTGTTTTTGCACGAAACAGTTTAGTTCTAATAACGGGAATAGTAATCACAGCAATAGTGTTTTTACCAGACCAATGAACTTTTTGATCAGATTTGTTACAGTCAGAAAGTTAACATCTAAATCTGAGATTTGTGTAATACTCCATAAATTAGGTACACACAGCTCCCTACAGTGTCAGTACTAGGGCAGTAGATTTATAGTTCTTACATTTCTTGCATTTTATGCTCCTCTCTCTCTGCTTGAAGCAGCACCAATCACATTTAAACTGCAAAAGCAGATACTGTGAGAAGCTTTAGTAATTATATTTTATATCAAACTTTCTGAAGGTGTGAAATAGCAAAGAAGGTGTTCTGTGATTACCTGTGGTACTGACTTGCAAACAAAAAAAATGGATGTGCTGTGTGACTTTTTTCTATGTAAATTGTTTTTATCTTTTATCTTTGTTTGTTTAGAGTTACTCTTAAAATATAGTCGTCATTGCCAAATGAGTGCATCACAACTATGCATGTATATACTTTTAACAATGTGCTAGATTAGCACAGAATCAGGATTTAACTTGCAGTTTTCAGTTATCAGCAAAAATTAAACAGATATATTCTCGAGAGATCATCCCATTGTATAGATTATCGTCAGTTTCTCCTTATATAGAATATGTAGGAATGGAAGTATTCCAGGAATGAATCAATAAGGCATGGGTTTGAAGTACCAAACCTCCTTGTATGTACAGGTTAAAAGAAAAATGGTGATGAAAGTTTTGTGCATTATACTCTGGGAGCTGGGAGGAACTTGGACAAGTAGAACTGGAAATTGGAAGGAGTTACCCTTACAGAAAGAACTTTGTATTCCATAGGAGATCATAACTGGAGAGGAATTTCCAAAGTTTCCTGCTCTGCCAAAGAAAACACATTGAGAAATGTAAGAAATAAAACTATGTGAAATAATAGTCAGTGCTGGGTGGTAATCAGGCAACAGGAGGTGCCTTATGGGGATATAACCTCACCAAGAGGATACCTTACCATAATTTAATGAAGTGTCTAGCAAGAAAAAGTGGTTAGAAGCCGCCTAGGCAGAGACAATTGGTTAAAAGTTTGACCTTGACGTTACAAAGCAGACCTTTTAGTCTCAGTTGAGCTTCAATTCCATCTGACGACATGAAACCCAAATACATCTTCATCAGAGATAAACAGCTGTGCTTCTTAGGTTACTCGCTAGTCCCTATAAATTGCATATATTAGACATATTTCTGAAAATGTGATTTTTCTGTATTATAATATGTATTATGTTCAGCCCAAAAGCCATTAGAAGTTTCAAGTCATGTCATGTAGGTCTTGGTTGCTAAAAGCTCTGTTAGGATATAGAATGGTCCAACAATATGTAGTTTTATTTATGGTATGATGGGCTTCTCACTTTTTCCTACGAAAGATTTCTCAAGTATTTTGTATCTTCCTACGGTACATTTATTACAGCACTGTCCTATCACTACAACAGTCCCTGCTGTCCCCTGACATTTCATAAATTTGGTGGCATTGCATTCTTTTAAGATTTACAGTTCCCTGTTGGACCCCTATGTGTGGCATGGTCTCATCACACATCAGGAAAAAAGAGGCATAAATATTCCTACAGAAGGGAGAAATGGCAATTCAAATATTACATTAACTTCTATTTTGAAAAAACTACCACCCTTTATTTGTAAAAAACTTATATTATATACAGTACTTATTTCCTGGTGGAAAACAACTTTAGTACAGTTTTTTTTGTATTTGCCTTTCACATGATTGGGTATTATGCGTAAACACAGCATCACCATATTCACAGCTGAGTGAACATGGCCAACGTAGGGCTGAGTTCCTAAAAGAAAGCGAAAAACCCAATCTGACCTCATATAAAAGAACAGGAAGATGCCCCCTTCCTCCCAAAAATTGATTCAAGCAACACATTTTCTTGAGAATGGTTTGGCCATGGCTTTAATAAAATTTCAGCCAACATGTAGAAATATTAAAGTCATATTAATTGATGTTAACATCAATATCAGAAAACTAAATGCCTCTCCTTCTCTTGTGTTACTGTATTCATTTGTCATTTGTAACCCCTATTTAATGTACAGCACTGCGTAATATGTTGGTGCTATATAAATCCTGTTTATTAACCACCTAGCCGTTAAGCCCGACCTTCGTTCGGGCAAAAAAAAATGGCTAGGATGGTTAACCCGTCTTCTGGGTATCTGTAGTTTTGATATTTTATTTGGAACAGCTTGACTTGCTGCCTTGAGGTCATTTTCAATTGCTCAGACTGGGCTGGTCAGATATTTCCTGTGTCTCATTCTGTCACTGTTTTGCTCTTTTGCTGAAACTCAGACATATGATGAGATTTCAGCAAGAGGTGTAATGTCATAGAGTTTTTAAGTCTATTTACCTAACAAGACTGTTTATATGCCTTGAAAACAAATCCTCATTAAGTTTAAAAAACAGCTTGGTTTCTTAATTTTGCACAAAAAAACAGACAGCTTAAAGATTAAATGAACTTCTCTGTCTTTTCAATGTTGAAATGGATGTGTCGGAGAACCTGTCATCGCCAGTGATTTGTCAAAGCCTTGATGAATGATACTTGTTTTTTTGCTTATTGGATAACATCTATTCATTAAATAGATAATTTGAATTATTATAGAAAAAGATGAACACATAAATAGAAGATTTCAAATTGCTGTTAAGAAATATTCCTCATACAAATGTGGAGCCTGTTTTATTTATATTAAACTAATAAGCAACAAAATGTATTAGGCAGTCATTGTACCTTAATAAATGATTTATCATAAAGCATTAACGCAGTATAATTTATGTTGAACAAATCATAATAATTTGCAGGAGCATACTCTAACAGAATAGAATTTTGAAATTGTATAAACTATTGAACATCTTTTTTTAAAGATGCGGCAAAAAACAAAGAAGGAATGCTGCTCATATTAGCCAATACCAACCTACACCATGTGGCCAAATGTATTTGACTCAAGCACAAATTATTGAGTTGAGGCGCAGAAAGCCAGATTCATAAAGATTAGATTGGTACAGGGAAACTTATGTTGGCTTAAAAGATCTCCATTTTTAACCCTACCAAACACCTTGATGTGATGAATTGTAACACCAACTGTGAGCCAAGATTTCTTATCCAACAAAGGGCTTAAATGTTAAGCTCTACAAGCCCAAGAGTGCAGAAGATAGACTATTATTGGTGAACCTGGATGATTCAGGATTCAATTGACATTGATTTTGCCATCTAATAGCAAATGATTTTTAAGAAATTCATTACATGTTTGTTTGATCACCCAGGTTTCCCCTTGATAGTTTATTTCCTATTGTCTTGAGGAGCCCATTATAATTCTTGAGACCCATTATGACATCACAAATGCTGTTTTAGCAGAAAGGTCACACATTTCCACAAACACTCTTCAACTTGGGAAGGGGAGTCTGTTATAGTTGCAAAGTAGGTACAGAATTATATTTTATTGTGCTATAGAGGTTGTAATTGACCATAGCATTATTTGTTTTTTTCTCTAACAGTGACATTTGAAGTTTTAGTAATATTTAGGCAAGGATGGATCATTCTGCTGGCCAGAAACATATTGTGATTCACACTTATCTATTTGGCTGGAGAAAGTTTTGTTGTTCATAATCATTAAGATGTTAGTAGGTAAAAAATTGCAGTATCTCAGCCCTAGTTAATGAAGATTTTGCTCTTAAGCTTATAATTAAACTATAAAACAAATACAGTATATATGTATAGTATAGTATATATTTAGTATAATATAGTAAATATAGTAAGCTTGGTTTACAAAGTGTCATTTGAGTAGCTTTGATCTAGATTAAAGGGGAGTGTATGGAGGACAATAGATGCCTAGTATACCTTAATATAGATACCTTGACTGAGCGCAATAGCTTCTTCCTATACACCTGGGAAGTAAAACTTATTTTACCCTTGCATCAGGCATAAAATTCCTGGTATTGTGTATACAGAATACTTTGATCCACCCATCATCCAACACAGAAACAGGTCCTAAAGCAAAACCCACCACATTTATTTACAACTCAATAATGTTAAAATGTTATTTTAAATAACTTACCAAAAGAAAATGTTCAAATATAATAAATGATGAAAATCTTGGTAGAGACTTAGCTTCCTCAGAAAAGTCATCCATTTTGGGGAACAGTGAGCAGAACATTATTGACATCATCAAATCTTACTCCAAATCTACAAAACAAGTAGTCAAAGGTAGCAATTACTTAGATCTCACACTGCAGGTATATAGCTATGGCATATTTCCCAATAGTCTGCATTTCAAATAAAGTTCAGCTTTTTACCCTAAATCCTACTATTCCATGGACCTCCAGTCTGCCCCACATGATCAAAAGTGATTTTTAATTAATGTGCCCTACCCCAACTAAGCTTAAAGTCACTTCCTAGCATCGATCTAATCCACTGCTTTCTCATCCCTTTTTACCAAATTTTAAGCTGCTGATCAATACACTTCAGGGTTTGTGTATTAGCCCCGTTCATCATTCTGTATATACCAAGTCGATATCTGTTGTCCATGCTCTAGCTAATTAAACCTTCTGTTACATTTATCATAACAAGTCATAACAGGTCTAGTCATGTTAGTGTTCCTTTTTTACAAACTACCGGTATATCTATTATTATTGTTCATCATTACTCCATACACTTCCTAATGTTGTTAACCTTCAGGTCATGTTGAGATCTATCAGGTCTAGCTTATTGCCTCACTGTGTATGTACTTGAAAACAGGAGTAGTTTTTCTGTTTACCAAAATATATTAATTTGAAAGAATACACCTATATAATGGTCTTTGCAACAGTTTATTAAATCAATCTTTTTTAAAACTGATAAAAAAATAACTTTATCACTGCCTATTAGGCAAAAGATTTTGCATCTATGTGCCCAGAGCCACAAATTCCCAGCAGTTGGTGTTGAAAATGTGTGGTTATAAGTGTGTCAGAAATAATGTCTGCTTTGCAGAAATATGATTGTACGAATTGCCTCACTATACATCTTCTTTGTAGTGAAAAAGCACAACTAAGGGTGACTCTTATAGACAAGCTATGTTTACTTTAAATACCCAGTGGCCCTGGTTCACTAAAGCTCTCCACGGCTGGAGAGAATACACTTTAACAGTGGAGTTGGGTGATCCAGCAAACCTGCAATGGCCCAGGATTAAAAACATTTGCTAACAAATAGCTAATGAGTTTTAGGAAACCCATTCCATGTTTGCTGGATTACCCAGCTTCACTTATAAAAGTGTATTCTCTCCAGCCTTGGAGAACTTTATTAAATCAGGGCCAATGTAAGCACAGGCTTAACTAAAAACTAGTCTTTTAGTTAAATAGCCCCAACACCACTTCAGTAACTCATACTGTGTCATTGCATCTTGGAACAGCTTGGAACCTTAGCTGAATTTGGCATTCTAGAAAGGGAAAGTAATTTTTTCCTTAATTGGGTGGTGTGTGTTATGTTGGCTTAGTTTAAACGTGCTTCATTACATTATATTTGGGCCAATGCCCTACTGAAGTAATGCTTTGTGCCATCCTCTCATCTACCCTGTTGAAAGAAATAAAACATGTAGATTTATACTGTTTTTCTATCCTCTAACTAGTTTGTCATGTGTAAAAAATGCATTTCATCTGTTTGTTTTTATGTACTGCATTTTTCTTAAAGCTGACTTCACTTTCAAATTCAAATTTTAGTTATGATGCCAGAGTTTTCCTTACTGTGTATTGTGTTTATTTTGTAGACTTTATATTCTATTCTTTGACTTGTGTAGGTTTATTTTGGGTAAATGGAAAAAACCTAAACCAACCAACCATCAAAAATATCTTCCATTCATCTGACATTAACAAAACCGTGTAGTTTGCATTAATGTAAATGTTATATATAAAATTCTCATAGTTCAGGATTGGGGGAAATTAATTCTATATATGTTAAAAGTGAAAGAAAATCATCTATGGGGTTTAAGATGAGTCTTTGTTGAAACTGACCATTACTAAGATCCCCACTATTTGACTCATCTTGAACCCCATAGATGAGTTTCTTTCCTTTTTATTATATAAAATGTATTTTAAAAATTAACCTTGTGGATTTTATTATAATTAGTGCACATAACCAGTATCTGCCATCCAAAAAGCTTCTTTGGCTAAACCCCCTACATTTTCTGAACTAGTTTTTATAAATGACCTTTAATGAGTATCATTAATAATGACTGCTGTTGCTTTAGGGGACATGTTTACTTCATCATTAATATCTCCTGCTTAGTCGGTAGCTCCAGTTATATGTTTTTGGTGTTCCATGCTATGTTGCTAGGCCATCACATTTTCATCCAAATCCAGAATGCTTTATTGATCAAGTCACTTACTGAATGCAGGAGAAAGCATACAATGTAGTGTTTACTGCCATCCATCACCCTCCTGTAAACAAACATCTTTTTATCTATTTTACAGCTTGTGATGTTGATCATTGGGGCCCACATTGTAATAGTCGATGTCAGTGTAAAAATGGCGCACGGTGCAATCCTATTACAGGAGCATGTCACTGTGCTTCTGGCTTCAAGGGTTGGCGCTGTGAGGCTGTCTGTGATCCAGGCACTTATGGAAATGACTGCCAACAAAAGTGTCAGTGTCAAAATGGAGCAACTTGTGATCATGTAACCGGAGAATGCCGATGTCCTCCTGGATACACTGGTGCATTGTAAGTATGAACTAATAAAGCAATATAAAGTTTACAATTGATATGTAACGACAATAATTATTTTTATATCTATGAGGTGAGGAAGAAGATTGCTGCTAACTGAACACAGGGAGAAATAGATCAAACATAAATGAAAATGTTATCCAGCAATACTCCCTCTCCTTTAAAGTAATCATTAACTCATGGCTGAGACTAACACTCCCGTTTATTATATGCCCCGCAGTAGCTTGAAATATATATATTATGGATGGTTCTTCTTCAACCACCTCCTTTGCAGACACCCAGCTAGCAACCACTAGCCACTAATGGGGGTGAAGGATACTTCATGTTGCATTGTGAACCAAAGATCTTTATATGTGTTAATATGTAGTTGGTTGTGCTTCTGTTCAAGTACCCAGTAACTGTTAGACCTCTTACATTGGAAAACTGGGGTGGCAGGGCTGGAAATAAATGGCAACTTCAGTGGTCCTATAAAATGAAAATGTCGATAAAAAAGTAGTCTTCCTATAAAGTATGCATAGCCAGTTATTTTGTCTTTCCTGCTGTTTCAGCTGTGAGGATCTTTGCCCGCCTGGTAAGCATGGCCCTCAGTGTGAAGAGAGATGCCCATGTCAGAATGGTGGAGTTTGTCACCATGTCACCGGAGAATGTACTTGCCCTGCAGGATGGATGGTACGTCTCATGAACTCATTACACTGTTTTGGCTAGCCTGGCATTTGCAGCATGATCAATAAAGATAATTAACTAATTCAGTCAATACTCTTTTTCTGTTATGCTCAATGACCTTTGGTAAAAATAGTAATTAATTAGGTGACACAACGCAGCAGAGTGCTTTCTTAATCTTTTCTCTGCCTGAAGGAGTGTAATTCCATTAAAATACAACCAAGAAAGGGATAATTACTTTTAAAAATGTGTAGGATTATTTTTTCCATGATTTCCTCAAAAATATTTAGTTTTAAACTAATTGTATTATGTCTATTATTAAACGGTAGTGCTGTACAAATGGAGGTTTGAACATAAAATCTAAAATGTTAAGTATATCAATCTTTTAGTGTAGTGTAAAATGTACTTATGCAGACTGCAAAAAATTCTAACTATTTCTATATACCAGTTCAATTCATATCTGAAACAGTAAACAGGAAAATCAGTTAGATATTTGATTTTTTTCTGGGTTTACTTAACTAGAATAGATATGATGTATTAGACAGCACTTATATCAGTTTATCAGTCCCTACCTCAGTGGAACTTGCCTTTCAAAGTTACACACTCACACATATGCTCTTGGTACAGTTTGATCTTTAATTTAATTAGGCTGCACATATGATTTTGAAGTAGCATATTTTAACAGATAATCTTGTATAATAAAGGCAAGGAGATATTATTTTTTTTCTAAATGTTTCCTTAAAAGACCATTTTCATCAGATGAAAAACCTGGTTTATATTGTAATTCATATTGTTTGCCATTATAGTATTTGATTCCAATAAAGAGGTTTTTCCTTTTGCCCAACCAATAAATCTAGAATAAAAATCTTAATGAAACGGAATTCACTATCATGGACAGTTCCATTTGCTTTTCTTTCTGCACATCTCTTTTTATGAGAAAGTAATGCCATTCTTTCTGTGGCACTTCCATGATCCTATGCCCTTATAGAATGTGTCAGAAAGAATTTCTTGTTAAACGTGTATAGTATTTTACACTGTAGAAAAGCAATGTACCCTTCAGTTTGGTCCTGGAACTCTAGGAATTAGATATTAAGTACGTTCTGCATTAATAGTTGCATTGTTACCAAAAGACAAACCAGAATATTGAATATACTTGACTAAATTTAAATAAAGGCTGAGTTCTTAACCTGAAAATATGAATATTTAATAAAGTTAAAACTTTGGGCAAAATCCATTTTCTTGAAATGTAGCTATATTTCTTACATATACAGTATATCCTAGTTAAATTTATATGAATGCACCATTGCCCAGCTTAGAATAATGGTAATAGTACCAAAACATTTGATTAGTGCTACATACACTTCTCCGCTCCCAAGATACTGATTGGACAGTAAAGTAGGAGCAGCATCTCTGGATGCCCCTTTACTTTCCAATGTAGTCACCAAGTTTCTATTGTTAGACCAACATTTCCTTGGAACACAATAGTGCATAAATTGCTCACAGTTCTATTTCTCTCTCAGTCATGGTGGGCAGGAGTACAGTATCGGTACACATATTTTTAAAATTAATGCAAAAGAGGATTGAAGGGTATTTATATATCCAACTGGCATTCCGTTTAAATGCATATATCATGAACATGTGTCTTTACAACACAAAATTTGGTATTCATATTATCTGCTAGTTTAGGAAATTACATTACTGTAAAAAACAAGTGTCAGTTTCAAGTGTGTATTATTTTGTGCTTCAAGAAAAAATGTTAAATCAGCTATGAGGTCAGGTGTTAATTTTAATTAGCTGCTGTCTCAATGCTTTTACTATTTTCCTAAGCTGCTTGATACCATCCTGTTTTAATTTAGGGCACAGTCTGTGGCCAGCCTTGCCCTGAGGGTCGTTTCGGCAGAAACTGTACTCAAGAGTGCCAATGTCATAATGGAGGGACGTGTGACTCTGCCACAGGTCAATGTCACTGCAGCCCTGGATACAATGGAGAAAGGTGAGAAAAATCATATTTTCACACTCTGATTATTTTTTTTGCAAATTAAGATTTTATTGAGTAACAAAACAAGGTTACATGCATGTTACAGGCATATAACAACCAGAAAATGAACTAAAGGCTTATACAGTGTACCAAATATACATGCATGATCATCAATCATAATCAAAAAGGACGGTGTAATGCAAAAAAAAAAACATAATAACACTATACAAAGCCATACCATAAAATGAACATAAATATTTAAACTAAACTAAACTGTCATGTGATGTATATTCAATGTAGCCATACAAAATAAAGAGCAGGAGCATTTGGACAGAGTACAAAAAGAGGGTAGAAAGAAAGGAAAAAAATTGGCAAGGCAAAACAGCACTAAGAGGCGCTCTAGCTAGACACTCCAAGTCTTTTTCAATTTTCCATGAGAACACCAGTGAGCTTAACCTAGCTTTTTATATGGCAAGGAAGAATTAACTAAGGCAATCTCCAAAGAAATAGTTTGAGGTTAGGGAGATCATTTAAACACCACAATTTCCATAGCCAAAAATAACAATTCATGTACAGGTGTTGCAGAGCAGTAAAGTGACACTGGTACCAAAACAGAAATATGATAGGATAGGATGTACAAAAGAGGCCCAAGTACTTGCTATGACTAATTAGATTTCCAAAAAGCTGGGCTCAGTAGTCTGTAAAGCTCAGAAAGAGTTTGTCAATTTGAGGGTGACAATACAGTCAAACTACCAGTGGCCCAGTAGCTATAGCATACAAAAGGGGAGAAAAGAGGCAAATCTGCCAAGCTTACCTATGTAGGGTGAACAAATCAGAAATCCAGCCATTGGTACATACACTTACAGTAAGGCTATAGTACATAATGAGGACTCATTGCATTCCCCACTTGGAATTATAACAGGCATAGAGTACATACTGATCACTATATATTCAAAAAATGTAGGGTCAAGTTGGTTCATATCATCCATCTTTTGCTGGTCTATATTTTTAAAGGTGCATTCATGCAGTAACATGCATTGTCCAGCTCAGAGGAAAGATGAAACACAACCTGGTGTAGGCTTTAGTATTTAGAATACCATTAGAGAATGTTGACCATCAGTATTTGTTAGCAGTTTTACCACTCAAATCCATCTGCAAAAAGTGGTTAACATTGGACTGAATGGGTCCATTTATTGACCTTTTTTGCAGGGGGTTGGTGGTGGCAGTGCTGTTCCACATTTTTTTGAACACTGCATTGGCATCCAGGGGCAGTTTGCAACCCCAGAAGCCTCCATATACTTAAATTGGAAATACTTGCTGCCACTCATGAAAGCCTTTTTAAAAAAATGTGTAGGTAGTTTTGTCAAAAAGTTGCAATTCCAAATAAAAAATATAAAAAAGAATGCATTCGTCTGCTAGAATTTCGCAGACAGTTCCAAACTACAGATGCCTGAAAAAGCCTAGCAGTGGCGGCCTAGTGTGTTTAGTTCATTTCAGGTCAAAATACTGATGTTTCAAACATGCCCTTACTGTCTGACCTGTGGTCTGTGTAAGTTCTAGTAATATTGAAGGGATATGAGTTTAAAGTGTACATAAAAGATCTACTAACATATTTGTTTCCTAAATGTTTTAGATGTCAGGATGAATGTCCAGTTGGAACATACGGAAAGAACTGTGCTGAAACATGTCAGTGTGTTAATGGCGGCAAATGTTACCACATCAGCGGAGCATGTCTTTGTGAGCCAGGCTATACTGGAATACATTGTGAAACACGACTGTGCACTGAAGGTCTCTATGGCATGAAGTGTGATAAAAAGTGTCCATGTCATGTACGCAACACGCGGAGGTAAGTTACAGAACTACTTCAAATGGATATTTGTTGTGATGTGTTTAGTGAAAAGTTATCGTGTACTAATAACCAGAATTCTGCTAATGTCTATATCCATGCGGACATATTTCTCAGTTCCTGTCCCTAATTTTATTTCATAGAGTATGTGTGAAAATATATACATGCTGTTTAGTTATCACATAAAGGGTAGTACGGTAATCAAAACAAAAAATAAATGGATTTTGTTATCATCTTTATAATATATCACCGAGATATTCTGTAGTCCGAAGAGAGCAGGGAACAATGCTAAATCTTAAAGGAACAAGGACAAGGTGAGCAGGAAGTTATCAGCTAGATTTCTGACAAGATCAAACGATTTTTCTTTAATTATTTAAAAGACATAACATATATGCTTTTAATAGTATACTTAATGGAACACAAGATTAAAAACAACAGGCGTTCAACATTAAGGTTCACCTATAATTTGAAGAAGAGAATATCCGTAACAATATGTACACAGGACATAGATTTAAACCAAAACAATAAAGAAACTTAAGACCACATTTATAAACAAGATTTGACATCCATATCCATGATCTCCTACTTTCTGCTGTGCAATGAATGGAGCAGTGGATTATATTCTGCTGAGCTGGGTATGGATCTTTCTGCTGAATGAACCAAAAAGATCCCCATGATTGGAGAACACAAAGAACTCGTATGGTCCTGTTAGTTTGCAATTTAAAATACTTTATGATTATGAAGAGTTTGTTTATTTTTATAAATTATTTATTAAGCAGAATCACAGATGTTCCCCTTGGTGTGTAGAAATTATACATGGGCATTCCCCCTGCATCTATGTGCTTTTTGTGATCTGTTCATAGTGGACTAGGAGGAATTCAGTCAATAATGCATGTGTACTTCACTGAAAGCTTCAGGAAGCCATATCTAGAGTTGCCTGTTTTTTCTAAAGTTAAAACCAATCCCACTCTAACCATTACCTTAACATCTAAGCCTTTTTTCCACTGGGAGCATTGCAGCTGGTGACATAATACATATACTGCCAAATATTTCTAAGCATAAGAGTAGAAATTGGCAGGCATGTCCATCCCTTTCACCATCATTGCCATATTTGTCATAACTGGAATGTATTTTTGCCTGGATAAAGCAATAAATCTCATTCTATTGACTTATATTGGATGCTGTGCTTACCAGCCTTTACTAATAGACAGAAACCCTGTGTGCTCCATAAACTCTACAAGTAGCATCTCATGGAGCTATACTAGGAAAAGCACTTAGTGTATATATTCACTAGCTTGCTTACAACTTGATAGCTGACATCCTACTGCCTAATTAAACAGAAGAACTAGGTTTATACTTCTGAGCCATAATACAGTAATGATTTAACGTTCTTAAAAAATTGACATAGATTCCTAAATAGTTATCTAACATGCTGTGTAATCAGCTCTTCCCGAACTTGACTAGTGTGTAATAAAAAACGAAACAGCATCCCAATAGAACCAAAAGGCGAAAGCAATTTCATGTATTGACTTTGGGTGCTGTGATTAATCAGTGCTAAGGTGATAGCTAATGCTTTGCTTGCTCATCGCAGTAATGAATAATTCTGGCTCCTAATTCCCAACACACACACCCTCAGGCTTCTTCCAGCTCTAAAACAAATTGAGAGAAAACAATATTGGATGCCCACATACTATGCATGGCAAAGCAACCTAAAAAGCAAAACAAGCCCTAATCTTTTTTATATTGACATTTTTTCCCCTGCAGTGTGTATTCACAAAAATTGGAACAGAAGATTATCAATGTTAGTATACTGCATCCTTTCATGTTAAGGTCATACAGACTATTACTGACCTAAATATTTAACGTGTGATATGAATCATGTTTTTAGTGATTTTCACACTTTTTATAGGCATGTTCACTTGTACATGTTGAACTTTGACCATATGTTCTTTATGAAACCAATAAAACTAAACTATTAATTTGGACTTTAAGCAAAACAAAAACCTATTGGTGAGGGGCCAATATCCACAGCTTTTACAGTACAGTTTTTACTAACTATACTGTTACTGTTATTAAATTTTCCAATGCAGTTTATTGTAACCAAAGGGCTGTTGGTGACACAAAAGTGTAGAAGCATGTCGGAGGATACACTGCTTCACTTATAGTATTGACCTGAACATACATAAATTTAGCAAACACATCTTATGTGAATTTGTTATACTGGTGTTTTAAAGGGAACCTGTAATTAAAGAAAAAGGTACAAGTTTCCTATACAATTATGCAAATATCCTGATCATTGTTTTACTTAGATTGGCAGTTTTTATGTTATTATTTGATGCTATACATTGTTATATTTTATGAATTAGGAAATATCATACTTATTTCTGCCAGCTCATGGTTGGATAATATTGTACTATATTAAGTAATCATGTGTCCCAGCACCTTAGTAACAACACATGTCTCTTCTGGGGTTAAACATGTAAGGGCTTGCATGGTAAGGCCTTGGTAGTTTCATGTCTACATGTGCTTTTAGGGATTTTCTTATTAAATGCTATTTAAAGGTTCCTGTTGTATGGTATAGAAATGGTACACATTTGAAGAATCTAAGTTACCCTGGTGTGGACTTCTCCCTAATTCATTATCGTTAAAGGTCTTCTGGGGTAAACATGGTTACTTCTCATTTCGGCATTCAAAAGATAATGAAAAATATATCTAAAGCCAAAACTGTTTTGAGTCTTTTGTTATCTGAGATGAAATCACAGTTGTCATGAGAGCAAGTATCTTCATTGGAATAGTTCACCCTATACCTTTTTTAATAGCTACCCAAAGTTTTTGATTAACTGTCACTTTTATTCCTGTTGACATTGGTGATCAGAATATTTTTTTTGGCCAATCAAGACAGAACAGTGGTTCAGTGGATAGAAATCTCACCTTCTTGCTCTGGGGTCACATGTTTAAATCTTGGCCAGCACACTGGGCTTGATTTATTAAAGCTCTCCAAGGCTGGAGAGAATACCCTTTCACCAGTGAAGCTAGGTGATCAAGCAAACCTGGAATGGAATTCTTCAATGTCATTTGCTAGCAAATCCTTTGAATCCTGGACCAGATCCATCCCAGGTTTGTTGGGTCACCCAGCTTCACTGGTGAAAGAGTATTCTCTTCAGCCTTGGAGAGCTTTAAAAAATCAGGGCCACTATCTTCAGCTTCTGCTTTTTGATTTTGCCTTTAGTTTTACTATGATACTGATCCTGTAGCTTTAGAACATTTGGAACATTGTCTTGAGACCAGTATATATACACAAAAATGTAAAACTAGCTATCATAGCTTGAATATAGTCTGGTTTAGTGAAACAGGGAGTATTTCAAATATAGGATTAGGAATTAAAATGGCCAGCAATGTCTGGCTACCAATTTGTTCACATAACATATATTCCTTAAACCATATTTGAATCTAGTATCATAGTATGACATTATAATTCATGTTGCATTCGATTCCCCACTGTACCTGCCATTTGGTAGTTAATCATAAGGACACCCATAGGAGATTGAGTGACAGTAAATTCTCATAAAATAGTCTTTACGTTGACAGGACATTTCTTAGAAGTCTCCTTGTAGTTGGAGGGAGAAGGCTATCGGGGAAATAGTACAAGAGGCCCATTGTGCTGCTCTTGTTAACACGCTTCGTCTACACAGCTGACCCTGTCAGTTTGTTATGTAGCAACAGCTGGCCCTGAATATACAGTCAATGGGACCGCTGTTTCAGGTAGGGACAGATGGTCTTCTAACCAGGTACGGGTTATATGGATAAGGCTTATAAAACAAAGGTCATTGCAATGTCAAAGTCATTTACTTCTGTTCTCAGTAGAAGATTGACTATGCCTGTTTTAGGGTAATATTGAAAAAATCCATCTAAATAACAATGCTGTTTCGAGATAAAATACTGCAACATAATGATTCAGCTCTAAACCCATCGAGCTCTAAACCCATTAAGGAGTAAGGGTTAGGTAGGGCTCTATTGGATACTCCATTAGTAGGCTCTTCCTATCATATATTCTTTCCGGTATTATTTGGGTGTTGCAACCCACCTTGCTGTGTCCCAGCACCTCCTGTTGTTCTTAATAAGTAATAGGAAGAAAACTGTGCTCTTTACTAAAATGAGGGAGAACGGACCATAAGTGTGTGTTTGGTGTCATATTCAGTATTTGAATCATTTGTTCTCATTTCTCTTTCATCCTATCCTCTCAGCTGCCATCCAATGTCTGGAGAATGTTCCTGTAAGCCGGGCTGGTCTGGACTCTACTGTAATGAGACTTGTTCTCCCGGCTTCTATGGCGAATCCTGTCAGCAGATCTGCAGCTGCCAAAATGGTGCAGACTGTGACAGTGCGACTGGGAAATGCATCTGTGCCCCAGGCTTTACGGTAAATCAGAATTTAAGCTCCTTTATTTCCTGAATGTAGAGTTTTTAGAGGAGTGCTGAAGTCTGATTGTTGATATTAAATTATGACAATGAGGTATGACATTACCATATTATTTTACTTTTCTAAATGGGGCCTCAAAACTAAAAAAAATGATTTTTTGTGTGTAAAATAATCTCAGTACCAAGTAAAAGCATTTAGTGTGTAAGGACCCTACACACTAAATATCCGACCCTTCATACACATTATCTTTTTCTCCTCTGTTGGGAGAGTCTAATTACTGTCCAGGGTCAACGTCTCAGCTGAGCCAGCATCTGTACCCCACATTCGCCTTACAGATCTCATTAGGTTGGAAAGCATAGAGTTCAGCATGTACAGCTTTAATATGTTTTAAGCATACCTCTCCGTATGACATAAAGACCCCCCAGAAGCCAAAACATGCAATATACTCAGGATAAGATTAAAAAATATGATTATATATTATTATTTGTATATATATATATATATATATATATATATATATATATATATACTATTTATGAAATATATCATAAAATATGATTGTTTATCTGTTTATCTATCTTTATATACCTAATTTGCAAATTTTCCTGATGAGTGCAACAGTTTGTGGTTTGACATTGATTGCAATTTGTATTTTACCAAGTCTAGACTAGAGGAAATAAAACATGATTTTATTAATGATGCCTTCCTAATGCTTGCTTTTTCTGTGTATCACTGAATTAAATCACAAGCAAGGAAAATAGTATACCATAATCTAGGTGTGCCGTAAAAGGCCCTGTCTAGTTCAGCTACAGATTGAAACATCACATAGGATCATTTGGGTGTACAACGTTTCACTTTTACTAATAACTGCCAGGCAACTCTGTGCATTGAAAGTGCTTGTTATCCAACATGAAGATCTTCAGATCTATTGTAAAATATTTTCAGTTTATGGAAGTCCATTTTCTTTTCTCTGTGGAAGTTGGAACAATTACAAGATTTCTCTCTGGCTTCTCTGTGAGTGATCTGTCTGTCTATGACCTTCGCTTTATGTCTGGAGGCTGACAAGCAGCTGGTATTTATTCACGGCAAACTGTGCCTCTCAACCCATGGGTAAAGTCTCAGTGTTTACTGACTTCCAGACAGATGCTTGACTGGGCGTGTAGATCAACAAGCCACTCCACTGACCCGGGCTTTTTTCTAACTGGGTTGGATAGAGAGTGCATGGTACACATTTCACTGGCTAGGACCTGGCAGCTTTGCTTCATTCTGAGTAGGAATCACAGAATAGATGGAATAAGGTATTAAAGTGTGAAAGCCTAATATTTTAGTAGGCAGCAGGTAAAGGCAGATAACTCCAGATTTGCACACTTGTTCCAGGCCCAATTACTGAATCAGCAGGACACCCAAGAAACTGACAATTCAATTTCTGTAGAACTCTTCACTGGTGTTAAACCCAACTGCTTGGGCCAGGAGTTCAATGTAAAATGGTTATTCCTAAATTTTCCCTGTTTTATCAAACAATTCCTGGCTCGAGTAAAGTTCGAGGTACCACCAGGGACTTAGGATGGTGAGAGAGTGGTGTCCAAGATGATTTTACCCTTTAACTACTTTACACTTTTTTGTCAGCTTTAATGGCCTTTTTAGAACTTACTCTTTGTCGTTGCATTCTAGGGTGAGCACTGTTCTTTACCTTGTCCATCTGGAACATATGGCAGCAATTGCTCATCAGTTTGTAACTGTAAGAACAACGCTGTTTGCTCTCCTGTGGATGGCTCCTGTACTTGTAAAGCGGGTGAGATTCCAACTTCCTTTCAATTCATAGAAATATGAAACATGTAAATTGATATATTAACCTTATAACTAAATACATAGTTAGAGTGATCGTTTGTATTCACTTTTAAGGCCCATTTAGATCTTTACGTTGTGGTAAAAAGTGTGTTACTGCAATTAGCGGTAACAGTGTGGTGACATTTGTTTTTGATTGGCGTCCCAACACACTAAAGCTGCGTACACACTTCCAATTTTTATCGTTCAAAATGAACGACGAACGAACGACGAACGATCGATTGGGCAAAAATCGTTCGTAAAAAAGTAACCAACGACGCCGACGAACGAGGAAAGTCTTTGGAAATGAACGACCGGACTGGCGGATCGGATTGGACGACGATCGTTGACCATCGTTCGTGTGTACGATCGTTCATTGATCGTCCATGGTCTGAGCATGCGTGATGAACGAACGTTCCTGTGGTGCACGTAACTTCCTGTATCGTTCAAACGATCGCATCTATTGTGTGTACAATATCTACGAACGATCGTGTCGTTATCTGTATGTACAGGATCGGTGCTATACGATCGTTCGCAGATATCGTGCAGGAACGTTCGTCGTTCGTTTACCAACGATAATAATTGGAAGTGTGTACGTAGCTTAAGGCAATGCATCTGCATCTTAGTGTCCTACAACTCATGGTAGAGGGTTGTGTGGGGTTGCTTTACAAAAAAGAGTCTCAAAAAACCCTGTTAGATGGTGCCCACATCCAATTAATTTTCAATGGGTTGACTTAACTCTTAACATGTGCAATAATACACCACATAGATTTTAAAGTGGCCTTCAAGTCCAACATTATACCTACTTTGGACAACCCAGCACTGTTTTTACAATATAGTAGCAGCTGTCAGCCATAAAATGACCCTATGTTTTAGCTGTAGCAGATCCAGCAGAGCCAGGGGCTTGCCTGATAATAGTGAATGCTTAAAGCTAAACCCCAGTAGCTGATACAATTCAAGGCTTTCAGTTATGGTATAGAATGTACCTAAAATGACATAAATTACAAAGCCCTATTTGGAAACTCCAGGGAGCCTGTCTCATATGCAGAAACAAATCACTGTAATAGTAATCTCTTGCATGCTGATAACTTGATGACGATGCCCGTGAACAACATCAGCCAGCAGCTGGAGCAGTAATTTAATATCTTGTTTATTAACTAGCCAGGCCTCTTTTGCTCAACTGTGTATGCCACATATTAGTGATTAAAACATTATTCATATTGAATTCTGAACCACAATCTCAGCATTTAGTAAAGGGAAGAACTATGTATTCCTCAATATGCATTTACCAGAATCAGTCCAAATGTGGACTGTTACATTTTCCATAGCTTTATTCACTCTTTTTTCTCATAGTTATTGTCAAGTAAAACTTGGAAATGCACAGCAAAAATTTCAAAGAACAGATATGAACAGATAAGTTAAATATCTGTGTTGGGGAGCACTTAAGAATCTCTCTTGATTCCTATGAAAATAATGAATCTTTACACCAAGCCAAGATTTAGGAGGAGTCAGTGGCATTCAAAGAATATTCATATTAAAAGCACAGTTATTCTTTAAACATATTAAGCACTCACTCTTTCTGTCAAAGCGCATCTGTTGGCACTGTAACCATAATGTAACTCCATGTGGTGGTATATCTGTTTTGACCTCTATTAGCATGTCCAGGAACCATGAATCCCAAAGTACCCTGATACCCTGCCACATCCTATCCCACATTCTGTGCCTTATAATTTGTTACTGAGGGTTATCCTAATACAATAGTGGTAGGCTAGTAATCAGGTGGAAGGTGCTGCACAGGAGTCACAATACTAAGCCAATGCATAGGTGCCTCCTATCACAATGCTTTTCATTCATATGGGATTACTTCAAATATTTATTCTACAGCTGTTTCTAGAAAATAGATTAGCTTATTTTTCAGAAATTGTGATTTACCCAAGAATCTCTTGTATGTGACCATTTTTCTCATTAGGTTGGTATGGAGTGGATTGTTCTATTAACTGCCCTCGGGGGACCTGGGGCCTTGGATGTAATGTCACTTGCCAGTGTCAGAATGGAGGAGCCTGCAATGCTTTGAATGGAAGCTGTACATGTGCTCCAGGCTGGAGAGGTGTGAACTGTGAACTTCCATGCCAGGTAATACTACATTTACTATACTGTATCTTTACACTGTGGTAAACTATACGGTTATTTGTTTAGCTTTTTACTAATTATATTACTCCATGCAATGATTATATTCCCATATGCATTGCAAACATAGGGTTCAATTGAATGATTTAGCTTTACTTGACATGATATATATATACAGGAACAGAATCTACCCTGGTATTTTATTTTGTTTGTCACTAGCTGTGACAGCTAGTGACAAACTATAGACTTTGTGAAGCACTGCATTATATGTCAGCGCTATATATATACTAATTATTAAAATTTGTATTACTAACTTTTTAATGCATACAGGTATATTTTTAAATTTTGGTTATCCTTGCTGTAGACATTGTCCATATGATATTATCTATGCTTGAAATAACAGCAGCAAGTGCATAAAATAGTTTATTCAATGAAATGACTTGTATTTGAATTTCCTTAATTCTAGGATGGCACATATGGAATGAACTGCTTTGAACGTTGCGACTGTAGCCATGCTGATGGCTGTCATCCAGCCACTGGGTACTGTCGCTGTCTGGCAGGATGGGCAGGTAAATGACATTAATGCAAAATGGACTTTTAAATAACTTTTAAATAACTATTTCTTGGGTTTTTTTTACACTATTTATTCTTTGCATTCACTGAAACTCTTTGGCTACGTACACACGTGCAATGGTTATCGTCCGATAATCTTCAAGAATCTGGCGTGTGTACAGTGCCTGTCGTCCATCATCCAAACGTCTGTCCTGGCGAATCCATGAACAATGGACGACGAACGATCATAATGGAAGTGAAGAGGGAGAGCACACAGCAGGGTGCCGCTCTGTCGCTCACACCCTCTCCTCTCCATAGAGCAGAATAGTGCTGTTAGTGCTGTTAGTCATTGGAAAGAATCGTGAAAGATCCTTTCCAATGACAATTATTGCATGTGTGTATGCAGCCTTTGGCTTGACTGTGCACAGATCTAGGTAAATAGAGCTGGAGACAACACCCCTTGGTTTAGCAATATCAATGAAGCAGTTAGTGGCACAGGTTTAGCACCAATGCATTTGGTGCCAGACTATTTGCTGATAAGGTAGTCTTAATAATAATAATGGTTAAGGCTATGTACACACGTTCAATGGTTCTCGTCCGATAATCTTGCTTGTGTACAGTGCTTGTTGTCAATTGTCCGAACAACTGTTCTAGAGGATGCATGGACGATGAACGATCATAATGGAAGTGAAGGTGAGAGAGTGCAGCAGGGTGCCGCTTTGTCATTTTCCCCCTCTCTATAAAGCAAAACGGTGCTGTATGTACAGCACTCGTTCATGCATCGTGAAGTCATTTGTCGTTGAAAAGGTTAATGAAAGATCCTTTCCAATGACAAGTAATAAAGAGTTAAGTGTAGAAGAAAGGTGTCAATACATTTGTTAATTTAAATGGTATAATGGTTTAAATAGCAAAAAATATTTGTAATAATAAAATGGATAAACATACACTTTAAAAGATTATTACTTTTTCAGACAGAATGTGCATTTTTATACAACTTTCCAAACTTTTTTTTTCTAACATAAAAGCCAGTAAAATATAAGAATGGCATTTTTGGTAAATAGGTTTATTATATGATTTATAAGAAACGAAGGATATTTGCTTCTTGAAAGGGAATGTTGATTGCACAAGACAGCTACAAGTGCAGAAGGCATAAAGACCTGAGCACTTCTGAGCTGCTGGGTAAAGTTTTATCATGAGCCCTCAGTAATTGCCTAGCAACATGTCCAGACCATCAAAGGCCTCTTTGTCCAGGGCCCTGGCAAAAACATTCCTTCACAAATCTCCTTATCGACACCAGAACAGACCAAATTTGTACGTTTTTTGCATAAGCCGCATCGCCAATGCATAGTAACTTCTACATACAGTATATAACATCCATGACCTATAGAGCCAATGCACCTTACATGGTTCATTCTGCCTTTATGCATCAATTTAGACACTTCATGCATTTCTTGAATACAAAACTTATCAAAGTTCAACATTTTTTCAACTTTTTCCTTATTCCACACAAAGAAACAAATGATCTATTCAGAGGTCCAGCAGCTTTGATTGTTAATGCGGAGCAGACACAATGAGATTTGGGATGCTTGCTAGCATGACTGTTAATAGCAGAATATGTTATCCGTGTCCCTTGAGCACAAAAGTAACATCTATTGCAATCTGAACATTGTAAAGCAGGTCTGAGGCCATAATTAAGAGTTCACATTATAGGTTTGTTCTTGGCTGGAAATTAGTGGCTTAGTTTGGGATTTTCTACTATGACACAAGGGGGAAAAAGAAACTTTAACAAAACGGGGCTGTGAATGAGCTCTGCAGTGCAGCAGTGAGTGGCGGTCAAATGACGTGATTTCCTATGAGGCATTTATCGTTTGTTATGGGATTAATGGTAATCTGCTCAGAGCTAATTGAAAATTAACCCCCTGGCAGTGTTACAGCAGTTAGATACGTTTTGTAGAATACCTTGCCAATAAATATAATCATTCAAATAAAGTTAATTCTTTTCTGCCTAGTAGGTAGAGACAGTACTATTTTGGAAAAGAAACAGCAGTAAAAGTAGGTCCTTTTATATATTGCTTATATGTTTCCCATGAAATATGAAAAATATGCATTATACAATTCATTGTTTAGTGCTCTTAGGACAATATAGTCAGCACTGACAGCTTTCAGTAGATTGTAGCTGAGCAATTGTTGCGTTGTAAAGGAGCTGTTCATATAGCATTCCCTTATAACCATGCTACACCAGCATCGAACAGAAGAAGATCTTTAAATGTCTTAGAGCTGACCTCCAGGATAAAAAAGGGGTTAAAGTGTCTGGCACTGCTCCTCTTACATCCAACCTCTGGGTTGTTGGCATCCCTTCTTACAGTGCAGAAATATTGGTCCTGCATTGTAGGAGATGATGTCAGTGCATGTGACCACAGCACAGAATGGCTTATGGAAGTTTGATAAGGGAAATACTTGCTTGGTACATTCTCCTCCACCCAGGGCATAAATAAGCATTTATTACATGCCCAGAGGTAGCTGTACAACAAGGAAAGTATTTTTTAAATGACTAAAGGTAGGCATTGAAGAAATCCTCTTAAACCTTCCTATGGTATGTGACTTGCCATGTTATTGGTAACATGTTCTTAGCTAAAAGAGAAGAAGTGTTCAGGCAGAGCTACCATGTGTCCTGCTCTGCCTGATCTCATAACTTAGGAGTGCACAGATTTATTTTTTATTACCATCTTTCTTTCACCTATTAATAATCTTAGGCAGGATTTTCAGTATGAGGTTGCATGCCACTACATGATAGCTTTATGTAAACAATACTGACAGTAAGAACAGTAGTTCAATATCCTATTATGCACTAATCAAAAAATCTACAAAAGGGTAAAACATATAATAAAGGGGTCTTTAAATGGAAAAAAGAAAATGACAACACAAATACATTACTGTTGGTTCAGTGGTAGGTATTTGTATTTTATCTATTACAATATGGTTCTAATATTCATTTACTAGGTATGCACTGTGACAGCGTGTGTACTGGAGGACACTGGGGACCAAACTGTTCACTGTTCTGTAACTGCAAGAACGGAGCTTCCTGTTCACCAGATGATGGTATTTGTGAATGTGCACCTGGGTACAGAGGGCCAACATGCCAAAGAAGTAAGTTTTTTCCATATGTTTTATAAAGTGTATCTGTTGTCCAAACTATATTGTCTTTTGTTGATAAGATGGGGAAGGGTATCTGGATCTTTTTATCAATCATCAATATATCTTTATCTGCAGTTTGCTCCCCAGGCTTTTTTGGTCATCGTTGCAGCCAAGCTTGTCCACAGTGTGTTCACAGCAATGGTCCTTGCCATCATGTGACTGGACAGTGTGATTGCCTTGCTGGTTTCATGGGTTCACTCTGCAATGAAGGTAAGTCAGGGGACCAAAATTTAAAAACTTATCAAAGTGCATTTTTTTTTTATAAGGAATAATGGCACTATTTGCACTACCACAATCCTATACAGTATGTGGCAATCGACCTATATGATTGATAATTTTATAATCTTCATTTTTACAGTTCGCCAGATAGAATTCACCACTTTGATAGAAGAGAATGACATTGAACACACTAGAGATTTTTCTGGTTTGCTTTTTTTGGTGTGAAAACCTCATTTCAAAAGTGGCAATCTCAGCCATAGCTGTAATAAATGGGTAGCATTCACCTCATTTAAATGTGGTGACAGTTACTTCAAGTGAATAGATTTCTGGTTGCCACTATGGAGTAATTATTGTATACTGATTGCTCTGACATGCATTATTAAAAGAGTGCATCAAAATTTTATTTTTTTAACTGGTGTTATTATGTAACAATTAAATATTTAACTACAATATTCCCTTATCATAAAAGCTGCACGGTAAACTTTAATTAAAGCTAAAATGTTTACTTTATCTCTTAGTTTGCCCAAGTGGTCGGTTTGGGAAGAACTGTGGTGGCATATGTACATGCACTAACAATGGCACCTGTAACCCCATTGATGGCTCCTGCCAATGCTACCCTGGATGGATTGGCAGTGATTGCTCACAACGTAAGTGTATCTTGTTTGTTTGCTTGTTTAATGGTGCAAACAGATTATTTGTTCAGGCACCAGGTATTTTGCTAAGGAAGTATAGGTCAGTGTTTGTCTGAAGTTACCCTGATTACAAGATAAAACATCATTAAACTAATGATATCCGAAAGATGATTTGGAAACAGTCGAGGCATCAAATTCAGTAATGAATTATGAGCAATTAGCAGGGAAACTAGGGCACAAAAAAAGCCAGGCACTTGTTTACATTGTACATATTTTTCAACCTCATGTGAGGCCAAGTAAGAAGGAGCTTGATTCCCCAGCCAATCTTACTGCCCACAAGGAAGGAAGCGGGAGAGTTATGATAAACTTCTAATAGCGAGAGCTGAAAGGAACACTCTGTAGACAAAGCCATTCCAGAACTGTGTAAAATAATCCAATTCATGTGGAAAAGAAAAGATCTTTCTGTTTTATGTATTATATGTCCTGATTGTTCTGAAAGAGGATTTGACCTAAAATGTATCAGCGTTTCAAATGTATTGTATTGTATTTTGTGGACAGGAAAACAATATATCTCACATCTGAAATCAACTCAAATTGTTACACTGTTATTTTGAGGTTATATTTTGAGATTAAACATTTTTAGCAAGCAGTAAAGAATTTACTTTGTAACATTTTTCCACTGTGGAATGTTATTTAGAATGTGATAAAGTGTATCTAATGTCAAAAAGAAATGTAATGTATTGCAATTTACCAGGCTCAGATGTCAGGGGTACAATTGTTTTTTTAGCTAAAAACATTTTGGCAAGTCCAGAAAATACCTGTTCATCTTGCCAGAAAGGCAGTGTCCTTGTCACTTCCTTTGAGCTTCAAAGACAGAACAAAGCTCTTTATATTTCTTCTGTAAATGATTAGTCCTATCAATCTACCATACAATGAAGATGAACAAAGTAAAGTCTCTTACTTCCTGAGAAATCAATAGTTTTGGCTTGATGGTGTCAGTTGACATCCTTATTCTATATTCTTCCCAAGCAACTAATAGATGAATGGTTTGAGACAGTACAGATGGGATGGAGAAGACTTTAAGACATGGGTAGTCCATTGGTGCAGAAATTAGTCAAATACTGTATTTACTAGAATTTGCAGATTCTAATGCTTGCCCTGTATATCATATAATGCCCTTGTAGTAAGCACTACCATATTTTAGCACAGGGGAGCACAGTCTATAAATGAGCCAAATATAACGCAGGGCTGGAGTTCAGCATTAGGTCCAAGCCACTGTAACAACCATGATTGTATCGATAGATACAGAGATGGAAAAACACAGACATGAAAGGACAGGAAATATGTTATTCACAGGAAAAATCCTGAGAAAAATGTATCAAATGCAGTCCAATCTGAGGACCAGTAATGTCTCATAAAATAAATTGCTGTTATAGGACAAGAGTTGTATTTTTGGAAATAATAAAGAAGGGTTTAAAGTCCTATCACTTTTTCCTTCGGGGAAAACAAGGCCAATAGTCACCTGGATAAAAATAGACAGTAAATATGCTCATAGATTAAGGCTGTAGTCCTCAAATACCTCATACAGATCTAGATTTGCATATAAAAATGTATTTTTCTGACCCTTTTTAAACTAAACCCATATAGTTTTACTGCTGTCTGTTAGAGGAATACTGAAAATATGGACTGGACACCCTTTTTAAACTTTTACCACTTTATTCAAAACTACAGATACACTTTAAGATACACTTTAATTTTATTTATTTAGTTAGCATATGCATCCAATATCATAAAGTCTTATATAAATGTGCCCATTGGGGTGTTGATCAATTTCTGGTTGCTGTGAATTGCTGTTTATGTAAACATCCTCTGAAATATTGCAATCCATTGCAGCACATCATTAAATAGGCAGTAACATTGCAGTAGTTATGTCCATATCTGTGTTGACATGAGAAATGACGGTTTGTTTTATTATGTTAATAGAAACTTTTGTGTTTTAGCATGCCCTCCTGGACACTGGGGACCCAACTGTATTCACACCTGTAACTGCCACAATGGAGCATACTGCAGTGCATATGATGGAGAGTGCAAGTGTTCTCCTGGATGGACTGGGCTGTACTGTACCCAGAGTAAGTTCTATATCATATCATAGTATATATAGCAATATAGGAGATTGAGTATTAGGGTTAACTATTATTGGTTAATATTGGTAAAAAGAACACTACACACAATTTACACATTCCATAATATTCAATCAGTTATTTAGAAACTAGAATCTAGTTCACATTACTGTGCGATTTCCATCACTTTCACTTCTATGTAGAAGTAGACATGTAATTATGATTGTGTACTCTTGTCCATAAAAAGTTTTAACTTTTGCCTCTAGGGTGTCCATTGGGTTATTTTGGAAAAGAATGTTCTTTGGTCTGCCAGTGTCAGAATGGCGCCGACTGTGACCACATAACTGGACAATGTACTTGTCGCACAGGATTCATGGGAAAACACTGTGAACAAAGTAAGTATGTCCTTTATATGGATATAGCTTGTACATCCAGCAGCCTATCTAATGTTCATTCAATTTAGTTCAATTAGAATTTGTGTATTCTCTAGATCCATTCATTAACAGTATTTTCTTTAAAACAAACATAAACCAAGTTACAAAGCTACTTTTTTTACACCCCCCATCCCCCCAAAAAACCCACAGACAGCAACCTAAACTGCTAAAGAAAAGTTGTGGTATCTTAACCTGACAAGCTGAAGTTTCCTACACCCAGTCACAGTGGTTGGTCACAAGGGTGGACATGTTGTGCCATTTGGGCAGAACCAGCAAGTGGCTTTTTTAACAGTTGTTTAAAAGTAGATACTAGGAAAGCACTGTACTTTTGTTAACAATTAAGTTTATGGACTGCATGGGACCAGGAAGTATAAAATGGTGTTGGTTTATAAATCATTCCCCCTTTCAAAATCCAGCATTTGTACCTGAATATGTATCCTTTATGTGCTCTACATTGTTTATAGAGTGTCCACCGGGAACCTATGGGTATGGCTGTCGACAAGTGTGTGACTGTCTCAACAATTCTACATGTGACCACATTACTGGAACTTGTTACTGCAATCCAGGATGGAAGGGTACACGTTGCGATCAAGGTGTGTGTATGGTGTAATCCCCAATTGTTGTGTTTTGAAGTATATTTCAACCTAAAAACAAAAATGTATTTATTTGCAGTTTACCAGTCTTTAGATGTGGTTGGAATAATTTTTCCTTTTAGGCCAAGCATAATATACGCATGTACAGAAATTAGAGTCCTTTTAACTTCATGGGCACCTAACTGAAAACTCCAACATGGCTATCAGCCTTCCCGGTTCTCTTCTATGAACCACAGAACACTTTCTTTCATGTACTTGTACTGTACTGTAAAGAGATGAAGAGGTGTTTGTAGAGTAAATCAAGGGAGGAGCATAAGGTGCTACCCCTCTATTGATACAATACAGGAAGTGAATTCTGTCACCTTAGGGTAAGAACTATGTTACTGGCAGGATTAGTAGGTGAAAATAAAGGAAAAGGCTTGAAAATAAAAACTAACGTAGCCTCCATATCTAAGGACTGGTAAGTTACTATATATAACGTGGTTTCTTAAGTTTAGTGAAGTGTAAAGTGTATATAGAAACACTTTAACCCTCTCATTTTTTTTCCCGTTTTTTACGTTTTTAATTTTTGTATCCATTCATATACATGCTTTATGTTATCATCTTTTTTTAATTTTGTACTTGCATCATTATTAAAAAAATATACAAAAAAAATACTTGTAAATTGGCTGTGAATTGTTTACCAGAATTTATCATTTTTACTGCTAGTATAGAATGAAATAAAGCTTTTTATAACAAGATTTATATGAATATGACATTCATAAAATGCTTACAATGTATAACTGTCTTTTCTGCACACTAAGTTGTCTGTTTTGTCAATTTCCAGCTATGATAAATACATGATTATCTTCTATAATGTTCTCTGTTCTCCTGTGCACCCGCTCAAATCTGAGTTCATTTCCTCTTCCTTACTGTTATTTTACTTCTAGCTGTAATGATAATTGTCGGGAACTTGAACAGCCTGACCCGCACTAGTGCAGCGATTCCTGCTGACACCTACCAGATTGGGGCCATTGCTGGCATCATTATCCTCGTCCTGGTTGTCCTCTTCCTGCTAGCACTCTTCATCATCTATAGACAAAAACAGAAGGGCAAAGAGACAACTATGCCATCTGTAAGCTACACTCCCACAGTCCGAGTCCTTAGCACAGACTACACCATCTCAGGTAAAGAACACAAGGCTTGATAAAGTTATTACGGCTTCCATTCATTTCTATTTTACTGAGCGAACTAATCATGCATCAGTTCAGGCATGCTTTTAGAGTAGGGGAATTAGTTTTTAATTCTTACATGATGTCAGTTGGATAACACGATTTATTATATTCTGAAAAAACAGTAAGCTAAATGATGATTGTGATTGATGATGATGATTATGATTTTAATATTGTTATTAGTTTTTTTCTTTTTTTTTTCTTTTTTTTAAACAGTAAAAAGTTTTTGTGCAAAGTGTAGTATCTGATACCAAGCAGACAAACTTACATTTTAATTGTAGTTTTTTGTGTTATTGCTGGTGGCTGCAGCAGCATTTTTATTTACTTCTGACTTTTAAAAGTGTATGACCTCCCAAAACATAGGTTTTAGTATTTAGTGGATGATAATTGATTGATTTCATATATCTGTTAGGTGTTCCTAATTTATTGTGGAACCAGGATGTACTCACAATGGATGTATATACACAATTTTAAGTATCTTGATACTCATGTATGTAATTTAGTCATTGTATTTTTTGTTATTACTGTCCTATGTCTGTTCTATCGAAATTCTTTTAATAAAAATCTACAAAAAAAAGTGGGTGAGGCAACACATGACAAGTGTTCTAGTTGTTGCTAAAGGAATTCAGTAACAGCTATAAATCGGTCCTATGTATGTCCCATTTTTCCCATAGTCTTTGTCATATGCCCCAATTGTCCAGAGCCCCTGTACTGTGACCCAACTATTCAGTACCCACCCAAAACAGCAAGGTGGTTACTTAAAAGTGTGGGGAGAACACTGAACCTGTTTATATACAGAGTTTATATCTACATGCTGCTGTAGAAATGCACCACAAAATATAGTGTAGATCAATACACTTCTATACTTCTTTAGTTAAAAGGAAAGCTTGCAATATTACATAAAATTATAACATGAAATTTTCTTAGTGATCCCTTTGCAATATTAATGAAATAAGTTGTTGCCCGTTGCATGTTCCTTGTGTCCCTTGGAATGTTTCTAGTTGGCTTATGACATTTCCATATCACAAAATATTCTCCTGCCCTCCCAGGATATAATTTTGGAAAATGCTTTAAGCAATCCAAGTAGAAAATATTGAGCAAGATATACATTTTTTATAGGAATAATGGGGAGGAATAGTGCACTGCTAGAGATATGTTGAAGGGGAAAGAGCATTTTAGAAGTGATAGAAGATGGTGTGAATTGTAGGAGGTGTAGTTTTGTTGTATGATATACCACAAGCAGTACAAGCAATCATAATCAAAGAGCGGTCTAGTTACAGAGAATCTTTCAACCAAGACCCCTATAGTTATAATAGGAATAGCTGTAGTGCAAATGAAAAAAAAAACCTTTAGCCATTTCAAAAAATACTTGGAAACACTTTCCTCATTCTTTTTACCTGAATTATATCAACTACCTGAGATATATAGTCCTTAAATTAAACTGACATAAACAATGTTAAAATGTTAAATTGTATACAATGAGATGGAGTAGATCATATATATATATCAAATATGGTAATTATTTAGATGTTTTTTTTACTGCAGATACTCTTCCGCACACCAATGGAGGAAATTCGAACAGTCAGTATTTTTCTAACCCAAGTTACCACACACTGAGCCAATGTACAACTGGTCCACATATTAACAGTATGGACAGAATGATGGTTTCCAAGGTAAGAAAAAAAAGTTTATTTAGAATACTGTTAGGAGGTTTCTTGCTTGGTAGCAAGTCCTAAAGCAAATATGTTCTTATGAATGAGGCATTTTCACACAGCCCAGTAAATTGTACTATTGTGTAAACTGATGAGCTATGCAATTTATTCTTTGTGTCTCCTAAGAGACTTACAGAGCCAGAAGTTCTGTATTTCTAACTGAGGCCATAGAGTGTTGCAGCCCAGGCCTTACTGATCCTTGCGCACGTGAAAGTAGTTAAATCCACTATTGCTATTAGCAACTTTTATGCTAAAAAACTTTATTTGGTTATGTAAAACCATTATAAAGAGCATTACATAGAATTTAGAATAATTCACATCAGTCCTTGTCCTAAATGGTACATGAAAAAGCAATTTTTGGGTTGTGATAGGTAACCCACACAAACGCTGGAAAGCATACAGACTTCATGCATGCTTATTTCCCGTCAAGTACAAGAAGCCAGATGTACATTAGATGATATACCCAAAAAAAAATTATATATATATATATATATATATATATATATGTATATATTTAAACATACAGTATTCAAGATCTTAAAAAAAATTACAGGAAATGGAAGACCTAAGGGCAGACCTTCAGTCATCAATTTTACACACTGGAGACTCATTTTCAGCCTGTCTTTCAATATATGTTTTACTACTTTTCCAGATTTGTGCTATAGGATGCCAAAATTACCTATTTATATATTAATAGAAAAGGAGAAGATGACTAAGCTCCTAAGAACCTTAAATCAATAAATCAATAGTGCCATTTAAATATTAAAACATGTAGATTTTTGTCTGTTAATTAAGTCTTTCATCAGACTGCAAGACTTAAGTAACATCTCATTTAAAAATTTCCTTTTGTGACGTTACATTGGTTGAGTGTAATCATTTTCCTCAGTGTCCTATAAATCAATACTTGGTTTTAATATAAGTGTGGCTACTTTTGATAAGGACCCTGTTACTCTCATTATCTGTCTGGGTACAGTGTGTGGGTTGTACATAAAATTTAATGTGGTGTTTTGCCTCTAAAAGGCACGCCAGATCTGTGAGCATCTAGTTCTAGTATGTGTTGAATCATAGTACATTTCAGCTAATAATATATATATATATATATATATATAATACTTTGTTTTATATTTATTCATTCATTTAGTCTAAAAGCAGTCAGCTTTTTGTAAACCTGAAGAGCCTGGATCCCGGAAAGAGGTCACATACCATTGATTACACGGGTACCCTACCAGCAGACTGGAAACAAGGATATCTGAGTGAGCATGGTAAGTGGAGTACCTTACACAATTCAGTGCTTGGACATTATGAGTAGTACCATATACACTGCCTGTTCAAAAAAATTCCAAAAGCCTGTGTATGATCTGGGATGGCTTCCATTGGTCAGGCCTAGGTTCAGCAACTTTATGTGCCAAAAAAATTAGGTCAGCTGACAACCTGAATATACTGAACAACCAGGTTTTTCCACCAATGGTGTTTTTCTTCCTGCATGAAATGGGCATATTCCAAGATGACAATGCCAGATTTCAGTGGGTTCAGATTATGAAAGATTGATTCAAGGGGTATGAGACTTCATTTTCATCCATAGATTGAGCCACCACTGAGTCCAGACTTAACCCTATTGAGAATTTTTGGGACCTGCTGAAGAAGACTTTACACAGTGGTCCGACGGCCCCATCATCTTGATGAAAAAATAAAGCAACTCTGGGTGGCAGTAAATGTTGTGATATTGCAAAGGCTTATCAAAATGAGATCTCAACAAATACATGCTGGTATTAAAGCTTAAGTCCAACAAAGTATTAGAGTGTGTGACATTTTTTGAACAGGTAGTGTAGAACTAAAAAATATTTGCAAATCAGTTTCAGCTTTAAGGCTGAACCCATAAGGATTAGGATGGTCTAGTCAAAAAAGAATTTCCAGAATTTAATAAATGCTGATTGGTAAAAAATAATATACGGCGCTAATTTCAGATGTAGCTTGGTTTGTTCTCTATTAATGTTCCTATTATTATTATTGAGAATGTTACTAAACAAAGTGGAAATTCCGGCAAAGAGCTAAATCCAAAACTAACATATATAAATATTCACTATTTTACCTATTTTGTTAAGCCACATTGCATTACTTATTGAACGTAAAGAATTGAATACACATGGCAAAACAAGTTTGAGGCACAGGAAATCCAAAATATAAGATGTTTCCAGAGCAGCCCACGTCCATTAGTTTATGATCATTTTCACTGGCCAACAAGTTGTGTATTACACTCACTGGAAAATCAGATCCTGATGACTCATGTTTTCTTTTTCTTAGGTCTCCTGAAAAGCTCTGCATATAGCATAAGCAGCTGTTCACTGAGCAGCACTGAAAACCCATATGCCACCATCAAGGATCCACCAGCACTTTTGCCTAAGCACACAGAGTGTGGCTATGTGGAGATGAAATCACCAGCACGGAGGGACTCTGCATATGCAGAGATAAGTAACAACAGCTTGGCTAATAAAAATGTGTATGAAGTTGGTAAGTGTTCCTTCATTTTTTATACAGCCCCTTCCTTTAATATATACAAGGAATGTATGAAATGATGTAATAAAAAACATTTTTTTGTTTAAAAGATTTTTAATGTTATTTATCAGCCTGTAAATGCCCCAAACAACCTTTCTTAAGGGGGAAAATTAAACAAGTGTAGAGAAATGTGTCCTAAATGCTATTGTGACCAAATGGATAACCTGGTATGAAGATCATTTTTCACAAGGTTTCTCCCACCCTTCTCTGTTACCCCAAGTTAGAACACTCATGTTCATATTTATTTAGCTCTTCTGGGCAGAATCTTCTCCTCCACCTGTGTCACTGTCTGTATCTGTCTGTCATTTCCACTTCCTATTTAATATACAGTGCTGCATATTATGTTAGCAATATATAAATATTGTTTATTAATAATATTAATAATAATAGTATTTAATGGTGTACATCCACTGTGCTCTTATGTTTTTGGCGAGAATAAAATTTCATCTGCAAAGTAGAGTATTTACCATTTACCTATCCAAATCAGGAAGTATTTGTCTGTGCTTTTTTAATTAGTCTTGAATATTACATGAAGGAGAATCCCTGTGAAATTTTTTTACTGTTTGTGAACCATTCTGTACTTGCCCTAGCGACTATTACCATAAGAAATGAATGTGAGGGAATATTCAATTTTTTCTAAAAGGGATTGACATAGGGAAATATTATTTATCTATTATTATTCTAAATAATAATAATAGATAAATAATAAACATATATATATATATATATATACATATATATATATTCACTTTGAATACATTTTCCCTCACTGCCTGTTAATTCTACAACACAAGATGCTTACACAACATGATTCTAACAAATGACGACATCTAAAGACTATATCAAAAACTAAAAGATGTAGAAGGATCTCATTTTTTTAATTTATTTGTGGGATCAGATAATATTTAAAGTAGTTTTATTATTATTACTTTTTGTTACAGCATATTAATTTTCAAGGACTCTCAAAATGGTAAGACATGTTCAGATAACTAGAATGTGCTGTTTTATAGATTGATGACATTGTATGTTCTTGTTAATGCCTGCAGATAGGAGTTAAATAATTTGATTTTATAAACTGATCCTTAATCTGACTGATGCACTTGTAATGACTTGAAATGGCACACGAGCAAAGCATGAGGAATACAGTTATATACATTTCATCAAACCTAGAATCCAGACAGAAATGTTTTTAGGCGAGCCAGAAAGATTTGGCCATTCATTAAATAGCAAAACAGAGGTTACGAATAGATTAGGATCATATTTAATATTAGCATTGATTAGACAGATTTAGTATACAGTTCCTGTTTTTTTTTAAAATATTTTCCCCTCTGCTGCTATCAGTGGTACTGCACCAATTTAAAATGTGCCTCCGATCACTTATCAGGGTCGATTTACAAAAATATTACACCGTTTACTTTACAAAGTGAATGTTCACATCTAATAATACAATTATGTGCTAAATTTCCCTTGCATCTAACTGGGTATTCTGAATGAACATAACTTAACCGTATTCACTAAGGTAACTAAGGTTATCTGAACATTCACTTTGCTAAGTGAACAATCTTATTCTTTTAGTAATTAGTGCCATTAGGTGTATGTGTTTTAACTGGAAAACTGTTTTACATGCAGTGGCACATCTGTTACAAATGTTTGGAAATCTGTTGCAGTCCAGGTTCTCTGACACACTGGGCCTGATTTAGAAAAGTTAATGCAAATTATTAATATATGCCTATATTAACAATATTAACATGGTATTTGCATAATGCCCGTACCATGTGTGTTGCTAAAACAATACAACAAAGCGAGCATTACAGAACATTGCACCCCAAACCCATTTTTTCACCCCACCGCACCTTCCTCCTCTGCATGCATCCACAATACCCCCAGCACTATAAGATATGCAGACGCATGTGATCTCCCCTGTGACTGTCACCTGAAACGAAAAGAATATCACTGCTCCCTCAGATCCTGATACCAGTCATTTTAGTGCCTGCTACAAGCAACAGGGGATCGCTGACAAGGTGAGTATAAGGGGTCTAGGGGAAGGGGGGGGGGGGACATCTGCAGAGATGTGATCACTTCGGTCTGCATGAACATGAGCAAGTATCATTTAGTATATTAAGTCCTGATAAATAAATTGGTCTCACTGTATGTTTGCTCAGTGTACATCTGCATACACTAAGACTATGCCCAGATTGTAAGGTTGTAATATGGTTACTGCTTGCTCACACTACTTGATGGCTGCTTCAGAGAGATGCTACATGTAGAGAATAGAGAATAAATGAGGGTAGCAGTGAGCGTCCAAGTACCGCTCATTGCCACTTGCTGTCAAATTTACAAACACTGGTTCTAAGAACCAACGTTGTAATGCAGACAGCCAAGCAGCTTGCAAGGTACCAGCTGCTGGGAGCCATGTGGGAATGTTTACTCCTTCCAAATGAACCATTTTTTCTTCTCCATTTGCTTGGGCACTTATGTCTTTTGTGATAACAGTAAAGTGAACAATTTTCCACTAATTTTATATGTAGGTACTTTACATGCTTTTATAACATAAAACCAAAACGTTTTCAAGGCAGTGTTTGAAAAACATTAGATGTACAATAGCTGCACATTTTTATTAATTCCAGTACTTTTTTTCTTATAACAGAACCCACAGGGAATGCAGCCCAGGGAGGCTTCAACAACAACAGCAAAGCCAGCCAAGATCTCTATGATCTTCCAAAGAACAGCCACATTCCATGCCACTATGACCTTCTCCCTGTCCGGGACAGCACATCATCTACTAAGCAAGACGCAAGCAGTGAATGACAGCAGTGATCAGTCAAAAAGCACTGTACAGGCAGATTTCTGTCCGAACTTCTGATTCTTGAGACTGATGCCCTGTGTGACTACTGTCATCTACAAGTAGTGACTGGCAGCACACCTGAAAACATGGCCAAGCAATAGACAAAGACTTTATAATGAGAGGACAGTATGAAGAACATTGTTCCTTTAGCTGAGATACAAGGGCTATGGACTGAACTCTTCTTTTAATTCTATGCTCTATGACATTTGTCAGGATATTTCCAGTTAGTAAAAAATGTATATACCACTAACTAATTTTTACAGATGGAAGCTACAGATGTGTCATTCCTTGTCCTTTCAATGCTCAGCCTATACTTTTATTTTCAGAGATTTGCACTGACCCACTTGTGTCCTACAGCGGGTAAACAAGTCAGTGAGCTTTTAGAAGATAGTGTGGTCTTAACTATAAACTGGAAATCTCAATGTTAACCACTACTTGTGTGAATGTGGATGTGTGTGGATGTCTGTGTATATAAACATCACAAGTTATTTCTTCCATGATAAATAATGTAGCCATTGTTAAACGTAATGAGGTTGTATTTTCTGTCTCTGATTTACAAATATATTATTTCAGTAAGGTGAGGTTTTAGGTATACTAAAGGACTGGTCTTGCATTTCATAATTACACGGATCATTTATATATAAATAAGTCATTGAGTTAGTTACTTAGGCGTACCAACATGACAGCTAAAATAAAAATGATCATTCTGTTCTTCAGGGTGTCCAGGTTCAGTAGAAAAGGATTATTTTATGTGCTATATAAGCACAATGTTTGTATATTGAATACAATTTGATTATATATTCTAAACATCCCTTATTTTAGTTGCGGATTTCTCCTCTTAGTAGCTAATATCAACTTTAATTTAAAGAAATGATGGGTATACATTGAATTTCTTCATACAAGCATCCAAAAGTACTTTTCAGTAATATTATTTGGTATTCTTCCCTGATCAGATAATACAGTCAGGTAGGTGGTTATAGAGGCAGACTGTTTTTTTATAAAAAAAAATCCATCCTGTGGGTGCCATGATATTGTACATGTGTTCTGCTAAGGTATTTTAAGGTCTGATCCACCTGGGCACAAATATCACTGTATTGTGTGGTTGTTAGTTCTGTGGATAAACTATTATGCTGTCTTTTAGAAAATAAATTAGTAACTTAGTAAAGTGTATGCAGTTTTAAACTTTTATTAGGTAATTTTATTCTATTACAATTGGGTTTTTATTTTATTTAATGCCTGTACTGAAGGTACAGCGGAGAGTTAGATACACATCTCCCAAAGTGAGGGGAATTCTGGCCTTACACAATTGCAATCAGACACAATTTATTTCAATTAAACAAATATAGCCTTACATTTTTCACAAGCTAATAATAGTAACTGTTTTGTTATAGTATTATTGCAGCAAACTGCATGCGGCTCGCCCCTGGTATGGGATAGATTGCTACCCAGATTCATAATGCCAAAACTGCATAGGTTTCAATAATCTCCTATGTTATGATGCAAGGTGCATATCAGCATTTGCTTCTGTTTATTTTCTCATTATTTTTAAAGTGTCTGTATCAGGATATTGCTGAATGCTGTAAATTAGCAGTGTTATTAGTTTATTAGACAGGCAAGCATTCAGGCTGTAATATAGGAAATTAACAGTGCCATGTAGATTTATTTTAACGTTAATCAGAACAATTTCTGTGCATATTTGTTAAAGGCACTTTTTTTGTTTGTGTTTTTTTATAGTTAGATACTTTATGCTTTATGCTTAAGCAGGACTTTTGCATAGCTCTTAAATTGTTATTATCCTTTTAACTATGTTTTTAGAACAAGGTGCTGTACCTTTATTTTAGTATTATGTGTTTGTTGTTTTAGTTGTTTCTGTTTGTAAATAGACAATTGAGTGAGGTTGTTCCACAGTAAACCATTCCAACAAATTGTACCAGTCAGTCTGATACAAGTCAGACAGTAAATACAGACATTTAGTTTGTTGTGGTGTGGTACAAAGGGGTTATTAAACTTTGATAGTGAATTATAACACAACATGACCAGTTCTGTTCAAGGTTGTGCTGTCAAGTAGGGAAAGCATGTAAGAAAGCCACTAGAACACATTAATAAAGACATTTGAAACAGTTTTATAGGAATGCCTTATCAGAATTGGTTCAGAGAGTGCTTAACATTTCCTTTTTTCAGGGTGGTGGGGACAGATATGCCACATTTTAAGGAAAGACCAGCAAAAATCAATGTAGAAAGAAGGATAGAAGACTTTTTATGGATTGTTTCAATGATTGTATCAGTTTGCAATGTTTCTTCATCATTTAGATCATTCAGAATTTATAGACAGGTGAATTTATGTTGCAATTGGTTTCCTTTTGATTTTTATTTGCTTTAAGTGAGTTTTGCATTTTTACAGACATGTATGTAAAAGAAAACTCCCCAGGAAGAAAAAAATTATGTCAACACTGGCCCTTAATATGACTCTGTGTGACTATTTCTATAGTTTCTTGCGAGCGCTACCTCTTTTTACTGTTTGCATTATCGAAAGTATTACTATACAGAGTTCAGAAAGCAAGCTGAAAGAGAACTTTTAAGATGAAAACTTTTGATACATAAAACTGAAGATGTTGGATGGCAGGAACTACAGCATATACACATGCAGATTTTTATGAAACAGCTCCAGTCAGTGACCCGCTAGTGTACAGAAATAATGCATGCCTTTAGGGGTAGCAGGTATATAATTAGAATAATTCCCTGCTGGGAGAAGTAGGAGGAGGCATTAGAAGATTGCCCCAAAGAAGCTGGGTGTAAAACCCAGCAATGACACATCGTGGTATGATATATATGGTATGATACATAAGGTTTGATATATACACAGACCTTACACAGTCACAAAATGCTGTTCCTAGCACATTAAGTTACTGATGAAACAGTAATTTTTTGCTTAACTCTGTACATGCATTGATGAAAAAATTTGAGGCATAGAAGTGGAGTTCCCAGTATATGTTTTAAACCTTATTTTAAATTATAATCAGGGTTTTTTCCCCCACATTACCCGACATTCATGAACATGTTTGTGGAATCTTATGGGTAATAAAGTTAGGCTCACATTGCAAAACACATCAACAATTCATTGGTTGATATAAATGGATATCTTCCATATTAAATGAAGTTCTAATCAGTCATTTTACTGACAATCTCATTACAGTCCATGGCAGTAACTATTGGCAGTGAGCAGGACTAGTACATGGTCATAAAAGTACAATCAGCTCAGAGAAATCAAACACTAATTCATAGAAGCCACTACATGAATTCTGATCCACCAACAAAATGTGAGCTACCAATAGACGCCAGCACCTCTTGTTTTTTCCTTTCGATTAACTGGATTCTTCATACTTTTGTTGTAAAATAAAATTGTATTTTGTATATAAAATTTGTAATTTAAAATGTAAAAAAATTCCTTTTGGAATTTTCCTGATAATGTAACAGAAATTCTTCTTTCTTTGTGGTTTCATTTTCAGCCCATTACACAGTGCATTAGGGCGTATAAAGCTCTCGTTAGTCTAGTTCTGCAGACTATGGCACTGTGTTGCAACACAACAAATAAGTCTGTACCGTATGCCTGTGCTACACATCAAGCCTTAATGAATATGGACATGTGTTATTACAGCCTAATTCTTTCTACATAAAATTAAGGTGAAGCCATACCTTTTTTTCTATTGTATAGTTCATATGGAATGGTATTATTGTATGAGGGTGTTTTTCTGTGTTAGCCTTATGTAGCTCAATGCATTGTGTGTATATACAACAATTAATATGTTACAAGATGGAGGACACTATTTGTGCTTCAGCCGGTTTGAGGAAGTGTGATACTATTGTTTTGATGCTCTTGTCCAGCAAAAAATCTTTTTCAACTCTTTAAGATATTTTTGTATTTCTTTACCACAATAAAATATATATTGGTAAACTAAAGATGTAAAAGTGTTTGTGTGTCATTCTTACTACCATTGATTGGAATTGGGGTACCTACTTAAGCTACTACTGAAGCTGCAGAATGCCTAGAAACATTTCTTATTGACTATAACATGCTAGATCTGATAAAAATTATTTTAAAGTGTTTGCTCATCCACAACATATACAAATAATAAAGAGAGCACACTGAGTTTTTTTTTGGCAAATAGTATTGTATTATTGATCATTTCTCAAAACACAATACATCCTAATATAGCAATTCTTACAACATAATTGAATGCAGGTATGGGATGGCCATAAAACATGGCACTAGACAAATCACAACTACTGCGAATCTGGTTAGTAGGCCCAATTGTAACTCCACTGTCCATTAGGAGTCATATAGGTGGATAGAACGCATACGTGTAACTGTCGTACCCGATGTGTTTCGCCCGATAGTCTTCCTCAGGGGTAGTTGCACATTTACAGATACGTATAGTGTACTGAAGGTAATACAGATAGTAACAATATAAGTATACTCTTACTCATTAAGTAACACATGCAAACACTAATAATGACCATAAATGTATATATGTGTGGACATAGGAGAAATGTTCTAATGCTGTATCAAAAAAAAGTCACTTCCCATATCAATATCATATTATATCATATGGTAAGTGACTTATTTTTTTGTGGACATTCAAATATAATGCAGAATGCTTCCCTAATGTGCTTTACAATACAGGTAGTCCCCGGGTTGAGGACATCCAACATACAGACTCCTCCTAGATACGAACAATTTTCTAGACCTTTTCTAGATAAGAACAACAAGATTCTGCTTCTGTGCAGAACTGAGGCTTAAAGGGAGGAGGGGACCAGTTGCATGGCTTGCAAAAGAAATCTTTTGATAAACACAGCTGAGGTTGTGGGTTATCTTAGGGGGGTGAGCTTTTCTGCAAGCTCTTGTAACTGTTTAGTGACCAAGAAAAACTCTGCAGTTGCCTTTGATTCGCTATCATGGCAATACATGTTTTATACGCTTACAGTGAAGATTTTATACAGCAACTGACACCATGCTGCCTAATAATATGTTGAGACAAACATCTGTCCTAATTGCATTTATTAAAATAATGTACCTGGGGCGCATGCACGCGGCATAACTGGATAGACGCGTCTTGAGACAGCTCTGCACAGCTACGGGCATTCAGCTATAACTGATACTCCCCAGACTTACTTTTGTACATGTCCCAGGTGCCATCTTGATGGGTCCCATGGCTAAAGCAAAGCAAAATCAGTCCATGGCAGGCTCGTCACACGGTACGGCCTCCCAGTCCAAGATGGAGCCGGGTCCTCCACCATATGTGTCCTCAGCCTCCTTCCCGCTGCCAACATCATAGGATAGCATGGATTCAGTTCCACATCAGCTACAGGGGACAGCTCTGGAAAATGACCCGGCATTCATGCAACGCCTGTGCGATATGATCCATGAGGAGCGTTAACAGGTCTCAGCCGCCATTAGGGCTGAGCAACGCCAGGACCGTTGCGATATAGGCCATGGCATGGGTGACTCTACCACTGTGTTGGAAAGCTGTTGGAAAGCTTAGCCCATGATTTGGATGCAGCTCATAAGGAGATCTTATTGCTGAAGGATCAATTGGAAGATTGCAAGAACTGTTCCCGCCGGAGTAACCTCAGGATAAGAAGTATCCCTGAGACTGTTGTTGATGTGCAGGGGTTCATGACTCTATTTCGCAACTGAGATTCCAGTTGAGTGCTTAGAAATGGATAGAGTTCACTATTCGCTAGGCCCCAAAAAGCAAGATGGCCCACCTGGAGACATCATCGCAAAATTTCATTTTTTTCGCATGAAAGATCTACTTTTAATGCAAGCTCGAAATCCTCCTCGACCGCTCTTCCAAGGCATGGAATACAGTTTGTATGCTGATTTGGCCCCTTCTACCTTGGCTAAAAGATGGGCTCCTTCCGTGTTGTTGGTAAATAGGATCAAATACAGATGGGGTTACCCCTTTAAGCTTATGTTCCAATTGCAAGGCGGTTTACACCAAGTTTCATCCCCTGAGGAGGCCCAATCTTGTGAAGAAACACAAGGCTTAATGAAATTATCATTATCAGCTTCGCCCTCCAGTCAACTACCATCTACTGCCCGACGTATGGCTTCCACGGCTCCTACGAGCCCCTTCCAATGCAGCCCTTGAATTCTGGCACGTTTGAGCTCTCAAGTTTTCTAAACAAATTCTCCTGGATGAAACTGCTGATCTATTCTAATGGTTTTTAAAATATTTTTTATATTACCCATTTGCTTGATACATGACCCCCTGTTGGAATGCACCATTCTTCAACGGCTGGACAGTGGGAGTTCCACCATTTTGTTCCTGTTCCTCTTTTTTTTTTACGGAGGTCCCAGGTTTTTTTTTGTTGTACTTGTCTTTTGTATGTTTTAATCCTTTTTGCTTTTCTTTGTATTTGTGTGTTCACTAGTTTTGTGATCAGATGTTTATTTTTGTGGAAAACCTTGGATGTTTTGGTTAGCTGTAAACTTTTTTTCTCCTTCCTGGTCCAAACATGACTCTCTGTATATTGTCTGTTAACCCACAGGGATTGAATTCCACAGTAAAGAGAAAGAACGTGTTTAATTATTTCCATTCTTCAGGTGTTGATGTAGCTTGTGTCCAAGAAACCCACTTCTTGGTTTCCTTTTGCCCAAGGTTTATGCATGTACAATACCCACAAGTTTTCTATGCTTCAGCAGTTACAAAATACAAGGGTGTTCTGATTGCGTTCCACAGTAAGCTGCCATTTGTTTGTATGCATCAGGTCGCTGATCCTGATGGTCGATACTTAATTTTATGTGGTACCCTTCAAAACTCAGAGGTTACTTTTTTAGCGCATTGTGCACCAAATTCTCCCCCAGACTCTTTTTTTAAGAAGATGCTGGATGAGACTCGACTGCATTTACTTTATACTTTGATATGTTGTGGTGATTCCAATATAGCTTTTAACTGTAGGTTGGACAGATGTTCTAAATTCTCCAGCAACTCCAGCTTCCCTAGATAGGAAAGTAATTTCTGAATTTTTCAAGGACATGGGCCTAGTTGACGTGTGGAGGGAACTACACCCACTGCCCTGTGACTATACGATTTATTCAGCCCCCATGATTCCTTCTCTAGGATCAACTACATCTGGGTGCCCCACTCCTTTTTACCAGAAGTCTTGAACGCCCATTTACCTGCGGTGTCACGGTAAGACCATGACCCAGTGGTTATCACCTGTAGGTCTTTGGTTGTTCAACCCCACGCCCGTGTGTGGTCGCTTAACAACTCTCTTTTGTCACATCCTGATGGTCCAAAATTAGGTGCCCTCTCCAAAGACTTTTTTACTTTGAATGTTGGCTCCGTGCCCTTTCCAGTGACATTATGGGAGGCTTATAGGTCAGTGTTACGAGGTCATCTTATTCAATTGACTTCTGCTAAGAAACGAGAACGTACCCAAGCCAAAGTACATTTGGAAGCTGAATACTCTAGGGTGGTTCAACTACATAAGTTGAATCCTACTCAGGTACTGGGGTTGCTTTAAGCAAGGCTCGTACCGAATTAAATTTATGTCTGTCTCACACCGTAGAAAGTCAACTACAGTGGACTAAGCAGAAATACTATCAATGTTGCTACAAACCTGGCCCACTTTTAGCTAAACGGTTACACAATTTGACTCCAAAGTTTACTTCAATTTCTTTGGGCACTGCTTCTAAACGCCTAATTAGTAATCCACTGGACATTGTGCAAGAATTTCACTCTCAGTTAGTGGATTTATATTCTGCTCCCCGGGAAAATGTACTACGCAGGCTGACCAGTTTTTTGCTAATGTTCAATTACCCACTTTGCAACCCTCGGACCTCAAGATGCTTCAAAAAAATATCTTGGCTTCCCAGATTGCAGCTGCCTAAATCTTTAAAAACAGGGACGGCTTTTCTCCATTATTCTATAAGAAACTGTCCAACATGATTCTACCACATCTGCATATACTTTTTATTAGCTTGAAACTAAGCACCAGTTTACCATCCGAATCCCTGAAAGTATCTATCGCCATGATACTAAAGCCATCAACCTACCCTAGCTCTTGGGACAACTACAGACCAATTTCGTTGTTGAACGTAGATGTCAAGATTTTAGCCAAGATCTTGGCTTCTAGACTTTGCAGACAATATATAATATTGTCTATTACGACACCCACTACTACCTTGCCGAATTTAGTTTCTTTGTTGTCCAAGTTCGCAAACATTTCTGGTCTGGTAGGTAATGATAACAAATCAAAGGCATTGAATGTTATCCTACCAACGGCAGTCGTGGAAGCTTTACAACCCCATTTTGCCTTTCAATGGCTGGAAGTATTATCTCTTAATTTTCAAACAGTCGTTTCCTGTCTATCTAGCACAATGGTGTTGGAAAGAATGTCTGCAAGTGTTAATGACACTGTTTCTACATTTTATAAGATTTTTTGGATAGTTGGATCCTCATAATACCCCGGATTTGAACCGCTGGCTACTCTACTCTACTGATTTTCTGTTCCTTTCATGACTGACCATTTGAGTTTTTCTATACCCTGGGTTTTTCCTATGTCATATTTTTGTGCATGCTCTGATCGCTCTTGGGTTTTTTTTTGTATGTAGTGTACATTTTCTGATTGTTTTTGTTTTTATGCTATTTATTTCTGACATGACTATATTTACAAGTCATTCTTGTCTTTTCTATTGTTCATGTTTGTAAATGTTTTGATATTGCCACTAAAAATTATTGAAAACAATAATAATGTACATGTTCCGACTTACATACAAATTCAACTTAAGAACAAACCTACAGTCCCTAACTCAGGGACTACCTGTATATAGATACCATTATAACTTCCTATTTACCCCTGCTAGGTAAAAACCCTACACTTTCAAATGCTGACCACAGTATTCACTGAAATACTGTACATGCAAATTGATGCAGGTAGCTCTAATTCAATATTGTAGCATCAGAGAACTCGAGAAAAAGAATGCACTAAATAGTATGATAAGAGAGTTTTAGGCCTTACTTAGCACTTGAGGTCAAGTGGAAAGCACAGCGTTAACTATTGCTCCTATAAGTATTTGTTCCCTTCTAGAGATAGATAGGGGACCTCCTTAAATCATTGACCTGGCCAATCAAGATGGCTGAATGGTCTTGAACCTGGAAGAAGACCGAGTGAAAATGCAGGGGCTGGTGTAGGAGTGAGTAAAGTAAAAATAAAATTGTGAACAGGCAGGTAGGTTTACTATTTTATTTACTCCTTTTTTAAAGTGTCATTTATTCTTTATCACCTGTCCTTTTTGCAATTAAAAAAAAATCCTGTCTGCGGTTTTCCAAGTTTAGTTCTACTTAAAGTAATGCAGAAGAACCACTTCATCATGAAACATTATTTGTATTGGAAAGAGAAGAAATGGTTACAACCATTTTGTCAGTTTTTTTTGTGTTCCATTGAAGAAATCTACCCTCACTTCCTGTCTAAGAATCATAACTGAAAGTAAAATAAATTATCTGAAAAGTGAAGGCAAACAAGTGTCCTGTTCTAGTCACAACTATAACATTTTAGTTTTCCAAATTGTTTATAAAAATGTCACTAGTTTGTCTTTCCAAAAAAATCTGATGAATATGTTCCTATTTCACTGCTGTCAGACATCCCCCCCATGTAAATAATCCATAAACCTGTCTTGGTATGAGTGTAGAACTGATCTTAGATCTGAATATGGTTTAATGGCTATACCTAATTTTTATAAAAAGGATATGTACCGGTGACAAAGCAGTAACTATAAACCAGATTTCACTAATTTCAAAGCTGAAACTTGAGAGAATTCTCTAAACTATTTTATCTCTCATCATCGTTCTACATCTGTTGACAGATTCCTGATGGCAAATGTTATTGTGTCTAGCTATACATTTGTTCAGCATGGTATAGAATATCTAAAATACGACAATAAAAACTAAGGCACAGATTCATTTAAAAAATGTTCCTGTCAAAAGGTCGACTTCTGCATTAACATGCCGGGACAAAAGCATTTAAGTCTTCTAAAAATACGATTTATGTTTAAAGTGTGCTCAGTCCAGAGAGAGCAAGAAAAGCAAAATTAGGATTGATGGTAATCCCTTTGTTAGGTTTTTATGTAGGGTAAAGCCATCGTCTGTAATTACATAATTAAAATTAAGGGCACACTCCTGCCAGCTGCCTGGGATATTTAGACAGACCATTTCAACTCTTCTGAACTGTTTGTGTTTCATAATTATTTTAGTAATGGTAAACAGTACATTCTTTGGGAGTATAATCCTATCAATACCCAGCCTTCAGTGCAAATATCAATTCCCATGTCTACAAATATATTGGAGTGAAATCTGATAATGGAAAAACATTTTGAGGGAGAGAACAATGAACTATTTATTGTACTTTATATATCACTAAAACCACATTATGAACTGTTTACCAAAATTGGAGGTGGCCATTCTCACAATTTTTAATTTGTGAATAAAGTTTTTTTAAGACACAAACATGAATAAAAAATGCACAAGTAATATTATAAGTCTAGTGAAATTTTTTTTTTCTATAAAAAATATGTTATGAATAAATGGACAATGTAATACATACAATATGACTATATTAGTACCTAAATGCATACAATTAAATACACCCATGTTCCCTATATATGTATGGGTTTTAAATAAATACCTTTAATTGGTGTTTTTAGTAAAAGAAATAAAGCAGATTTTACCTTTCATAAAAAAATAATCACTTAACTTTCCTAAAGGCAAGATCTTGATTCAACCAAAAAATGAGCCTAGTAAGTCCCACACTGGCCCAACTTTTCTCTTACCTCCGGCACTCACCGTACCACTCAACGCCACCACCGTCTTTCTTCCTTCTTTTGGGTTCCTTATATTTCACCCAATCTCACACTGCACAGGCATGAGATGATGATGGCAGGTGATGTGTCTTCCTGTTAAAAAGAAAAAGTGCGGATCCCACAGCACATGTGTGAGATAGGCACTTCTTTTAAATCTAAGTAAGCCCCTTATGATAAATAGCCAATCTCGGGCATGCGCAGAAGGAGCAGCTTTTTAGGATATGTGACGTATATAACCTAGGAGGCTGCGGGAGTCCCTTTCAGTGTTTACCACTGTTGCAAAAAAGACGGAAGACAAAAATGTAAAACAAACAATCTACATCAAAATTTAAAAATAAGCCACATATTTACAGTCTATAAAAGGGTTAGCCACTTGTTCATATTATGGTATAATGTAGTGATAGACCCGCTTTAAGTTTGATATCAGCTACTGGCACATTATATATAATGACCCTGTGAACACCTACAATGCAGTGACATCAAATATATGGGATCATTTACCACTGACCATTTTCACCAGCTTCAGCTATCTATACAGCCTTGTCAGCTGGCAGGTGATCTTGGTGGGGAATCCCTCTAAAGCAACCTTTCTCAACTATTTTAATATGGAGGAACCCCTTCTTTTTGTACTATATTTACAGCTCACAGTACAGTAGTGTGGAGGTCATTGGGAAAAATGATTCTTACATTGCTGGCCAGAAGAAAGAATGCCACCCTAAGGGCATGTTCACACATGCTTGTTCATCGCACAACTTTGCATGGTTCACCGTGGTTGTCACCTTGCCAGCCACACAAGCAACCGCACAGCAACACTGGTTCAAAAACAAACAGTATCTGCATATGTGACAGCTGGCGGGAATTAGTAATACTGACACTGCTTACTGCAGTGCCTGTCCATTCCCTAGGGGGTTGCTGCAGGGACACACTACATGCCCCGAGCGGCAGCAGTTTCTGGCATGAAGAAGTGGTAAACGAACAGCTGACCTTACCGCTGGTGTGACTTAGCCCTTAGAGAGCAATGGTGTCAGTGGTAATGGACTTACAAATGCTCAGTACTCATAAGAACCCCTACCAATGTCTGGAGGAACATTTGGGAAACACTGATCTATGGATACCCTTTTGATTTGTCTACTGTGGCTTTCTCTCACCTGATGTTGCTGATTCTAGTACTTTTTTCTCTGCCTGGGTCCTTTCTCACTTTAGATTCCCCTTGTGCCTGACTTTGGTTTTAGCAATTCCAGTTAGCACTATGAATCACTTCTGGGCACTGTTCTGGACTTACTTTTGCTTGGAACTAGCTTTGCTTCGTTTCTTTTAATTCCTGCTAGTTTATTTACTGCTATGTGAATCTTCTGGAATTGTCCCTATGTTCTGTTTCTTCTTCTGGTACATCTGCTAGTTCTAGTTTACCTAGGGACTTTGGCCAACCTAGCTAGGCACTTTAGTCTGCTGCATAAATTCCTAGGGAAACTTGGGTACTGCACACTAAGCATCACAAGACGTTAAAGAGCACTGTAGCAGCACAGAAACTTTTTCAGTTATTTAGGAACAATCATTGGATCCAGGTATGTAGGGCCTGATTTATTCCAAGGCTGAAGAGGATACACTGTCATCAGTGAAGCTGGGTGATCCAGCAAACCTGGAATGGATTTCTATTTGCTAGCAATTGTTTTGAATCCTGGACCAGATGGAATGAATATGGATTAACCAGCTTCACTGATGAAAGTGTATCCTCTCCAGTCCTGAAGAGCTTTAATGTATCAGGCTATAGACACATCACATCACAATATGCAAATCTTGACATTTCAAACATAAGTTGAACTTGGCCTACTTTCTATGCTCCTTGCTTACTATTTGTCAGTGAAGCTGTGTATCTCATTTAAAGGTAAGATGGAATGCAGGTAAGGTTGAGACAAGTTAAAGTATTGCATAAAATGTAAAACTTTACATATCATTTTAGCATCTATACCTCTGGTGCTAACAATTGTCCCAATGTAGTATATAGCAAAATATAGGAAAAGTAACAAGAAAGGGTCAGGGGAGCACCAAGCTAATTTTAAATTAATAGGAGGACCAGAGAAAGTTGAAGAATCACAGGAGGCTCTAAGATTAGAGTGAGAACGGGGTAACAGGAGCATAGGGGCTCAGTCCTAGCATAGTAACAACTCAAACAGAGAGTGCTGAACTGCTTTACATCCAATGGTAACAAGGAGAACTGACTGCTAATGGTTTGCAGCACCAGCTTTCCAGCTAAGCCCAGATACTGAGTTCTGTAAAGAAGCGTTTTGCTACAAATACCATATAGCACACTGTGGTCTGCACCACAGATCTGTTTATGGCGAGTATCAACTATTTTTCACAGACACAATCACCAATTATACTATTCTACCAAAATAACTGAGTCTGTGGAAAATAGGTAACTATTGTAATAAACAATAAGATTGAAGGTGAAAAGGGTGATGTGCTTTATGATCTGAGCTTGTATTATTGTACGTTTGGTTGCACTTTATACACTTTCTGCTAGTAAATACTGACTTGCTTCAAATGTATTAGGGAATTTTTACAACAAAGTAGCAAAAAGAGGAAACTGTGAAAAGGAAACTGATGCTTTATTTGAGAAGTTCATATACTATTTACATGAAATATTTCATGCTTGATATGAGAAAACATTCAAATTTTTAGTCATAACCATATTACTCCCTGAGTAAACTATTGAGTTTTTCTCCCAATATCTCTGCATACATTTCATGTTTCACACAGTTTTGCCCTGTTACTAACTCTGCTAATTTGGTTGATCATCTTGCAGTACAAAAGACTCACTGGCATAGCAAGTTTTTGATTCAAAATCATCCACAGAATTAATTTTTAATGACTTGGTTCCCTTTAAAAAATCTCAAGTGAAAAAGTGCCTTATACACCACCTAATATTAATTAACTTTTGTGTTTTTCTAAAAGTTTCAAAAACAAAACTTAGGTGAAGTTGGAAAATACTGCAATATCATTTTAGTGTCCAAGTAATTTCTTTGGGGACCTGATCCTGACAGATATACATATATACACAACCTTTAACGTTATTATTCAGCAACAAATATGCACCTACTTAAGTAAAGTAGAAAAAAAAATCAGAACTCCTGATCTGCATACATTTTTGGGGTCATTTTTTTGTAAAATACTAAAGTCCTTAGATCCGCATAACATGCAACTGGAATTTTTAATGAGGTAATATTGGCAGCCTATGTATATTTTTCTTACAGATTTTTATTTTTCTACTTGGACCTCTCCTTCAATTTTGTGAAAATATTTTCTGCATATGGCCTTATGTGAATGTATTTATCGCCCTCTGCTGGTAGTTCCGTATACCTCCAAAACAAGACAGTAAAAACATACTAAAAATGATATACACTGTATAAATTACACTTTACATATTTTTTATCATCTTCTCTACCTCCAGCCTGATCAGTGGGTAAAGTATAAGCAATCATCGCCTCTGTCACTATCAAGGAAGTGATGCAAGAAATAGCAGTGTGATCTTGGCTATCCCATCCGGCAAGATGAGTATTTATACTGTTTATATAGACATTTAATTGAAATTCCTTTGTAACTTATATAAAGTTTGGGGGCGATTATTAACTAACAAAAATGAGAACAAACCTGGAGTTGATTACAATGACCAATTAAATTCCACTTTTATTCTTTGGGAACATTAAACATAAATCTGATTGATCACTATGGCCAAACAACTTAGAATTTGTGGTTTTCCTTTCTCCCTTGTTTTTGATTTTGTGAATGACAGAATGAAACAAACCATCTAGCTTGTTAAAGGATGCTGTATTACATAAATGTTGGAGGTTGCGAAGTGCCAGTAGGTTCCTGACTCTTACTGGAAGAACAAGCAGCATGTTCTTAGGTCTAGTCTCTGGCAAACAGTAGAATTTGTAACTGAATAGATCTCCCTGCATATTGTCTATGTGATAGATTCCAGCTTTAACATTTTACACAAGTGGAAGCATAGTTATAGGAATATTGTGGTCTGTTTGGTGAAGGAAAAAATATACCATCAGATCTTTGAGATGCCAGATGAAAAAGCGACTTGTATGTGTCTAGTATCATAAAATGTGTGTGATGTAAGAACCTGCTTCTCTTGCCAACATATAAAAATAGTCTATAACAACAGCAAATTGTGCTGAGCCTTGGAGAACAATCAGGTTAATTGCTAGGTACATAAAACAGACATTTGCTGCTCAGTCGTTTTTTTAAAAAACGTACATTAGTCATGTTTAGTGTGGCCAGTGACAAGTGATTTTATAGAATAAGGTATCTGGTGTACACGACCCACCAGATAAGGTGGGTCAAGTACAAGTTGGACTCAAAGGAAAATTGCTGCCCCTGAACAAACAGGAAAAATCAACACGAAAACTAATGTACCTTTGATTTATATAAAGTTTTGTTTTTTGGCCCTGATTTTATTAAAGCTTTCCAAGACTGGAGAGGATACACTTTCATCAGTGAAGCTGAGTGATCCAGCAAACTCTCTGTTTGTCCACTGTCATACAATACAATAACAACTGGTACTGATAAAAAATGAGGGGAAATCCAAATTAGGGGTAAAGGAGACACAAATTCTGGGACAGCTGCCTCAGATGGTATTTTCCTTTTCTTTGGGAGGTTTTTTCTAGCATCTTGAAGAACAATTACTTCAATGGAACACAAGCAGTAAAAAAAAACCCCATAAAATGATACATTATAGAAATGGTATATATTATAAAATAGGTAAGGTCCTAACGCTAATGGTTTGACAAATTGTAAGCTTTGTGAAACTAGTTTTGTCCATCAGAGGTGCATGTGATAATGCAGGAGCACATCTAGGAGACATTTGTCATCATAAGACAGGAAATGCATTAACATGGACCTGGGAGAGGGTGACCAAGTTCCTACTGCAGGCATGTCCAAAGTCTGGCCCGGGGGCCAATTGCGGCCCGTGTTCAGACTTCCACCAGCCCGCAGCCTCTGTCATAAAATCAATAATATGCGGCCCGCCAGCACTGTTGACCAAGGTATAAAATACACGCGTACAAAAAACCTATTTGATATTTGAATGAGGATTGTACAAAAAAAGAAAGAGCCAAGTTATGATACCGAAGTGCCAAGAAGGTACACACCAGAGGCCAAGACTTTTGAAAAATAATAGACAAGGCTAACCCCTGTCCTTTGATAGGCATCATATCCAATTGCTGATCCATGTTGAACTGAACAAAACTATTAATTGGAGCAACCAAGAAAGACTGAGGGTCAATCTTGAAAGAGACTTTCTAAAGTAGACTTTCAGTGTGTTTAGAGGTACATGTGTGAGAAGTAGGCTTATAAGCCTATAAAGCATGTTCAGCATCGGGGCTTTAATAGATATGCTGTTAAAACCAATTACTGAAAAGCTGAATATAGAATTTGACCCTGAAGGTGGTAATAGCCTAAAGTTATGTATGACAAATATACCAAGTCAGAGTATAAAGCTTTTCTTAACCAATCTGCGGCTCTGTTCTTATATCCGAAATTGCTGTGTTTGTGTTATACTAAAAGTGTCCTCTACATCTGCCAATGCATAGCTTGTTCTGGTGATACAACTGTTCACCTTGTGACTGTAACAGGGATGCTATCAGAATAAAGTCCAGCATACATCATGGTCAATAGGTCTGGGGAAGCATCTGATAGAGATACTGTACTTCTGCTCACCAACAGATGTATTTCACTTCTCAATCTTTATTCAAGCTTCTTGTGCTGCACACATTGTTGATGTTCACCAGTACCGTGGCATGTTTGTAATGCATTTCCTTTATCTGTGTCCAAGCACCGGGATTTCCACAGTTTTTATTTTTATTGCAATGTTCTGGTTTTTTTTTAATTAAAAAACTATATTCACCTTCATTCATTCATTACTCTAAAACTAAAACTAAAGAAACTGAACTATAATAAACAACATTGTAATAATATAGCTGTTCATCAGATATAAAGCTTTCAAAGTGTCGGAAGTGCAAAATACTACCTAAAGCACTTTTTAGCTCTAATGTGTGGCTGCTGAAGCCATTTCAAATCCCCAAATAACATTTTCATGTATAGTCAAACCAGAGCTTTTTCCTTCTTCCTCCATAGTCTGAATCCAATCACCTTTCAGGCCAAAACAAACTTCCTCCTACGATATGAGTGAAATACCTACTGGATGAAGAGGAAATACTATTCTACTCTGCTGCAGTTCAATAAAACTTCTAGATGAAATTTAATATACTGCAGGAAGGGGTTTAAACTCATTGCTCAGACTGGTAATAATATCAGCTAAAAGAGAATATACTTACCTATGTCATAAAAGGAAATGACGCATCACAAATACAGAATGTGATTGTCCGTGTGAAACAAATATTATTATACAAGTAGCTCTTACTTACTTATGCTATTTGTGTGATTTTTTCAGATTGGTTACAGCAGTAAACCTCCCCTTTTCTTTGCCTCTTTGCTTCCTGTAATACAGACAATGCTGCTCTCTCACCTAATGCAGGTTGAGTGGCTTTGTATCCACCATGTAGTTCTCCGCAGGCAGGCTGTTTTGGACCTCCTGGACTCCTTCCTCCCTGCATAGAATATGTGCAGTGCAGTGATGTTGTCAGGTGCACACAAAGTAAATTCATATCCTTTGTCACTACTGAGAAATATATTGAAACTTGTTTTTATATATTGAAAAAGTGAATTCTAGAGTGAACTGTTTACTAAGAACATGTCTTTGTTAACTAAGAAAGCCTAATGAACCATTTACCTAGGTAATGGTAAGTTTCCTAAACCAGAGTCTAGCAACTTTAGAAGTAGGTGCAGATAATATTAAAACAAATATTTCACCCTTAGATTATTATTTATTCTAAAAATTAAGTCTGCTGTTTAACTTTGCCCTCTTCTATGCTAAACAGTTTAAAACACAGGTATAAACTTATACAAAATATATATTATATTTATCTATCCTCTGGCTTCTGTGGGGCGGGAATGGACACCATCATCCTCATATGAGGTCCTGGGGTGTGCTAATTACTAATAAAGTCGAGATAAGAGGCCTATGTACAGTTCCATGAGCACTCTACGAGTATTTGGATTACTCTACATTGGCCTGAAGGATGATGATTACACTAGTACCTAGGCAAGCTGGCTCGAAGCCAGAAGAAAGGCAAGTATGCTTCCTGCTTTTTATCTTTTACAAGTGTTTATTCCTTTTTTTTTTATCATAATACAAGCGGATGGGGACACATGTATCCAAGTTGAAATGTTTGATTTAGGCCAAAAAATAAATCCTAAACGTGTTCTGAACATACAAGGGCACTTTAAAAGAAGCCCCAAGTCATCCTTGTATCTCTAAGCAGTATAAGCAAATTATTTTCAAAGATCACAAGACTGTAAAAGAAAAACTGCTTTGATATGTGTGCTTTATCCTATAATGTTAAAAAATGTAATGCATCCTTATAATGGGAAAGTTGAATGTTCATAGCCTAGGCCCTTTTACAATTTAAAGTCTGAAAGATTGTTGGGATTGTCACCAAGAGTAACAAGAAGCTCTGCTTAGGGACTGGTTGAAGGAGACTTCACTCAAAATACACATGATCATTGGGTACCCTTTTGATATTTTGGTGTGACAACTCCCCAAAAAATCCCTCCACCTTCTGGGACCCAGGTCTGGGTTGTTTGCCTTTTTGCTGTTGCTTTGCCTTGATCTCATCCACTTCTTAAGCCCAGAGTAAAGGTATATAACCAGTGGAATGGTTTAATATATTTTGGAACAGCTATATCTCAGATCTAACTCCTGAAGAAGCAAACCTTTATGACCGCGAAACGTGTCAAGTATCAATATTGATCTGAGATTTAATTGTGCAAAAAGTGTACTTGATACCCAATATGGGTTTTGTGTTTAGTTGTTTATGTTTTATATGATATTAAATAAAGTTTGCTGGCATGTTTTATATTTATTTATAAATATTTTATTGACTAGAAAGAGCATTTTTTAATGTTATATTGAATGTCTGTTTAAATAGTAAGAATATGGCTTAGGTTAAAATTTGTAGGGCGGCTTGAGTGAAGACTGGACCTTGATAGCAATGTGTTTATATATTTTACAGTTATGCTTCCAATTAGAAAAAAAATTTTCACCAAATGCAGCGGCATATTTTAGCGTAAGTGTATTGTGATGCATCTTCTCCTCCAGTGTACCCAGCAGTTTAACATACTTACCTTCAGTCCCTCCCTGAAGATCTTTAGTGTATGCCATACCACCTATTGTTGTATGCATACATACACATGATCACCCTATCCTTTCCAATAGAAATCAATATCCACCATGATCTACAGAAATAATTGAGGTGAGCAGTGTGCATGCACAGTGACACAAAGCCCAGTTGGCAATATTTTTAGGGAAAGGTTCTGTAGTTCTGATGTCTAAAGTAGACCTGAAATCATTTGCTAGAAGTAGGCAGGATCTTTATTGTAATACAACACGTATCTGCTTCTACACAATTTACTTTTTAAAGTACACTGACCATGTGCAGAATAATGTAGGATATGCCGGGACTGAATGAACGCCTGCGTGTGACATCATCCCAGCCTGGCCAATCAAATGGCCAAGAATCTGACACCCAGAATAGGACTGGATGAAAAAACATTGCCAAACATTTAAAATGTTTTTTTTGCATAGGACCATCACCTATTCCTTCACAACACCAGACCTATATTTTTTTATTTTAGGCTTTAGTTCCACTTTTAAAATGATTTTGTCCTTTAAAAAATCAGGTATATATTTTGGGGTGTTGTGCAGTTTCTGGGTTTGGGGGTCCCCTAATTTAGGGACATCACATGACCATGGCTTTAGGGGAGTAAAATGATGCTTTGACTTTAGATTTTTATGCCGGTGGTCCATCAGAGAGTGTGGAAGATATTATTTATGCTGTATATCAGCACCCTTTTTTAAGTTCTTTCCACCACAACTTTATTATTATAGTTATTATACCATAAATCACATGCGGCATGTTCCTAGTATTTTGCCCTCCTGTGCCCCCAGCTGTGCTTATACTGATGAACAGAGAGACAAGTTAGTTTCAGGTATTATTGGAGTTTGTATGACTAGAGAGAGATGATTGTACAGACACAATAGGAGGGGTGCTGGGTGTGATATACAGGAGGGGACCCCCTGCACAGTGAGCTCAGGTGGTCATTCATCTCCATGGTAACACTTGTAGTCACACCAACTCTTCTCCTATCCCGCCTTCTGCCCACCTCCCAGCATCCCCCAGGCCACCCTCCAATGGCAGTGGTGGGATTGCAGACCCTCTGCTGCTTTAGCTCCGCCCTCCTGAGTCAGCTCACGGATTTGACCCGAAACATCCTGCTGTGGCCCCGCCCATTTACGGCGGCTCTGTGATTCCTAGCTACAGTAGCCCCGCCCCTTTGCTTTACCCCGCTCCTGTACTATATCTGGGGGATCCCTGTCCCCGCCCCTGGCCCGGTCCTGCGCTCTCCCCGCCTAGTCCGGGTTACGTGGCAGCGCTGCCGTCAGCAGCAGAGCGGCGGACATATTACATGCCGGCCTGAGTATCAGAGAACCGAAGTGAGTGAGGAGAACTCGGAGTGAGCTTCCGCCTGTGTTCCCTGCAGCTTGTGGTATCCGGATAGTGTCCCGGCATTGTGCAGGTGAGTGCATGGCGTGTGACCGGGGGCAGGGCTGCAGATAACAGGCCTGCAGGCTGGGGCGTCCCAGCAAATATCACCTCCAGCTACACATTCATTACATAGCTGCTTACAATGCAATACGAGAGGAGGCTTTGTTTCCATTCCTCATAGAACATGGAAGGGTTCGGTGCACTCTCAGGTTCATAGTGCAGCCTCTCCCTGTACTCAGGATTTCCATCACTTCCTCTCACTGTGCCAATGTTGTCACTCAGACAGGAAGTGGAGAAACTCCAACTGGGACCCCGGTAACAAGTAAATGGTGGTTGTAGCTTTTACAATTCTACTGTAAATTGATGTTGTCACCGAGTCAGTAAGTTTTGGTGGTGACGGGGGCAAAATAACTGGTCTGGTCCAATCAGAAAATAGCAGGGACCAGAAGCGCAAAGCTTGGATACCCCGGCCATGTTTACTGAACCAAGTGGCAGTGATGTGATGATGATGATGGATGAAATGTGTTGTGATCTCTGCACCCAATAAACACTGAGTAATGGCGTCACCCTCCCCAGGCATCTATAGCCAGGGAGAGGATAGAATGTGACCACTTTGTGATGGCCATGGAGGAGGAGAGGCAGACACGGCTGCACATTACACGTCGCTCAGCATACAACACATGCAGAAAAAATGAGTGATCAGGCAGGTTGGTTGTTGCCGATGGGACGGATGATGTCTCCTCTGCAATCAAACAAACGTATCTGTTGGTTCACAATCTTTTCTGAGATATACATAGCTCTACATGCGGTGCCAGGTATCTGGGCACACCTCAGGCCGCTGGGAATGAATTCCTGTGCCCGTGTGTGGGAGGTACTTGTTTCTGACTAATCACGATGGTGAAGATTTTGAATCTGGAGGGGGAGCAGCTGAAGGTTGTGGTGACATGCTGAGTCTGTTTACCCCGGAGTCAAAGGGCAATCTTCCATAGTATGGCTGCATTGCATAGGAGGTGGGGGAAGTAACACACAATAGGAGGGGAGCTATGTAGTGGTGGGAAGTAGTGATGGTTTCAAAAGACAGAAGAAGATGGGTAGGCAAGTTTGAATAGATGGCTTTTAAATGAGCAGAAAGTAAGAACAAGCTGAATAGGACGAGGAAGACCATTCCAGAGAGTCGGGGCAGCTCTAGAAAAGTCTTGTATCCGTGCGTGTGATGAGGTTATGAGTGAGGAAGTCATTAGTAGGTCATTGGAGGAGCAGAGAGAGCGGCTGGGGGAGTATTTTTCCATCAGGTCAGAATGGTGAGTGGGACAAGAACTCTGAAGGGATTTGAAGGCAAAGCATGGGAGTTTGAATTTGATTCTCAGGTGAAATGGAAGCCACATTTGGAAATGGAATACACATTTATATGCAACATGTGGAAGATATGTAATTCCAGTCTGGACAATCAAAATGGGCGAAGATCCCAAACCAAAAAGATAGAAGAGATACCAGGATAGTTTCATGTAATTGTACTGGCTCGGCATGCTCGTTTCAGCTGTGCACCGACATCCCCATACAGGCCATATCTTGGGAGGACAATGCTGATTGGCTGGGACGATCCATCCCTTTGGTCCTGATGTCATTGCACAGTTCTAGCCAATGTATCTCAACCTTTTAAACATGGAGGAAACTCTTAAAAAGTTTCAGGTTTTCAAGGAACCCCTACTGAAACTACTATATTCACATTTTCCAGTACATTAGTGTGGTGGTCCGTGGGTCTGTAGTGTGATGTCTCTTACATTGCTGGACATTGTTAAGAATGTCACCCTTACAGATAACACAAAAGATTATTGGTCCCACTTAATCTGACCTGAGAGACACAAATTATTTATTTCTCGAGGAACCCTTAAAAATCTCTAGAGTAACGCTGCTCTGGACATTCATTTCCTTATTTAAATGTTCTTCCTAGATTGGGTGACCAAATTGGATACCTAAAGAAAGCTATTTAGGTTCCCTCCAATAGACAATTGATATACACAGCCCATGCTATTTGTTTTTTTAATATGCCTTTCTCTTCTTGACTAAGTACAGAACACATCCCTTTGAAGTAGAGGGATGTGTTACATTGTGTCTCAGTTTTGTGTTTTTATCAGTATACTGTAGTATATAGTGTATAATGCTTTGCATAGCATTTGAGATGAATTCTCTATTCTAATTTTCTGTACAAAAAACATCATTGTAAAGCTGTTTATGAACTGATATATTCTATTTTCATTTACAGTTCCCCATCACAAAAAATGATGGAAGAGAGTGGCATTGAGACAACTCCTCCTGGTACTCCACCACCCAGTACCATGGGAATATCAACTGGTGCTACTACACCTGTGGTCAACCCAGTTCCACCCGGTAGGTTATTTGTAAAGTGTATCCAATGACATGGGCTGCCCTTGTTAAGAGACAGTTTAACGTGTGGAAGAGGAGCGAAGAAAATACTAGCAAGTGTTAAGTGTAAAATAAAAAAATAAATAAAATGTAAATGTTTTTAATAAAATACAACCCTATTTATTTAGCCTATCATGCCCATTGTGTGCATTATATTATTGGGAGGATAAGTTCCCTTGGTGTAAATGGTTAAGGTATGCACAGTATAGGTTTCTGTAACATAACTTCTAAAGCACATATATTTTTACCTCTGTGGACAGAAAGTGATGGTAAAATCACCCCAGACATAGATGTCAAACAAGTAGTCTTTTCACACCTCCCTCATATTGTATGTTTTTTACATGAAGGGCTGAGCATACCAACACAGTGTGCTCCTTTCCTGCACTCTTACATTTTATTTGATTCACATCTGAATTTAGTAAAAGAAGTACCGTATCTTCCGGCGTACAAGACGACTTTTTAACCCCGAAAAATCTATGACAAAGTCAGGGGTCGTCTTGTACGCCGGGTACCAGTACTTATCTGCAGCGTCAGAGGAGCGAAGAAAATACTAGCAAGTGTTAAGTGTAAAATAAAAAAATAAATAAAATGTAAATGTTTTTAATAAAATACAACCCTATTTATTTATTTATATCATGCCCATTGTGTGCATTATATTATTGGGAGGATAAGTTCCCTTGGTGTAAATGGTTAAGGTATGCACAGTATAGGTTACTGTAACATGACTTCTAAAGCACATTCTAAAGCACCTCATATTATATGTTTATACATGAAGGGCTGAGCATACCAAAACAGTGTGCTCCTTCCCTGCACTCTTACATTTTATTTGATTGACATCTGAATTTAGTAAAATAAGTAATAACAAGTGGTTGATAGAAGTGCAGGAGAGAGGAAGGAGTAAGGTAGGGATTAAGCTGCACTACTACACATCCATTACAATACAATGTACAAGTAGTAATAAGCAAATACATGTTGAAAATAACATTTTGTTCCTGTTTTTTGTTTCCAGTTTTATCAAGTCCTTTGGCTGGTCCATCTTTTCCACCTTCTCATTCTTTTGCTCCTCCTACCTTTTCTTCCCCTCTTCCACCATCCTCTGTTCCTCCTATGAGAACTTCTGCTCCTTTACCATTTGCAACTCCACCTCCTGGCCCAGGGATACTAACAGCTCCTCTTAACACCTCTGCACATGCAGGTTTCAGCAGTCCTGTGCCATCATTCTCCTCTCCTGCTTCATTTCCACCTCCTCCTCTAAGCTCTACCCCTGCTCCAGGCTTATCGGCACCACCTATGGGTCCTCCTGTCACAGGATTTTCAATGTCTTCTACCTACGATATCACAAAGGGTCACGCTGGACGAGCACCACAAACACCCTTGATGCCAACATATTCTACACCCCCTGTCACAGGTTGTGATCTTTCACATTTCTTCTTTTCTTCTACCTGGTAACACAATCTTATGTTGATTGTAATGTTTTTGTTTATTTATGATCAAACTAGGAAAATTTACTGTTTGGTATGAATGACAATTGTTATTTCATGGACTTTGATGAAAGAGGCCCTGTGTTTTTTTTTTTTTGTTGTTGTTTTTTTTTTTTTTAACCCTAATATTCATGTAAAATAATATACAAAACATCTACAAATGTTTTATTTTTTGTACCTGGTTCTAATGATGTTTTATAACTTTGTGTTTTGTTTTGTGAAAAATAATTCTTAAAGGACAGTTAACCTTTAGCTAAACCCCCACCCACCAGGTAAAATACTTGCCTTTCACAATCTTTAGTATATAGTTTACTACATGGGTTTATTCTTTGGGAAAAAAAGATGTACTGGCCAGATTCCCTTGCTTGCCAATGCCCTGTATTGGAGCAGTAAATCAGAGGAGGGCCATACCTTTTAAACCCCCTTAGGCATCCCCAGGTTGTGATCAGAATGCATGAAATATGTACATGCCAGTTAATGCACTCTATGCTGAATACAGGAAACTTTTGCAATGCAGTGAACTTTCTCTTATCCATGTCCAGTGTGAGAAAGGTCTTAATAACCAACTAAAGTAGAGCTTTGCTCCATTTTGTACTGCTTGACTTTAGACCATTTATACTAACTATAAATTAAATTTAAAAGAACTAAATTCCACTAAGTGAGGGTGAGTTCCTAATATAAAGTACCTTGAATAAGTCTAGTTTCCAGTTACCTTTTGTTTCAAAACAACCATCATGTCCTCTACTTCAGGATCCTTCTTTGGTTTTTGTTATGTCTTTATTTTTGTAGGAGACATTACATGTCTCTTTTCCAAACAATGCCTTACTTACAAATAGCAAATTATTTACAGCAGGATTTTATTTCTGCATTAAGGTAAAACTGTAGGTTTTGCGAATATATGAAATTGGGTTATGATCTCTATGGCATGCACCTGCAGATGACTAGATCCTTTTTGTAAAGTGGTGTATTCTAAAGCATCTGATAATTCTTATTCCCATAAGGCAGAGCATCAGGTGCTTTCACAAGAGACAGTACCTAGCAATTCTGGCCATGCCGAAAATACACAATCGTCACTATGGAACCAGATTGCATTATGACCTATTCAAAACAAAAGCAAAATGTACCAATATGGTCATAGAAATGTTGGTATATATCTGGGGAAATAAAATATTACATCTCTACAATATTTGCACATTTCCGTATGCCTTGAAATTGCTGTTTAGAAAGACTGGTTAATATTGGCAGAAATGTAGCTCCTAACTTCATTCTGTTGTTCTGGAATCCCAACCAGTGATATAAGCACTGTGTGAAGTTTTCCTTTACGTAATACAATGCAGCAGGGGTATTGTCAACTCCAAATGGAAGTTATCAGCTCTCCTATTATTGGGGGGGGGGTCTGTTATTGCATTGATTTTCAAGGGGATGAAATCTGTGGAAATGTTATTTATTGCAGTGATGTACTGATCATTTCTTTCTTGTTCCTTAGACATATCATTTCAGTGCACATTTGTAAAAGTGTGTTTCTAAATAGTTCACTTTTATAAGTGTCCATTATTTTGATTTGGCTTGTCCAGAATTACTGACCATTAGGCCTAAAGTACATGTTGCTTACTAGGAAGTTCTACTAGGAATTTCCATGAATTTGCTGTACCTGATGTACAACACTACAGCTATAAGCCCACACTACAAAAAAAAACAAAATATGTATATGAAT
>NC_092863.1:60703784-60816305 GCF_032062135.1 Pyxicephalus adspersus | reverse complement strand
CTGTTGTTTTCCCAATGTACAGGTCTATTTTAAATGTCTCTTTAATGAATGAATACTATATTGAAATTTACTCTTTTTACAGCAAACATTTGTAAAGATTTTAAAGAAAATTGTACTTCAGAGTTATTTGTGCCTTCCGAAGAGCTTGAATACTGATCTCCGGCAGTTGTACCTTTTGAATCACTGACCCAGAAGCATCCAGCAAGTGATGTCTGGTTTTAGGTCAATGACCAGGGCAATACGAAGTCAATGACTACAATATTAGGAGCGGACCTACAATATTAGGAATGACTACAATATTAGGAGTTTCTTATGAACATAGATTTTCAAACCATCATTCTAAGTTTCATTGAGCGGCTCAATTCTAGTCTTTGGAAAGTATCCAGGTCAAGAAAATTATTTGTATGTGTCAATGTAATCCTAAAATACTGAAAGCTGAGTTAGTTTATTACGTGCCTTTACTGCTTTGTGTAAAGCTGACATGCACCTCACAAAGTGATTGGGAAAGTCTGTATATGGTTACAGTAGGCCTCCACATCACAGTTTTGGAAAACAAAGTGTCGAAAATCAAATTGTAAAATGTATGGCTAGTTTAGAATGATTGGAAGATAATGCAATGTTTCTAATTTGTTTTCTTTATGTTGCAGTGCTGCCAAATCCTGTTACACAACATCCTGCCAGTACTGTAGGATCATCCATTACCTTTCCAGAGGAGCCAGAAGATCCCCGAATGCATGTTGTTCAGAATGAAGGACCTACTGCTGGTGGCATCTGGGGCTTCATTAAGGTGAAGATATACATTGTATTGGAAAATTCCATTTTTCAGTCTCTTGATTTAGAGCTGTGACACATAGATACATTTTCTTTTTTATGGGTGTGGCTTCCTGTATTTATAAAAAATGGTGGAAAGTAGGAATTAGGGGACAAAACATTCAATATTAGTTCTTTACCATAGTACAGAGTCAGTAAATTCAGGAAACATGCATTCTTGTGTGTTTACCAGTTATTTTATTAGGTTGCTTAGCACACAAAATATGCAGCCTGTGGGAATTTTATGCTGCAATGCAGTGATCAGGCTCCATTAAAATTCATGATTTTTCACACCAGTTTGACTGAAATAAATGGAGAATTTGATCTGGCCTTAATGCACAGTTAAAACCTGGAGCTTCACCTTGCTGTAGTCCTTTGTATTAGATTGTGTGAAGCACTGAAATAAATGGAGAATTTGATCTGGCCTTAATGCACAGTTAAAACCTGGAGCTTCACCTTGCTGTAGTCCTTTGTATTAGATTGTGTGAAGCTCAAAGCTTTACAATTGTACTATTGGTGAACTGCCTACCTCACACACCATAATAATCCCACTTTTTTTCCCTGCCTCTATCATATCATCTTTACATATGGTCACTCTTTTGCTATACTCTGGCCCTGCCCACGTGTGATATATAGGTTGTATTTGTGTGGACATTTGACAGCTGGCGGACACCCCTATGCGTTCCCTGTCGAAGTGTCACTGGGAAACACTACATGTAGCAGAGAGGAAGTGGTGCCCTGGCATGAGGAATTGCCAGTGTAAACATAGCCCAGCTGTATGTTTAAAGAAGACTTCATTTTTGTTTATCTAATAATGTAAAATTTTTGACAAACATGTGAAATGAGACTGAGATCTTTGCACTAATTGGATACATTTTCCTTTTTTTTTTTTCTTTTTTTCCTTTAGCCATGTACTTTGTAGTTTTGTGCATGCCTAACAAAGTCCCAATAAATACTTTTCTGCTCATTACAGGGAGTGGCTGGAAATCCCATGGTGAAGACTGTGCTGGATAAGACCAAACATTCTGTAGAGAGTGTGATCACCACCCTGGACCCAGGCATGGCTCCATATATCCGTAAGTGAAGAACTCTGGCATATACAGACATGTACATATTATGTTGTCCCAGCTAATGGTTTTCTCAACATATTATTGGAATTGCTGATTTGTAGTTCAGTGCAGTTTAGAAACAGTGGGGCTTATTCCCACACCGTATTCATACTTGGTACAATGAACAAAAGGAATTACCATCATGAATTTTCATTTTCTCTGAAGTCATTTATTTTTGTGAAGGATGTAAAGCATTATAAATGAATCATTATTGTGAAACTCTACCATGTTATGTAAATGATATGAAAAGATATATTCTATAATTATAGGAGCTAACCAAAAGCTTGTCGAAACCACCACTCAATAGTTGAACCTATTGTTTGGTGACAGAATGAAAACCAATGTTTACCATAACTACCATTTTTGTCTTATTCTTTTCACTGCCAGTTCTGTGCCACTCAATGACTTCATTAACAAACAAAAGTAAAAATTACAAGACAGATTAATTTATACAGATTCCACAGTTGTGCTCCTCTCTGTACATTCTCCCATCCCTTCAGAAGGCTGTTTTGTGCACACAGACTGTTTCCCAACATTTAACCTGAGTGGTTAAACGCCCATGTTTGAAATTCCTATAGGCTAGTCTACATTTGAGGGTTTGTAGGAGGCATGTTTTTGAGTGTTTAGAGAACGCTCCTTGCTGTGTTTTAAATTTAACTGCTCATAAACTCTTCAATTGGAAACAAACTGAAAAATTTACAGGCATTTACAAGTGTTTTAAAAGCCTGCTTTATATGCTTGTATAAACTCCCATAGAAACATTAAAAGGTATGTGGTAGGGCAGTGTTGCTGAGCTGATAGTCTGCATAACTCACTGTGTTAAAGGGACATATACATACTATTTTTAAATAAAGAAAATCCATTTTATATTTAAATGGAATTATGATTGGTATATCATGTTGACATACTAAGGTATTTCCAGTGGCGTATGTAATGTTTAGACATCCACATATTTAGTGCTATTCACACAATTTCTCGTGGGTTTCATTTTTGGTATGGATACAGCTGCAGTTACATGTAGTCCCCAGGTTACATATGAGATAGGGACTGTAGATTTGTTCTTAAGTTGAATTTGTATGTAAGTCGGAACAGGTACAATATTTTAATAAATGCAGTTAGGACAGATGTTTGTCTCAACATATTAGGCAGTGTGTGTCAGTTACTGTATAAAATCCTCACTGTGAGTTATTCACAATCAAAGCAAAAAAAAACTTTATGGAGCCTAGACATTCATTAACTTCTGGAGCAAGCTGTGCTTTGATATGCAAAAAGAATCAACTGCAGAGTTTGTCTTGGTCATTAAAGAGTTACAAGAGGCTGCAGAAAGAGCTCAGTCCTTAACTTTCTAGACGGTTCATTTCTGTCCGGATTTATGTCTAAAAGCAGTACATTGTTTTTCATGAAAATGTATTTTACAGTCTAATATAATAGTATGCGTATAGTAAAGTTTGAAACACAAAATCATGTCAAAGTAAATACATCTTAAAAAAATACATTTATAATAAGTTTATTAATAAACTTTGACATAATTTTGTGTTTCAAACTTTTTTGTACTCATACTATTATATTATACTGAAAAATACATTTTCATGAAAAACAAAATGTACTGCTTTTAGACATATAAATACAGTCTGTTGCATTCAATACTGTTACTTTGTATTGTATGCAATACAAAATAATTTGCAAGTCCCACCGCGCCAACGTCACCGGGAACTCCGGTTGACAGATCGAGATCGAAGAGGACGCAGCCAGAGGATGGCAGGAGCCTTGAGGATGCCGATGGGAAACAGGTAAGTGTTTGTTTTTTACTTTTTTAACTACCCCGAGTGTGACTTGGGGATTAACGCTTTCAGCTTTTTTGTTTTTTTTACCCCTTGTCACACTTGGGGTTACCTCTTGGGAGGTTAACACAACCTCAGCTGTGTTTAGCTAAAGGTTTCTTCTGCAAGTTGTGCAACTCCCCCCTCCAAGCCTCTGTAAAGCCCTATTCCTATCTAGGAGGCATTCGTATGTCAGATGTCCTTAACCCGGAGACTACCTGTACATGCATCTGAGAGCTTCTTTCCTTAGTGTGCTAAAAGCAATTTGTCATTATTAACTTTTTTTTTTTTATCTAAAAATAAATGTCATTTGTGACACTGCTTCAGACTCCACACTCTACATTGTTCTCTTTACATTGGTATGTTAGCCCAGCAAACAATAAATTGGCACACACCAAAAGTCAACTGAAAATAAAAATATTTTTGCCACCACAATCGGCACAGTAAAAATCTTTGCTGATCATCGTGACATTAAAGCGTACCTAAACTCAGTGTTTTTACCTTGCATAGAAGGGTAGACAACCCCTTTATTTAAAGTAAACATTTTTTTTTGTTTTTTAAAAGGGGGGCAGCACGGCCCCTTTTAAATCTTGATCGCCACAGAGCTCTTGGTCCGTACATCAATAGAAAAAAAAAAATGCCGATCTCACACTTGCGCAGTGAAATCGCAACTTTTTCCCCAATCTATGTCACATGATCTCACACCTGTGCAATGCGAGATCTGGTGATGCAGGAAGAAGAATCCGTAAGAAGAGCGAAGAATGTCGGCAGCCAGCGCTTCCTGTGCACCGGGCCAAAGTTGCATACCGGTACAACGCGGGACCCGATAGAAGAAACCTCCTGACGGATGCGGGTTTATAGGTAAGTGTGTTTTTTTTGTTTTAGGTTTACTTCTGCTTTAATCATTTTGCTTCAGCTGACTTTTGGTGTGCTGCAACTTACTGGTATTGAAACTGATGTCCTGTTAGGGATATAGATTGTGCTTACTGCATGGGTACTTATCTAAAAGGATATTATTGAGGAGGATTACACAGTGGTGGTTAAGCCATTCTTTTTTTTTTGACGTTTCTCTGAGAAAATCACACTGTGATTGTTGCTTGGCTGTATAACCTGTAGGTTGACGTTTCTATTTTTGTGCAGGATCTGGAGGAGAGCTTGACCTAATAGTGACCTCTAACAAAGAGGTGAAAGTTGCGGCTGTCCGTGATGCATTTCAGGAGATGTTTGGCATGGCTCTTGTAACAGGGGAAAATGGGCAGTCGAATATTGCACCACAGCCTGTTGGGTATGCTGCTGGATTAAAGGTAAGTGCTATGTCCATTTCAGACTGCAAGATTCATTGAGTAGATTTCCTATAAGACAGTTTTTTATTTTTACAGACTGATTGCTGATGTACTGATAAAACTTATAGCTTGTAATATTGTTTATTTATTTGTATACCGCCATGGTTGCAGTTTTATAGTCCTAATGCCTTGTCATAGCTTGTTGTTTAGTTCTGCCACGTACTTTGTGACTCAACCTACACTCTTTTTTTCTGATTTATTTCAAGGGAGCTCAGGAAAGAATAGACGGTTTACGCCGAAGCGGTGTGATCCATGAGAAGCAGCCTGCTGTGTCAGTAGAAAACTTCATTGCAGAGCTTCTGCCTGACAAGTAAGCATTAGTCATTGATGCTGAATCACAGCTTGTAGCCTGAAGTTTACAGCCTCACACCAAAAATTATTGACCGAATGTTTTTGTCAAACACTCATTTCTCTGTCTCTAGGAAGCTTTATCTCAGGTTTCAAAAGCATTTTTCAAGTATTGCGAAGCTAGTTTGAGCAATTATACAGTTATTAAAAAATACCATCTTGGTCACTTTGACATACAACTATTATCCCAATTCCTTCTATGTCTGTTTAAATTTCCCTCAAATCTAATTTCTCAATTACTTGAATAGCAACATAAACAACATTCACAAATTTTTCTGTGTTGCATTTACCCCATAAAAAATTCCTGATTCTTTGCAGAAATAAAAAAATATATTTATTTTGTATTTTATCGATTCCTATTCTTGCAGTGAAATAGTGTGATTCATCTTTGCTTATGATGTTGTGTTTTAGGTGGTTTGATATTGGTTGTGTTATTTTGGATGATCCAGTCCATGGAATACGTTTAGAAACCTTCACACAAGCTACACCTTTGCCTTTGGAATATGTACAGCAGGTTTGTTTCCTTTTTTTTTCTTTTTGCTTAGGCTATTGTAGCTCCGATTGAAGAATATTGTTGATCAATGTTAATATTTTTATATATAACACTAGGGGTGTTAAAGCTCTCCAAGGCTGAAGAGGATACACTTTCATCAGTGAAGCTGGGTGATCCAGCAAACGTGGAATGGATCTGGTCTAGAACTGAAAACATTTGCTAGCAAATGCCTTTGAAGAAATCCATTCCAGGTTTGCTGGATTACCCAGCTTCACTTATGAAAGATTATCCTTTCCAGCCTTGGAGAGCTTTAATAAATCAGACCCATTGAGTTGGCTTTCTAACTTCAGGCAGTGGCATTGTTTCCTTGAGCACTGACAATTTTTTGACATTACATAATGCTTGCAGGGACTCATTAAAGATGTCCACTTTAATACAATGTTTTACAACCTATATACCTGTTATCACACTGCATTAGCTGAGTATTTATAGTTAATTGTTCTGTTTTATTTTCCTTTCATAGGCCCAAAATCTTACCCCGCAGGACTACAACCTCAGGTGGTCTGGCCTGTCGGTGACAGTGGGTGAGGTACTGGAGAGAAGTCTACCACATGTCAGTAGGACTGATTGGCATGTGGCTTTCACAGGCATGTCCCGCAGACAGATGATTTTCAGCGCAGCCAAAGCTCTTGCAGGAATGTATAAGCAGCGACTCCCACCAAGACTACTTTGAAAACCAACAGCTGGACATAAAGCTTTTTGTTTTGTAGAATGGAAAAGTAGACCAAACAACATTGAACAAATTGTTATTTTCTAGTTTAGAAGAAATTGCAAAAAAAAACCTTTCAAAAATGTCTGTTATGGAAAAAAAATGGCATTTGCTGTACAATCAAGAGGTTACGCCATGTTTATAAAAGCTGTTCACCATGCCACCATTTTCTTTCACCTGTAATTTTTTTTTGACCGCAGGCAAAGTTTGTAAGCACAGTAGTTTTTTGTACTCTACCTATATATTTATAGGCAGATTCCTATTAATAAACAGGCTAAGCTAAACGTATGAAAATTATATGTAAATGTTAAGCTTTAATTGCTGTTCTTTAGTGCATTTGTTATTAAAAAAAAAAAAAAAATATATATATATATGTCTATTCACCCATTTCAAAAAAAATTCTGAAGCCTGGAAAATATATTGGATATAATTGCACCTTATTTTTTTTACTTTTATTTTTTTTTTTTAGTATGGTAGATATTATAGTGTATTTCTTGTATCATCAACATCAAGGAAATACTACCGCATATTGAATGTGACACTAAAGTCTCCGCTCCTAGTAAAGAAAAACATGTGCAGTTATTGGTTTGGTTTGTTCCTGAAGGATAATGAATCTACCAAACATGCATGTGATCAGCAAATTGAGCTGATAATGCTTCCTGTGTTCAGAAGTTAACAACTAAAACAGTTTACTGCCTTGTTTTCTAAGGGAAAACTAAAATGACAATTTTTTTTGATTTCATCTTTTGTATTTGATGTAATTATAATGATGAATATTGTATTTAGCCTTTTACAAATATTATCTTTTGCAATATAGATGGAATATTACTTCTCCACAAAAACATTGATTTTTTTATTTTTTTGCCAGAGACTCCAACTGGTACTTCTTTCCTAAATTCACATAAGCCATTACCTAGAAGCCTTTTGGTCTCATTCTAAAACAAAGGTACGCTGTTATATTGCTCTACACAGCATTCAGTGCAGCTGATGTACCTTATTACTGCCCATTCTTATGCCTCTTGCCCCAACTACTGCCTTACTGATTGATTAGTTTGCCAAGGAAAAGTCTGGGCGAGGAGCTTTCTCAACCAATCCGTGGGCAAAGCACAGGCTCTGAAGGTGTGTTACTTTTGGAAAATGTACCTAGTTTCGGAGCACAGTGTTTTTTGAGGAATGACTAGGGTCCAAGAAACATGGCAAAATAAACTTATGTTTATCAGTTTGCAAAAGTGGTAATTTCTATGTTGACTTTTGAATGTGTGCATACCTGTTTATCTGTGTCCAGTAAAAGTCATATAATCCTGGTTGGCCTGGATTGTCTGATTCTTTACAGACTGTTCAAATCTGCATGCACATATTCTGAAGAATGAAACCTTTTTTCATTGTATTGTTCCATACTGGTGACAGTCAGGTAAAGATGACTCTAAGATATGATGACCTAAATGACTGTATGGTTTTGTCACACTAAACAATTTTACAGAGAAAATATTTCTGAAAACAAGGGCTTGCTTGTTGTTAATGCTTTACATTTTTTCCAATTTTTGTAATTTTTTTGTGCTTGTCTGCCTTTTTATTTACAAAGAAATGAAGCTTTTCAGAAATAATATAAACATAATATCCATTGTGATAGAGTTGAAACAAACTAATGTAAAAAGTGATTTTCACTTTATATCTTCTTTTTCCACAAATATCAATAGCAGCTCCGGTGCTGCCTCTCTGATGTGGCTCCCCTATTTACTGCGGCCGGCGTTGATACTTCCGCCAGCGCGATAAATAGGGAACGCTCCTTGAAGGTAAATCACTCTCCTACGTGATGCATACGGAAGGAGAGGGATTCCACTTCAGGGGGTGTTTCCTGGTGGAGGGTGGAGCCATTAGAGCAGGACTCAGAGTCCAGTCTAATGTGCTCCCGCCCACCCCTGAAATGGCCTAGTGGCCATAAAAGTTTGCCGACCCCTGGCTTTTAAAGCATTCCTGCTTTTTGTTTTGGTTGTTTTGTTCCATTTTTTTTCAAAAGAAATGGTGCACATTTACACATTTTAAGCATATAGAGTTTTTTTTTTTTTTAATGAATGTTGAAAAAATATTAAAAACCAGTAAAAAAATGTTCTTGTGAAACATCTAATAATTCCTCCTATAGCAATCAAGTTTAAATAAATTTCAGTTAATTAGTGGACAGTTAGTGAGTTAGTGGACTACCCCTATAATCACTTGATGTACCTTTAGGGCTCCCTATTGATGCCTATTGTCTACATTGACAAAAAAAAAACCTAAACGGTTCATAATAAAGCTGCTTAAGTTTAGAATTATTATTATTAATAGCGCCAACATATTATGCAGCGCTGTACATTAAATAGGGAACTTCATATAATCTGATTGGCTGATGCTGTGTGTTACTCCACAGATGTTTTCAATCTTATTTTTTGTTCAGAAATTGGGGATACTCTCTTGAAGAATATTGATAATGATATCATTCCATATGTCAATCTTATAAAATGGTTTGTATAAGCCATGTTAAGCCAAAGAGAATGGGACTGGTCTTGATGTTGGCTCTGGGGCCTACCCTTTTATCAATAGATATGTGGAACTAAATATTCTTATGTTGGAGGTGGTGGGTTCATCTACTGGCCTCATTTATCTTTTGCTGTGTATGTCCAAATGCCCCTGCTCTGTGAGCTCCTCACACTTTGACTATTTAGCTTGATTGTGCGAACTATTCTTTTTCTTGTTTGTATAGGCCACAGCAAATAACAAATAAAGCAAAATGTATGGAATTAGGAAATGTTCCATACTTATATTGTCTAATACACTCTGAATAATGTTTCGGAGTTAATGACTGCTTTAAATACTATTTTGTTTTTTCTAGTTTCTCAAAAAATACATGACTGTTTTGTTCTCATATAAATATTGGTGCTAATTTATATCATGTGAGCTTTTGGCACCAAAAAAGTATATACAGTTGGTATAGATAGTGTTGATATTTACTTTCATAATACAAAAAATTGAAAAACTAACATGAAGTTTGTTACTTATCCTTAATATAATTTTTATCTCAACCTAGTTTTAGGGATTATTTTTTAATCTGAATTTAGCCCCTGAAACAAATGCTAACCAACACCTGCTTTCTCATCAGGGTGGAGGACAAAGTCCTCTGCTCTAACCTGCTACCACTATTTTAATCCATTTTAGGACTCATTTACTTATCTTCTAGTCACAGCTGGCACCTTCACGGTGCCAGTGACTTCACTTCTATTGCTTTGTCATGAATTTGTTAGGGATTGACTGGGCAGCCAATTGGGGTTTCTGCCTCACCAGTATAAATCAGCTGTCGGTAACACCTAGACTGAGGTTGATGCAGTGACCACAGATAAAGTGGTAGATTTAAAGGCAATTATTTAACAATGCAAGGTACAAACTCAAAAATCATTTCTTGGGCAATAATATCAAAGTATAGTATTGTACATAAACTTGGCCCTAATATAACAGGTGCTGGCAATTTCAATGTAACCCCAAAACCTGAAATTCGGCCATAAAGCTTTTTCATCTTCATTCTATGTGTGGTTTTAATTATATATTAAAACCACACATTTTACCTGCATAACACAACTATGTATTCTTGCTAGTTCAGTGTATCTATATAAAAAAGATGTGTGTCAGAAGGACATACCAGAAAACTTTCAAAAATGTTGAGGGAGACTGTTGGAATTTTTTTTTTATGTGACTATCTCAATTTTCCCCCAAAATATGTTGTAAAAAACCCTTTAAAAAGACAATAAAAATGTTTAAAATACAAAAATGTTGAGGAGGAAGAATTTATAGTTGTCTAAATGAGTGAATGGATTTGTGGCAGAAAGGATTCTTTGCATAAAACTTCACAGAATGCTTTCAAATACTTTTTTTTAAATAAATAACTTTATCAAATACTTTTTTATTGAATTGAGAAACATTTTAACTTTAATTTTGAAAATAATTGAACCCTGCACATTCCACTCGCACAATACATGAAACATAAACCTCTCAAAAGGATTTGCAGAAAATTAACTTTGTATGTTTGTACAAAAGCGGGATGGTATTGCTTTATTTATATAAAAATATATATTATATAACTACAGTTTTGCCATGTATTTTGCTAAATAACATTTTAAAAGTTGTTGGTGAGGTTTTATTCCTAAATATAAGGCCAGTTTATTTCTCTTTAAACTTATATTTTATGATGTATTCACATTTTAGTAATGTTTGTGATGTAGACAAAAAATTTCAAATGCACCTATTTTGGCACTTTGAATTTAAATTTGAAATGCTCAGCCTTGAATACTGGATTGTATTGCAGTTAGACTTTTAGATACTTTTACTGTTTTTATTAGATTTTTAAAAAAACTTTATATACCCATAGTGTGAAGGAGTTCACTAATCTAGTTGCCACTAGTGGCTTGCCTTGTGGATCAAATTTAAATAAATGTTCTTACAACAAGATTTGTTGTCTGGTAATATTATTGTGTTTTCACACATTCTTATTTTGGCTTGTTTAATCACGGACACCAAGCAATCTGTCACAGAATGTCAGAGATTGTCAGACACAATTTTAAGTTTATTTACCAGCTGCTTAAACCAATCAGATCTGACTATTTGGTCTTTTTATTTAGGAAGGCAATATTTATAAAGAAATTAAAAAGACATAGGGGTGTCGTGGTTTCAGTCCCTTATGAGTATTAAAATAGATTAAAAAAATACTCTTAATATGGTAAATGCCAACCCCGGATATATAAAAGTTTATCTGATAAGACAGGGGTTTTATGGCAAATGAGGTATTGTATTATTAATAATTTCTCAAAATACAATACAACTGCAAACAATGCATAAGGTTATAAATGTTATACGGTGTTGTAGAATAGGCCAAACAAGATTGGCACTGAACAATGTACAACTAAATGTGACAGACAATATGTGGGTTAATCATAACCCCATAAGTACAATATTTGTGGAAGAGTATTGCATGCGACCGTAATACCTGATGTGTTTTGCCATTTGTAGGCTTCTTCAGGGGTAGTCGCACATGAGCAGAACAATATTAGATGCTGAAAACAATAAATATGTACAAAAAACCCAATATCAGTAGGTAAATATAGACATATTGTTATGTCAAATATTAGTGATATAATGATATCATAATTATTACTTGACGAATAACAACTTGTAACGAGTGGTAAAGCAACTTGAAGGACTAACACATTTTCAGAAATGGTTAATAAAGTCAACATGGCTTCAACAGAGATGAATGATAAAATTGCAGTAGCAGTAAAAAAATTATGATAATTATGATGACTTAAACAAAAGATCCTACATAATAACAAATACAGCTGATGTAAAGGATAGATGTCAAACTCACATAGTCCAAGCATGGGAAACAGCGTGTACATTGGTAGATTTCACCAAGGGTAAATTGGGAAGAAATTGTCCCATAAAAATGTTTGCCTAAAAAATAGTGGGTAAGTATAAGTGTAATATACTAATGTAATGTTCTTATATTACATTAGCAAGGTCTCTCCCAGGCAAAGACTTCAAAGTAGACTGGGGTTTCAAGATGTGCTACTTAAGCTCTTTTGAAGAAGCACAAAGAATGGGTCAGTGTTGGGGGCTGTAGATGCAGTGATTGGACAAGGAAACTTTGGCAAATGAAAGACACCTCATGCTTCCTTTCATTTGAATTAGGAAGATGTCAAGCAGGTATACCTATTTACTGTCTAGCTAGAAGAGGTCTTGATGGAAAAATTGCGCTCAAAATGCCATACCTTTGACATGGAAACAAGGCCCAGCGACTGAACTATGCACAAAAACATAAGGAAGCAGAATAATGGCAGCAAGTGCTCTGGACTGATGAGTCAAAATTTGAAATATTTGGCTGTAGCAGAAGGTGGTTTGTTTGCTTAAGGGCTGGAGAGAGGTACAATAATAGGTGTCTTCAGGCAACAGGGAAGCATAGTGGAGGTTCTTTGCATGATTGGGGATGTATTTTTGCAACCTGAGTTGGGGATTTGGTCAGTATTAATGGTGTTCTCAATGTGAGAAATACAAGCAGATATCCATAGTGCATTACCATCAGGGATGTATCTGATTGGAATAGGCAAGAGAGAGTTTTTTTGCAAAACAAAAATGTATTGATATAAGTGATACAGCTCATAAACAACAATACATTACATTACAGTACTTGTGGGCCACCATAACAGGTTGTGGTCCAAAGCAGTACAGTTTGGGCCCTGAAGGGCGCTATACATATGTGTTTACATAAAAAGATGGCCTATCTACCAATATCTTGTATTTCTGCAGAAAAGTATTAATACAAGGTAGCTGTTTTTATATACTCGATGCATTTCGCATATGGCCAGGGGGCGTTAGGCCGGAATGAACTACTGGCAAAGCCGTACCTGGCCTCAAGGCCGGAGTTTGCCGACCTCTGCTCAACATGGTACTATTGGATAGCCTTTTGTAAAAAAATAAAAAATCATAATAAATATTCCCTCTCTCAATTAATATTTCTCTTAATAACCTCTAAAATTGCAATCTACCTTACCACAGAAGTACTGTAAATTTCTGGACTCTGGTTTCTTTCAAAATATTAACACGAATGTTTCTGTATATGTTTATAGATTTAGAGACTATAACTGCATGCATGTAAATTGCTGATATACCGTTACCCCTGAAGAAGCCAATGGGCGAAATGCATCGGGTATAAAACGGCTACCTTGTATCGATACTTTTCTGCAGAAATACAACATATTGGTAGATATGTGTTTACATAAATAGATGATCTATGTATAGTGCCCTCTAGGGCCCAAACTGTAGTGCTTTGGACCACAACCTGTGATGGTGGCCCACGAGTACTGTAATGTAATGTATTGTTGTTTGAAAGCTGTATCACTTATATCAATACATTTTTGTTTTGCCTAAAAAACCTTTCTCTTTTGCCTATTCCCTATATTATTGATCACTAAAGGGTTGGGATACGGTCCCCAAGGACACATAATTTACTTTGACTCTAAACCACCACCAACCACCCTCCTACCCTCTAATGTATCTGATTGGCCCAAAATTTATTCTGCAGAAGAATAATGACTCCAAGCATACAGCCTATGTCATTAGGGACTATCTACAGGTGATGGTATGGCAAAACAGAGCCCTGACCTCAACATCGAGTGTGTCTGGGATTACATAAAGAGGATTTGAGGCAGACTACATTCACAGCCCTGCTTTATCCACATTGTTCCTGCCAATTCTAAAATCCAGACCATGATGTCGAGCTGGTGTACCCTCTTTGGCTTCTAATTGACACCCTAGGGGGACTCCACACACAGCCCTGATGATTTATTACGTCTGGTCACTGGAATCATAGGAAGGAGTATGAGAAAAAAATGAATATTGAGCACAACAAAAACCTGTAGACCCTATGATATGGCCCTCCCAAGAATTTACATAAAGAGATTTCTGGTTGAAGGTGGATATCGGTTTGGTGCCTAGTCTGCTTTCCCCCTTTGGGTTTGCCATGTTGAAGGATCGCAGTAGTAGTTGTGGCTACTTCTGTTGGTTTTAATACTTGGTAGATATGATTTTAGATTTACCGGTCTTATCAGTCCTGAGAAAGCTTATGTTGTGAAACATGTCAAACACTGTGAGATTGGACGTACAGACAATGTTTCTGTATCAGCTAACATATCTTTGAATTTTTAATCATATAATCATATTTTTCAATTACAACTATTTGACTTACTTAAAAAATTAGTGCCTTTAATGTCTTAAAAATGTATTCTGTTTTGGGTATTTTCTTTTTTTAGAAAAAACAATCTCCAAAACCTTTTCGGCAATGGCTGGTAATATGTTTTCAAAAGCAGTTCACAACCATGCCTTGCAAAAACCTGAAATAAACCTGCATTGCATCTCACAATGCATGAAGACAAACATAGGGTGATGTTTGCATTCTTTGCTAAGTTTGTGGGCATTGGTAGTCTATTATTTGTGATAATTCCTCTGTGTCAAAAATTACAGCAGGAGTTGTGGACATAGAAGTTGCCCCTGTCCAAAAATGAACTGACTGCACAGTGTTTATAAATACAGTTCAGGCTCTAGTGGGATAGAAAATACCATATCCATGGTACTGCTAATTTTGTGTCTACTCTGCAGATTGAAGCCCATCCCCGTGATCTGGAGAAGTAAAACAGTAGTGATGTCACTAAAGCAGCATGACAAGTATTTTTTTCTTTTAATTCTGTAATAACTCTTTGTTTGCACTGTTCAGTCCTAATTATTTCCCTTTTAATTATCATTAATAACATATTGCTAATCATTATTTGTTTTCATACATATTTCATATTTGTTTTGTGAATTTTTTTAGTCAAATTTAAAAAAAAAATGTTCAATTTAAAAACAAACATTTTTTACATTTGTAAAAACCTTCAAACTATAAAATAAAATGTACTTTTTAAATACAGTAATAATAAGTCCCTAAGTATACAAAGTCAAAAAAAGGTAAAGCTTTAACACCTTTTATAATAAACTTTCTGTTTTTGAATTGCACAAATAAATCATTTTACAAAACAATATCGCCAAAGAAAGCCTTTTTTGTCTTGCAAAAGCAATAAATTGTTATCTTGCCTAATAAACTAATCAATAGCAAAACTGTAAAAATTACTTCGGTAAAAAAAAAAGTATACAGGTGTGAGAGATAAATGAGATTGTGCTGGGTGGGTGGTCCAGCATTTGGTGCCAATCCAAAATGTCCTTAGCACCCTAAAGCACTGTCAATGACAGAATAAATGCTATTTACATAAATTCCACAAACATGTTCTGCCCTCCATGAATTGATGGAGCTTTAGAGCATTTTCATTAACATGAATATATTTTTTCCTTTGTATTTGTCCAATTTTTATGAAATTTGATTTGTTAGAGTAATGTGTCAAGTGTCATGATCTCTTAAAAATAATGGGGGTGTTTTTACAAGGGTTTTAATAACATATCAGATCAGATATGCTTTCAAGTATGTCATCAGGATGAGATGTTGGATACAAAGTCATTTCTCAGTGGGCAGCTCCACAAACTGGCAAGAGAGCACCATATAACCAGATGCATAGACTACTTCCAGGTAGTAAATGATCCATACTAAATCAGCTGTCTACAATGATTTTCATTCTCCCTATTTTTACATTATTGTTAGCTAATGCATTCCATGTATCCTAACAAAAGGATGCTTGCCTGTCAATTGTGACTTTGATAGCAATATACATCCCATAATGTATAGCTAAGGGTATAAAACAAGATTTAGATATACATGTACAGTTAGGTATATAGACATATACCGAGGGAGGAACAGTGAAAATGCTGACATACGTATATTCTGAAATATTCTTAGTAAGTGCTGGGATGCCGTGAAAGACATATCTCCGCACGGCTAAAGGGAGGCTGAAGATGTTACAAGTTGCTAGACAGATGACCTGTCTTACATAGCCTGTTTCAGGTCAAGTTGACTAGTTTTCTGCATTTATAAGAATGAATAGGGTTTTCATTGTTTCAGAGTCCTAAAGTAAACCAAAGAATTTTTTAAACCATGCCACAAAACTTTATAAATGTGCTGGAGGAGTTCTTATTAAGTTACACCACATCACTGCTTTATAAACGAGTCCTTAAGTGTTATCACACAGAGAAAGTTGTTATTCTGCAATTACAGTTGCTTTAACAGGAACATTCTCAGTGTAAGCTCAACTGCATCTTTCATTATCTTCAGCCTGCTTTTTTCTTGGCTATTAGCTCTTAGAACAAACTGTTCCATTGATTTTAAATTACTGTACCTTTTACATTTTCTAAAAATACCTTAACAATAAAAGCTGAAATATAGATAAATTTTATGGAATGAAATAACAGTTTTCAGGTTCTGCAATAATCCAAAAAAGGGTTTAATATGGTTACAGTGAAATAATGGAGAAATTAGCTGAAACTAATGCAGCTCAAAACTTTGGTAAAATGTAGACAAGGAATCACAAAAATTCTTCATATAAATGTAAAAAATGTAAAACATACCTACAAAGGTTTTTATGTCATAAGCATTTCATTTCACAGTGTGTCCTAGAGCAGCTGCTTATTGTTTCTGCAAAAGCCTCTAATTTCTTTTATATTTTATTTTCCTGCAATTTAAGAGCAGACTAGCATTCCTGGTGCCTACTGGCAACTGCTAAGAAGAGGAAAGAGTAGCAACTGCAAGGTCTATGAAGACATTTGCAAGCTGATCCAAAGCTTAGTAGGCAGTGTTTTTTTTTTTACACTTTTTTGCCTGAATTGAAATTGAAAAAGCCTGTCTGCTCACATTTTAATGTTTTAGTTCAATTCTACTTTAATTCTTGCTCTGATGACAAGTGATGAAAGTGATTTCCCTTCACTTTCTGTTTTAGTGACAGTGGCTGCCAGGGCAAATTAAGGGGTGAATCCCTCCAGCAGGGACACAAATAGCACCAAAGATTTGAGGGTTGACCCTTGCTTACTTTATCCAAAACTAAAAAATTCCTTTACATACACTTTAACAATTCTTTAAACTTTGTTACCACAAAGTAATACCAAACCTGATTTAAGCTAAATGCACAGAAGAACTGAACTGAACATTCCAAATAATCCCCACATATTATTTAAATATTGTCAGATTTCTTGAAACAACTTCTCAGTCACCTATATATCTAGATAAGACATGTTCTATGTAAATTGGCAAAGACAGATGGAAATGTCTTTACTGAACTAACCAATGGCACCCAGTAGGTCAAAGAACCATCCAAGACTTATTGCTTGACAAACATAAATATTGTCTGTAAACGTATATATATGATGTACGTGGGCTATTTTAGGCACACATCACTTTTACAGTTGAGTTCTATAAATCAAAAGGTTAACTTGCGCTAATGTTACAAATATAGCTCCGTGGGAAAAGACAGATTTACGCAGAGTGATTAATGGCAGCAAAGAAATTCTATTAGTAAATGCTTTAGGCAGGACATCCAAACCTGAATAAAAATCCCAGCGGTAGCTGTCTAGATACCTAAAGTTAAAATACAGTCGTACTGATTAATAGTGAGGAGCTAATCATAAAACAATTAAGAGTTAGACAGACTTTATACAATGGCTGTATCATACCTGTTTATTGGAAAATAAAATAGCAGAGTTTTAAAGGTAAGAAAGGAGTCCAAAATTCCCATGTAGCACTATTAAAGTTGAACTCCAGGCTGATATAAAAGACGCAAATGAATTCACTTCTGTATACATCAATACATCAATTTTATTATCAAATACAAGCAGTATAGGTACCTGTATTTGATTTAAGGGCCCATTTAGGAAACAGTGTTATTGATACATTGCTGCTTTAAAATAAATATGTAAAAGGGGTGTTTTATATTTTACTGTGCAAAATATAGGAAAGTTGAATTGCTTGGTGTTGGGCTTTAAAGTGAAACATAAGTTCATGCATGCAAGTGAGATTTTGTCAAATGCCAGAATGTGCTGCATATTTGCACAAAGGGCCTAATTTCCAAGACTGGAGAAAATAAACTATTATGGAAGAACCCGGGTGATCCAGCAAACCTGGAATGGGTTTCTTAGAATTTGTTGGTAAATGTTTTCAATCCTGGACCAGATCCAATCCAGGTTTTCTGGATTACTCGCCCCAATATTATATCTCCCCCATAGTTCCCCCATTATATATCTTCTCCAGCCTTGGGGAGCTTTAATAAATCAGGCCCAGCATGTCACTTACCTTATTATTATTATTATTATTATTATTATTAATAAACAGGAATTATATAGTGCCAACATATTACGCAGCGCTGTAATACCTTACACTTACCTTTACATTAAACCTTGCACTTTCTTAAGTGTCTGGTGCTTCAGTCTTCTTATGGTTTTGGAGTCTTCAGCCTCTTGATTGGCCGGGTACAGTAATTCATCTCACCGGTAGTTTAACTTTTAGGCAAACCAAAAAGTTGTGGCAAGCAACTAGAAGCATTTGTGACTGAAAAGACTGATATCATCTCTTTTGTCATACAAAACCAGCCTGCCTGCACTTTTTTCCCAATTTGTTCTTTACTACTATCCAGAACCATACAGTATATAGACAGACCATGTAAGAACAAGACTAGTCTGCTAAACCAATCCCAAGAACAGCAAAATAAATACATTGTGTTAGTGAGAGAGTTCCCCTCCACTGACGGAAGATCAAGAATTGAAAATTATGACATGCAAAAAAAACCTTAACCCTTGCAAAAAAAAAAAAAAAAATACAATACGTGTACGTACTGAAGGGACATAACTTTGAGATGTAATTTCTTATAACTGACCTAGCTATCGAAAGGACATTGTTGAGATGGCTTATAGTGAACACATTAGCACATTTTTAATTTGCAAATATATTTTAGCATGATTCACACTTTAAATTAGCATGCAGAATGTTCATTGTCCGAGACATTTCTTCAAGTCCTATGAAAGCGACCTTGTAATGTACTTTACAGTGGGCCATAACTACAAAGTTTCAGAACTCTGAAAATGGAACATTGTGTGTTAATCATATTGTAAAATGTATTTCACTCATAAAAAGTGGTATTGTGTAGAATACAAATGATGACATTATTTTAATATGAGGAGTTATTATTAATCACATTAACAAATACACAGCTGTTATTTGTTACTAACAATTTGCTTTTTCACCTAGCTATAATACATTTGTTGTGTTCTTGGCCAGAGGGTCCACAACGGTACAGAGTTGTTGCAGTTCAGAAAGAACATTTTGCATAATATAGTTAAAATTACCAAAGATCATGTATACAGTCAGGTCTTAGGTACATTACTGTTTGGAGGACTCTTACTAATAACTTGGAACACCAGACATGCATGGTGACCCAAACAACCATGTTGGGTATGCCAGCCTTTCAATAGTGCATGCTTGTTCTTTTAGTGAATAACTAATGGTAAACCAAGGATAAGCATGTCAGCCCCAAAATACATCCATTTAAACTTTTTGTTACCCTTTTTTTAAGAAAGAGAAATACATTGATAAGAAATTGTGAGACATATGGCGAAAAAGAAAACATATTATAGGGCAGCAAAACAATGGCTTATACCCCCAATATCCACATAGCTCTATTAGTTTAATACAGAGTTAACTTAAGACTACTTAAGACCCTACCCACTTTAATGATAATGACACCCTTGCCTAGGGTCCTAATGGTGGGAACAGGGATAAGGTAAGTATGATGGTAATGTCTTTCTTGCCTAGGGTCCTAATGGTGGGAACAGGGATAAGGTAAGTATGATGGTAATGTCTTTCTTGCCTAGGGTCCTAAGGGTGGGAACAGGGATAAGGTAAGTATATTTTTAATTTTATCCTTTACCTTCCATGTAAATGGATGATCCGACATGCAATGGGCACTACACAAAACCTCTATATGAATTCATTTTCTTGATGGTTCTGTTAATTTTTATCCTTGGAAAGGAGCAATTGTAGTAGATCTTCTAACATAGCTTTAGATAAATGTGAACTAATACAAGTAACTTTTACCACTGACTTCATGGATAAATAAAAAACATTATAAAAGGAAATGAATAAAAAAGACCGAAAGAGACAAAATAAATAAATTGACCCCAGCTGTCCACAACGAAGAAGTAATACCTCAATCTTATATTTTGGGCAACCCTCCAAAAGTAAAATAATGACATTTATAAGGAACTGTTGCAATAAAAATATTTTATAGGTCAATTTAAATGGTCTCAGTTGGAGAACAAATGATAATGTTCATGGTTCCAAGGTAAACTTTTAGGGACACTAATTCCCTTTACAGTTGCCAGTTTGAATGATCTTGTAAACAGATGGGCAAGTTGGCAGTGCTGAGCAGACCTTAACTGTGGTTCACATATTACAATAGCACAGGTCAACAAAAAATTAGTTATGATAATAATCAGAAGCCACAGCAAAATTTTCTAAATCAGTTTTTCAAGCAGATTTCAGATCTGTTTTCAGTTTTCCCCTAACACATACAGTTCCTGAGTTATGAGTACTAATAAAGTAACATTATACTTGCATGTATTTTGTACTAAAACGTAAGCATCATTGAAGTGAATGTTAATACATCTTCAGTGTGAAGTAAAATAAGGCACACTGTGGTATAGATTTACTGAACAATGTCAGTCAGGTACCATTGTTTCTTCAGAAATGCTTAGAGTATGATTTTCTTGTGTACTCTTTGTCTTGACTGTCGCGGTACAGCATCCAGCAGTAGTCAGCCATCATACTTTCATTCCAGAAACCTTGGTAATGGTGCTCCATTAACTGAATGTCCTGGTGAAAACGTTCTCCTTGTTCGTCATTCACCATACCAAGATTTTCCGGGAAAAATTCTAGATGTGAGTGCAAGAAATGTATTTTTAATGACATGCGACAACCCAGTTTCTGGTATGAATCAAGCAGATTCTGAATTCCTTTCTTGTATGCAGGAGACTTATGGTTGCCCAGGAAATTTTCAGACAGCCACTTGAATGCATGCCAAGCTTCTGGTTCATCTGCCGAGAGAGATTGTTTGAAAACATCAACCTACAAAACAGACTTCATATGTGGCCCTATAAATATCCCTTCCTTCATTTTTGCAGTGCTTATGTTTGGAAACTTCACAACAAGGTACTGAAAACCCATGAAGTTTGATTTACCCATGGCCTTTACAAGGGTCTTCATCAAGCCTAACTTGATATGGAGAGGTGGCAGAAATATTTTATGCAGATCAACCAAAGGCAGAAACTTGACACTGTTTGTTCCAGGCTTATAGGTATCTCTTGGTAGCCAGTAACGCTTGACATAATGGTCTCCCTATAGATCGGCTGTGCCACAGGAAGAGGAAACAGCATGTGAATCCTCCTTGCATTCCCATCAGCAAGCCAATGACCTTTAGATCTCCACAGTTGTTCCACTGGTGTGTTTTATACTTGGTTGCTTTAAGTAGTAACTTCATGTTGTCATAGGACTCCTTTAGGTTAATGGAATGGGCAATCTGTAAACTTGGTTTGGAATTATCATTATGTAGTAAGACTGCTTTTAAGCATCTTTTAGAGGAATCAATGAAGATACGCCATTCAGATGAAACATGCTCCTGTGACAAACTGTTAAAGAGTGCATTTATATCATGACAGTAGTACAGTGAGCCATCACTAGTGAAGAACTTTGTCAACTTATAATTTCGTTTTCTGTAGTGAGTTACAGTTACACCCTTTGCAAGCAAGTGCTTCTGTTTAAGCCTTGAAGCAAGAAGTTCTGCTTTTCCTTTAGAGAGATTTAGATCATGAATGAGATCCTTCAGCTCTGCTTGTGTAAAGGTCTCTGGTTCTGAATCTTCATCGGCCAAGTAGTCAGTATAAGATGATTCGGGGTTGTAACTGGCTGCAACTCCACCGCATTCCTCATCACCTTCTACAGGAGCAAGTCCATCATGTGACGGTACCGAAACTGGCAGTGAATCATCATGGGGAACACGCCTAATTGCAGAATCGAGGCTGGGATATACAATTATGTGCTTAGTTTTACTTGGGAATCCACCTTTGATGACACGCCAAAATTAGCAGTCGATTAGATGGTCTTGCGGTTCTCTCCACACCATCGAGATTGCAAATGGCATTGCTGCTTTACACCGATTTAGCCAGTCACGCAGTCCATTTGAACAACTGGTACAGATGACATTTGAAGCCCAAGATTTATCCTGGACAGCCGAAACATAATTTGTATGTCTTTTTAAGTTCTGTGGTAGTTTGGCGATGTTGTGCTTTTGTCGTGAATGAACCACACACGTAACAGAAACTGTCTGGATCATTAAGGCAATTTCTAGGCATGATGACAAATGAAATCAATTGCAGTTAGTGCAGTCTCTAACCTTAAAAAAAACTGTTGTTAAATGTTGTATTATGTTAAGCCTATTTATAACAAATTTCACACAATATGTAATTAGCTGCATCACAAAAACTAGACATGCTAGAGAAAAACTGAAAACAGATTTGAAATCCGCATCAAAAATACTACAAAGCCCACATAATATTATATCTGATGAAAATAACATGTTGACCTGTGTAGTTAGCAAGACTAAGTATTACAAAAAGAAAGAAAAATACTTAAATTATGTATAATGTATATATATACAGGTTGACATTCAAAAATGATGGCTGACTACTGCTTTTGCAGCACCAGTGGACATCTGGCACAGTTCGAGGGAGCAGGCAGCAGGGACGTCTCAACGTGTATTTAGCATAGCAAGCAAGACTCAACAGCTGTTTCTGCAGAACAGCTCCAGCAAAACATTAGTGGCCGAACAGTGTACTACAGTCCCTGTATTGAACATGCGATCTGAAAATCATGCCCGGAAACTGAAGGATCCGGATTATCAATGGCCTGGCCATCGATTTTCGATTGTCAACATGTATAAATAAATTTTATATATATATTTATATATATATATATATATATATATATATACACACAACATGCATATTACATATATTACAACATGTATATATATAGTGTTAGTTATATAGTGTAGCCTGGTGCTACAATCATTTAAATTCTTTTTTCTTAATCTATATTTTCTACACTTGGTACCCCATAATGACAGTCAAAACAGGGTTTTTGACAATTTAGTAAATTTATAACTAAAATGTATTACTAAACTTTATTACCTTTTGCAACTACGCTTAAAATTTAGCTCAGATGCCTCTATTTTGTCTTGATCACTGCTGAAATATTTCTGTACCTTGATTGGAATGCAGAATAGTAATTTTTCTAGCCTTCACTACATTCAAAGAGCTTCTTAAAAGTTCTATCAGAAGGGTAAGTAAAAAATTGCTAATATGCTCTTTTGTAAATCCATAGTGTTCTTAGAAGTATTCGTCATTTATTCACCTTGTATTAAATGTTACCTGGAAAGCAAAAATTAACTTCACAGTTCCCCTTTGAAAGGCAGTCCACAACAAAATACAATTTCAGTTGTAGAAGTAAGCTGTTGGGGTAAATCATCTAATATCTTTTTTACTTTATACTCTTTAGCTTCCATCTTCTATTTATAAAGCAGTGGATCTGGCATTCATTAAAACAATAAATTCCACCAAAATTATATGGTTCAAATTCTAGATTTTTATTTTACTGTGCATCAAGAAACTGTAGTATGAATAGCTAAAGACTAAAGTTGCTCCAAGATCTTGCTACTGGAGACTTGGAAAGTTAGGAAAAGCCACTGGAGCTAACCCATCTGAAATGTACTTAGGGCTCAATTTATAAAACAAGGAATCTGACATTCCCTCAAACATTCCCTGATGGAAATCTGATGGATCAAATCTGAAAGATTTAGAAGGTTTTTATTGTGGTCTGTATTACTGGTGGGATTCTTACTCTGTATTTTCATGGTCTTTATTATTTCCAGTAAAAAAAGTGATAGCTATTATAAGAAATTGTCACAGGAACAACAGTAAAGCTTCCAATAAAACCTGTTCTGGTGACAGCTGCCTAAAATGAAATATTCGCCTGTTTTGGAAAGTTTTTGTCTCACTTCCTGCTAAGAGTTTGAGACAAAAGGTAAATGGAAATCCCCTGGAAAATCTGATGAAGATTTGGTGCTTTTTCCAAAGCAATAAAAAAACAACCTAAAAAAATAGGCTTTGGATCCTTTTCCATTTCTGACTCCCCTAAATGTATTCCCCCTAGACAGTATGAAGCATGCATGTTGTTAGCTCCCAAGTGGATAACCTTACATTTATCTGTATTAAATTTTATGTGCCTCTTGGTTACCCAATCAAACAGTACATCCATGTCTGCTTGTAGACAGTTTGGTGTCATCTGCAAACACAGAAATAGTACGTTTAACCCCAAATTCTATATAATTTATAAAAATGGTAAACAGTAATGGTCTCAAAACTGAACCCTGGGGTACACCTTGAACCATTCAGAGTATGAATCATTAATTACAACTCTCTGGATGCGATCTTTAAGCCAGTTCTCTATCCATTTACAGACTAACTTTTCTAAACCTATTGAGCCTAACTTGCATACTTACTGTCTGTGGGGTACGGTGTCAAATGTTTTAGCAAACTCCAAGTACACTATATCAACTGCTACTCCACTGTCTACCTGTTTACCTACTTCCTCATAAAAGGAGAGTAAATTTGTTTGACAACCTCAGTCTTTCTTGAAGCCATGCTGACTATCACTTATAATATTATTTTCAAGCAGAAACTCCTCTATGTGGTTCTTTATCATGCTCTCTAGGACCTTTCCAACTATGGATGTTAAACTAACCGGTCTGTAGTTACTTGGTAATGACTTTGCTCCCTTTTTGAAGATAGTCCTCTTTGAGGACACGTGGATGTAATCCATCGGGTCCTAGTGCTTTGTCATCCTTAATTGTGCCCAACTGCTTCTCAATTATATCAAATTTGAGCCATTGTGAACCGTTCAAGGGAGTGACGTTGCTATTATGAGTTTGGAGTTGAGCTCTGCCATTTTCCTTTGTGTACACAGAGCTAAGAAAAGTGTTTAGTAAATCTGCCTTTTCTTTATCCCCAGTTACCAACCCAGCGACATCCTTTAAGGAGCCTACATGCTCAGATCTGATCTTTTTGCTATTATTTTTTTTTGGAGGGGGTTTGCCTTACTTTCCCCTTTGCAATCTGTCTTTCATTTTGAAGTTTTGCACAATTTATCTCCCTTTTACATCTTTTGTTATATTCTTTATAGTTTTCAAACGGTGAAGGTCATCCTTCATTTTTATATTTTTGGAATGCCCTCTTCTTGTTCCTTATGGCTTTTTTAACATCAGCTATGAGCCACACATGTTTAAACTATTAGCCTCTTAAACTGATTAGCAATTGGAATATATTTTTCATTTTTCCTTTGTAGAACAGACTTGAAACATTCCCAGTGTTCTTTGAGGACAATATTTTCTCCCAGTACAAGTCACAGAGAGGTGCTCTTAATAATAAAAAAATTGCTCTCTTAAAATTACATGTTTTTATCCTTCCTGTTTTTGCTTCCTTTTTACAGCTTACATAAAATTAAATCATATTATGGTAACGGCTACCCAGATTCTCTTCTATATGCACATTTGTTATAAGCTGTGCATTGTTAGAAAGAACTAGGTCCAGTGGAGTATAATTTCTAGTTGGTGCTTCTATAAACTGTACCATAAAATTATCTTGTGTTAAATTCACAAATGTCCTCCCTTTTGCTGTTCCTGTAGTGCCATTACTCCAGTCAATGTCAGGGTAGTTGAAATCTCCCATGATTAAAACATTTCCACTTTTTGCTGCTTTTTCTATCTGATCTAAAATAGACAATATAGCAATGTGTTTTAAACCAAATAGGCCCTGATCGTGATAATGATTGTTGGCATGTATGATATTAAGCAGGGCTCATCTGAAGATTTTATACTGCAAAAGTTTAAATTTTAGATTGTCCTGTCAAAAGCTATTGTTCATTGAGATATAAATTGAAGGAAGTGTCACTGTCAGTAGGTAGATATACAATAATTAATTTTAACAATACATTGGTAATTGAGAATTGTGTGCTAATATTAATATTTCACTCATAATGCTGTGCAGGTAACTTTGAAAAAGGATGAATTACCTTTACATAAACCAGAGATACCTCTATCTATACAGATTTGCATGAGTGAAATCCAGTATCTGTAAGCAAATGAGAAAACAGCTTTGCCTGTCTTGTACAGTTTATTTCATATTTAGAAATGAATGTTTGAACCCTGGCTTACTTCTATGCTGATATGAAGTTAAGCAGCTATGCAGTGTTCTAATAGATTCTGACATGAAAAGCTATTTTGATGATATTAAATAAATAGTGATTCCTTTCCTGTCTGAAGGTCATTCTGACCTTACTGGAAATGCCAGGCATGAGAAACAACAATACTGCTTGTAGCTTGCTTATAAATGAAGCTGCTAAATAATATTAAAGTCCCCTTGGGTACAAATGACACTGATTCACTGACCAGCGTTCCATTTAGTACTGATAAATGAAATAATAACAATTTATATAATACATTGGCCTATTATCAGTGTTCACAATCGGAAGGAGTACCACACAAATAGTCATTTTTAGGCCAGCTGATATTTATCTATGTATACCTCGAGCTTTAAAAGATAATATGCTGTCAAAGTAAAAAAAAATGCCTGTTTTCAAGTTCTTCCCATCACCTAATGATTTCTCCTGCCAAGCCAGTGTTAGGAACCATAGATCGACACTACTGGAAGTGCTGCATATAGGAGCATGTGGGATATGCGTGCAGGTCCTTTGTAGATCATTTGTCTCCCAGCCCTATGGAAGTCCTATGGGATTCTATTGGGCATGCGTAGACATCTAATGTAAAAACAAGTGCTAAATATAGCAGTTCACCGGTTTTGCTGTCCTTTACTGTTTAGGCACAAGTAGTGAAAACCACCAGCAGCTTCTACGCAGGCTGACTGCCTGAATGAACACAGTTTAACAAATTTATAAAATCATTATTACTCTCACATATTTGTGTTTTGTTCTTTGTCAATTTTTTAAGTTGGACTCAGATTTAGATCTTCAAATCTTGTTGCTATCTGAAAAAAATGCCAGTTACTTTTGGTGCAGGGTGACTGGTCTTTTATCCACCCCCCCATCTTCCCGGCCTCTGAAGTTTTCTGCAGGCAACCTGTGGTGGGTTGGCCTGCTGGATCCTCCCCATGAATCTGTTCTCTGCACAGGCTAAATGCAACAAAGTGAAAATAACACTACTACTTTAAAAAAGTGAAAACCAAGTATGCAATAGCATTTGATGCATACAAATCATATTGTGGGTATTGAAGAATATAATTAAATGAAACCTTTAGTGCCTGGAGCTTATATTCTTGCCTGGAGCAAAGTGAAATACCTGACACTCCAAGTATAGATGAGCATGTGACTGAATACCCATCATTCTGGTTATTTATAAGCATGTGACTGACAGGTCTTGATTTCTTTTGATTGACTCAGCACTGTCACATTGGTTGGGGAAGGAATTACAAGCCTTGTGTTTACACAGGGATCTATTGGGACTTTTGGGCCTTTCAGCTGAGCATCAGGACAGTAAGGAAAGGTAAATTATATTCTGCTGGGGAAGGGTAACTAAGTAACTCTTTCCCTTTGATGTGCACAGCCAAAGGAATGGTTCACTTTAACATTCTCAATCCTCCCACATGCACACAACTGTATTTTTTACAGAAACCTATTCGAAAATTCAATTGGGTATATGATGTAGCTAGTAGATCCAAATGGTACTGTTTTTAAATGTAAACTAAAAATAATTTTTGTTCAATTTATTTTTTAGGTGCACAGTTTTATTAACGTAAAAAAATGTTTTATATATTTTTAATATTGTAAAAATATTAATAAAAAATACAGGGTTCATCTATAGCACTATGTCTAGAAAGTATTGTGTGCATGTTTGTGTTCAGCCTAGCCATAACTACGTCATATGGTACCATCACTGCTAAGACACAGGGACATGTTTTCTCTGGGACATTCATCTGTGTGTATAATCTGGTCTTTCCTATTCACTGTGCTTATTTCTGAGCTAGAGCTTGTTTAGAGTTGATCATATGCTCAGTGCAAAATTATGAAATATTAATTTGTGATATTTCTTTTTTTTCAGTTTTGAAAACATAAAAAAGTATTTTGATATTATATTACTGCAGATATATACAAGAAAAACGCTATATAAATTCTTTAACTTTAACTTTATTTTTAATGAAAGTGACCTATCCATTATGAAGATTCAATGTTGTTTAGTAATCTTATTTTCCCTGAGCAAACACTGCCGTCTGTTTCGGTTTTAAAGGATTTCCTACTGCAGCCTGTAGATCGAACAGGGAAATAATTAAAAATAAATTTTATTTTTAACGGATGGGAGTTGTCTTCCAAATATCATGTAATTGCATTGAAGGATGGTGATGAGATTGCTTGTATTTGAAGGTTAATGTTATAATATAAAAGTCACAGTACTCACAGTTTTGTAAAGAAATTTAGAATTGGAAATATGAATTTCTGTCTTTCTACTGTCTGTGGATTCTGGAGGTATTTTTCCACCCAGTACACGTTTTGTAATCTTCCATATATCCTTTGAACAATAGGCTTTTTTTTCTACCCGGTGACCCCCAACCGTGGGTCACTTCCACTTTTCCTACCCCACAAAGATCACAGGCCTTTACCTCGCCACAACTGACATGACAGATACCAGGCCCAATATTACATACTCATTACCACTAAATTATTTGTTGTCCATTGTATTGCCTGTAGGACTTGGGTTTGAGATATACAAATTGGGCAAGTGTCCCTGGGAGACCGAGGTGTGGGCTGGATTGTGACTGTATCTATTGTGCAGGCATGTCTACTGTGTGTGTATGTTTATGTATAAGGCAGTGCTATTTGAGTGTAATGTGCAGATTGTATCTATATTTATGTGTAATGTGCGGATTGTATCTATATTTATGTGTAATGTGCAGATTGGGTGTACATGTATGTATGTATGTAATGCACTGCTGTATGTATATGTGTTTATGTGTGTGGAAGATGCTGATTGTGTGTAATGTGCAGATTGTTATACTTATGTATGTAATATATTGTGTGTGTGCGTAATGTTCAGAATGTGTGAATGTTAATACATACAATGCCATGTTGTGTGTGAAAGGCAGAACTATGTGCATTTTTGTATATGTGTGCAAATTATTTATATGCTTATATATATATAATGTACATATAAGTGTGAAAATGAGAAAATTGTGCTATTTTTTATCAAAATTTCTTATTGTAAATCAATTGCTTCCACTGATACAATGCACCGTTCCTCCTATTGGCACAGAGAATATTATATCCACTGGCACAAAGGCACTATTTTGACCACTGACAATGGGATACCATGACTTGCACAAGTCAAATGGCAGTAACTATTCAAACTGTCACTGGGGCCTTATTCTGTTCACTGACAGGGGTATTTATTACTCTCACTGCCACCAGAGCATTTAATACTCCCAATAAAGTAGAGGCATTTTTCCTTCCACTGACAACAAACTTGCAATTCATTAGGTTTTGCTTCAATTTAGGTTTAAAGCATCAGAACACTTTGTATACATGGGACCTGATTTATTAAAGGTCTCCAAAACTGGAGAGGATAGACCCTGCAGAATCTTTAATGTGCTACAATATATGGTAATGTACATGTATTGATATGGATTGACTGCCTGATTTGTTTTTTTTTTTTTTGCCTTGACATAAACTATGCACACAACACTATGGGCAACTGTTAATTGATGAAACAGCAAATGCTGTACTGAAGAATTTTAGAGGCTTAGCAAGTTATAAAATGGATTACAGTACATGCATTAGAAAAACTGACCAGGCATCCTGCTTCATTAACTTGATGCTGAGAGATTAGGCAGTCACCTCACTATTTTAAGGTTTGCTGCTGATTCAGATGTCCAATTTATTGTGTAGCCAAGCCCAAGTTTTTTTTATTTTTAGTTTGTGGAATAATTAGAACACCAGCTTGGTTTCTACTGTATTGGAACTCAATTAGAGTGATTTTCTCTTGCTTTCTGTCCAGATGACAGTTTTACCAGACAGTAAGTATGGTAATCGCCAAAACCTACAATCTGCAGCAAAATCTGACCTCCCATTCTCTAGTAATAAAGCACCACCCTGTGAAGTTCTAATGAGCACCACCATTTAGTATTTTTGAGTATCACCCTATGTAGTTCTTATGGGTACAGGTTCCAAATGAACAAACCAACATCTTCTATTCAACATATATAATAGACTATTTTTCCTGCAATTCATTTCAATGGCAAACCTGCACATAAGGAAATCTTCATAATCTTTTTGTATGTTTTAGGCAGGTTTTGATCTGCTATGCAGGAAGGAAGGACCTGTAAATTCCATGGTCCAATGGGAGAAAGTAAATGAGAAAGGAGGAGCATTCTTACCTAGGCCACTGTAACACCATGGACTAGCCACTGTGACATCATGGACTGGCATGAATCATATTCAGTCGGAAAGCACATCCATTAGTATGAAAACAGTTTAATGATAACGGTTTACCATTTTGAATAGCAATTAGGTAAGTCAACTACAATACCTTTGTTCTTAGATTTTGAGAATAAATTCAATTCAATTCAAGAATAAAATGTTGTCATTTTGTTTTAATAGTGGCTGGGATATTCCATACAGATTCGGTATAATTTGGAAAATAATTTAGAAGGTGGTTGGTAAAGACAGTGTTCCCATTTTTTAGTTTAAAAAAATACCGCATTGTTATTATGTAGTATACAAAACATTAAACTATCTTGTTTGTTATTATACCCTGCTATGGTCATCACACCTATGAACCTGCCACACAGACATATCACAAATGTAGTTGCAGCTGACCCACAGCAATATGTCCAGTAAACAGTTCGACATGAACAGCAGTCCCTAAAATTCTAAACGGATGGATGTTTATTGGAGAAGTAGTTCATGTCTAATCAACTCCATTTGCCCTGCCAATGCATGGGAGCTGTACAAAAAAAAAAGATTTTGCTGTCCAAGAACATTAGATCAAGACTACAGTGTGCTATTGAACTTACAGCCAAGGACTAGGCTTTCTGCAAATATGCTGTGGACTGATGATTGAAAGGTAAAGTTGCTTTCCCAGTAACAGTTGAAATGGTTAAGGCACACCAAATATGACATGTAAAGCAGAAATAAATCCGCAAGACTCACCTATTCTCGTTCCAGTGCAGTTTTTCATCATCTTTCTGCTCTTCTTCTTCCACCAGATGATCTTTGACCAACTTGATTGGCGATTCTGGGATGGCGTAATTCTCACACAGGTGCACGGGAGCTCATTTATCCCAACATATGCAAGGGAAGCCTGTATTGATGGACTTCCCTGGCACACAAAGCTGCCGATTTGCATACGCAGCTCAGTTTTGCTGCCAGAAAATTGGAGGGATCAGGCAGGTAAGACAGATTTTTGCAGAAGAGACATTGTCTCTCAGTTTCTGTAATATTGACCTGCCTGATCATGCAAACTTAAAAGTTGAATTTTAGTTCCACTTTAAGAAGATTCTTATACCAAATATAAAGCATGGTGATATAAATGTTATGGTTTGTGATGGCATTAATGCTTCAGAGTATGGACAGCTTGGAATCATTGGGTCAACCCAGAATTCAGCTTCAATCAAAGTGTGCTTAATGAGAATGTGAGGCTATGTCTAAACGTTGAAGTCAAAATAGTATTGAATCCTTTGATACAAAAGACAAAAACTGAAGAAATGGAGATTTACAGACTAGACTATTTAAAAAACCCTTTTTTCAATTCCATTTTAAGTTTTGAGGGGATTGGAAACAACTTTTGCAACTAAAGACATTTTGCATGGTTACGCATTTTTAGCATTGCTAGATGATAAGTGGTTGTAAAATCAGATGATGCTGAGATGTATCACTACTTATAAGTAAAGGTACACATTATAAAAATCCAAATGGTTTTGAGTATGGTATTAATATTTAAAGCAGTGTCGGACATAAAATCTATGGCTATCCACTTACATTCATAATTAAATTTATGAAGATGCTCAATGATAACTTATAATAGTACTTTAGGCAGGTTCTGTACAGTATACAGAACAGGCTCTTCTCAGAAGCATATTTATTGGAAAATAATTTAAAATATACGCTGTTATAATAGAAATCTATTCTAAAAGTAGGCAGAAATCCAGTAGTTTGTCATTATTGAAATGAAATATAAATTGGGGGCTGCTGCCTTGTCATTGAAGAGTTAACTGCTATGTGTATCTCCAGTTGGCACAAGTCTTCAATATGTGAGAGTTCCAAAACTCCAAGAGGGTAACATGCACCGAGACCACTCCCAGCTTCTTTCATCGTGTCTGACTTGTCAAAGCAGGTTGATTAACTTAATGAGCAACTTGCTAGCTTCTTACAAGAAGACAGGGCTGTTTGTATCCATTTCATCATGTGCAAGGTAAGGTTGTATTCTTTTATTTAATAAACTGGATGTGTAATGCTGATAAACTGAGTTACAGTTAATCAATGTCATATCTGAGTGATAAGGACAGTTATGAGTTGCAGCTTTACTGTTCACATTTCAGAAGTGTCAATCAAATACCAGTAGAGTTCACTAGATATTCCTAAAACGACAAGCTAAAATACCCTGCTGTCATGTTTATTTACATCACACCTTGTTGTCAGATTTATGCAGTCTCACTGTCATATTATGTATAAGAGAATTTCTCTTCCTGCTATTTCAAATTTTCATCAGATATTTTTATCTCCTGTTATCTTTCAGTTTGAGCGTACATTATTTTTTTGTCTTCATTAATCATATGAGAAGTATGGGGATGCCATTGATGACCTTCCGGGATGCCTTATTGTTATGCCGACCACTGACTTTTACACATTTTCAATCACTAACCTAGAACAAGTATGCAGATCTGGGAATGGAAATCCTTATCAGCATTCTTGTTCCAGAACAGTGACTTAAAGTATTGAAGCTCAGGGTCAAAATGATAACTAGTTAACTAATATTTTCATTAAGAAAAGGTACAGGTACATAAAATGTCAGTTTCCATGTTTTCCCTAATTTCCTTTAAGCTAAGAGCAAATTTACAGCGATTCTCTTAGCAGACAAGTGCCATTGGATTGCCCTGGCATATGGCTTTCCTATCCTTATCAATTAGCATGTTATTATTATTATTATTACATTGTATTTATATAGCGCCATCATATTACACAGCGCTGTACAAAGTTGATAGTTGTGTCACTAGCTGTCCCTCAAAGGAGCTCACAATCTAATGTCCCTACCATAGTCCTATGTCATTAATGTAATCCAAGGTCAATTTTGAGGGGAAGCCAATAAATCTTACTGCATGTGGGAAGTTGATCAATTTTCAAAAACAATGCATGTAGTGTTTTTTAAATACTTCATTCCTCATTTGTTAATGAGATATTCTGTCTCCTATTATGATTAAATGTACAGAATTAAAAAAAAAAATAGTACGGGTACATAAAATAAAAACTGCCGCTCTTACGGAGTACACCCAATCTTTTGAACAGTTAAATGCCCATATTTAGTAACTAGTTGGTTTGTATAAAAGCCCAAGTCCAGGGAAATAAAAAAGTGTCAGCTGCAACCAAACAGTTAAATCTGTACTGATCCCTTACTTGACTCTGTGTAAAGCTGCATCAAATTTCTGCCGCTGGAACAAATCTTTCGCAATTGTTTACAGTGACATTAGAACGAATGAGTTCTGTACACACAGTGCTGTTAGGTTCTATGGAGGGGGGAAAGTTGAATGAGAGGCAGCCAGCTACATCAGCCTCTAAAAGATATGACAGTGGTCATCCACACTCTGATGTTTAGTGATCTGCTGCAATGGGTTGTTAAATGACATTTGGGGACCACAGTACAGGCACTAGATTTTCACCTGAGATGATCACAATTATCTAGCTTGTGCATGTAGCTTTATTTTTTATTAATATTTATAACTAGTGTGTATTTAGTGCTCCTTACAAGGTCCATAGTCATGTCACTAGCTGTCCTCCAAAAGGGCTCACAATGTAATGTCCCTACCATAGTCAAATGTCTTTATTACAGTAAAAAAATTTAAATTTTTTTGGGGGGGAAGCCAATTCATCTAACTGCATGTTTTTGGAATAGTTTAGGAATTACCAGTACTGTCATATTTTGCTGTTGAGTTTTATAGCAGAAACTAGAAAAATGGGCTATAATTTTTATGAATATAAAGGCTCGGGAGATCTGACCTAAATGGGTGGTAATGTATTTAAAAAAATAAATGCAATTTAAAGAAAAAATATTGTTTTAAAAGAAACAGTTTTTTGTAAGTATTTTTTTTTAAAGTTTGCCAAAGTTTTTGCTTTATTATGGTAATATATTTTTTTTTCGATCTGCCACTAGGGAGAGCCCTCAGTGCCTTAGTACAATGACTCTTTCTCAGCGTTAGCAACTGTTACAATATCAGCTACTAAGGGTGTGCGATTATTTACAGTCTTGTATTATCAGAAGTAAAGTACAATCAAGGCTTATCTGTGCAAAGAGAAAATACTGCATATGTGATTAGCAAATGTAGTTTCCCCATTGGGTGCATACAAATTTTAAAGTATACATAAAAGCAAGGTTTACAGAATATTAATAAAAAGAATTTTAAGATCATATACCATAAAATGTTCAGTATTAGGATAAAGTAGATTTACAATGTTATCAAAGTTGTCTTTGGCATACAACATAGTGCTGTACGGCAATAGCCTGCTTTTGATTTGTTTTGCAGTTAATATTATTATTACACAGTATTTATAAAGTGCTAACATATTATGCAGCACATTACAAAGTCCATAGTCATGTCGCTATGCAAACACATCCCAACGTAACCTATTGCATCTCAAAAAACACATGAATCCTTATATGATAAGACTGTACATTTGCTTATATTGTAAATTTATACCCTTTAAATGAATCAAACATTTTATCAATATATGATAAGTGATAATTATGTTTATAAGGCTGATAATTATGTTTATAAGGCTGGTAATCTAATGTTTGCACTCACTATTTTACTAGAGAGATGCAGCTGTGACATGTATCCTTCCTATATTCCTAAATTCTCATTTATTTGTATTTCAATAGAGAAGACGAAAAGCAGGCAAATGGCCCAATTACCCTTTATAAACTCTGCCCACAGCTGACAGCATATGTCAAAGCACTGTTGGCTCACCTTGGCTAAATACAGTGATGGCCACCATACCATAGACAGCCCCTTTTATTCAGGAAGCAGGGAGAAAAGAGCTGTTCATGCATAATTTATTCCTGCTTTTTCCATTGGCAACACCTTAAAGGGTGACAGATGTTTACTTGCACTTTAGGAACAATGAAGACATTAAATTAATGAAAGTTCAAATCAAACTTTGAAAAGCATTAACCTTTCTAGAATAAAAAGGATATTTATATTTTAAAATGTTGGAATAAATTGATTTAGGATTGGCAGACTTGGCTTTCTTATTGATCAACATTGTTTTATCTTGATAAATTATTTTATAATGCATTTATTCTTGAGTATACTGTATATGCTAATTCTGCAGCATTTGTATGTTTAGAACTGCATGTACTGCAACTTGGATAATTGACAGCGCGTGCATTGCATGTATTAGCCAGGAGAAACAAAGATTATTAACAAAGTATCTTCCAGATCTCTGTACAGGCAGATATCAAAGATGATCAGTTATGGAACTGCAATGAAATAGCAAGATGGGGCAGCAGCAAAAACGGTTTTCATGTGTTTAAGCACCCAAACCACTATTTAAAGTTGATTGAGGATGAAAGAATTTACATAGAATATAATGGAAAATGTGTAGAGAGCAACAGTTCTGTTCCCAAAAATCGTTTGTAAAAAAAGTAACCAACGACCCTGACGAACGAGGATAGTCGTTGGAAATGAACGTCGTTGGAATATATATATATATGAATGAATATTCATATATATATATATTCATATATACTGTGTGTATATATATATATACCGTATTTTCCGGTGTATAAGGCGACTGGGCGTATAAGACGACCCCCCACTCTAACCAATCATTTGGGGGTCATGTTATATGCCCAGTATTGTACTGTTCCTTCTGCCTGTCAGTTCTCACTATTGTGTGAGAACTGAGAGGCAGAAAGAACTGTACACTACTAGTTCTAAGTAATGAATGGGCACGTTCCTTTAATGAATGGCCGTGTTCCAGTGAAGAGCCAATCCAGGCTCTCCACTGGAGAGCCAATCCAGGCTCACGTCCTGCTTTTCAGCTTACACGAGTCCTGCTGTGAAGCAACGCGAGCCTGCCCAGGAGGACTCATGTAAGCTGAAAAGCAGGAAGACAGAAGGAGGCACAGGAGGACTCGCAGGGACGCCAGACCAGAGAGGGGACTCGCGAGGACACCGGGCGCTGCAGGTAAGTACTGGTACCCGGCGTACAAGACGACCCCTGACTTTGTCATAGATTTTTCGGGGTTAAAAAGTCGTCTTGTACGCCGGAAAATACAGTATATATATATATATATATATATATATATATATATTCATATATACTGTGTGTATATATACGTGTGTACAATATCTTTGAACGATCGTGTCGTTATCTGTATGAACAGGATCGGTGCTATACGATCGTTCGCAGATATCGTGCAGGATCGTTCGTCGTTCGTTTACAAACGATAATAATTGGAAGCGTGTACGTAGCTTAACTGGTTTGAGCTGATAAAAAAACAGTAGTTCAAATAACCGCTTGTTACAACAGAAAAAAACCTCTAACCTTAAAGCAAAATTAGACAAAGAGGAGACAAAAATGTTTGCTGGTCTGATGAGGGTCAATTTCTGTTATCATATTTGGAAGGTAGGGTCAGAATTTGGCATCAGCAAATGAAAGCATGAACCTATTTTGCCTTGTATCAGCAATATAGGCTGGTGGTGGTGTAGTGGTGTGAGGGATAGGATAGTTTCTTGGCACACATGAACTCCCTTAGTTTCAACTGAATATTCTCTAAATGACACAGCCAATGTTAGTATTCTTGCTGACCATGTCCATACCTTTTTAAAAAAAACAGTACCCATCTCCTGATAGCTACTTCCAACTGGATAATGCACCATGTCACCAAGCTTAAATTATACAACACTGATTTCTTGAACATGACATCGAGTTCAAATGGCCTCCACAATCACCAGATCTCAGTCCAATAGAACACTTTTCGGATGTGGTAGAATGGGAAATTTGCATTATTCATGTGCAGTCAACAAATCTGCAACAACAGTTTGATGCTATTATGTTAAGATGGACCAAAATCCCTGAGGAATGTTTCATCATGTTAAATATATTCAATAAAAGTCTATGGCAGTTTCGCGGGCAAAGGGGGTCCAACCTGGCACTAGCATGGTGCACCTAATAAAGTGGCCAGTGAGTGAATATTGTTGGGAATATTACCTGTACCTGATCTAATAAATAGATTAAGTTGACCATGGTCCACTATACAACATTTTTATTGTGTTATTTAGTGAACAGGTCCAAGGGGGTAGTCAGGAACGAGTTGTAGGAGGTCACCAGCAGTTTTCATGTCACTCCTAGGCTTTAATTGTAATTTATCTGTATTACATTTATATAAAATAATAGAAGGAAAAATGCTGTGTAAGTTTTATAGTTACCTTCTGCACAAACTGCTAATTTTCAGACTGTCTTTCACTGATATTGATGAAATGATTTGTGACAGAATTGTACTTGGAACAAACTCCCCAAAGTACAAGAGAAATTAATAATTTAGGATCTGCTCTTATTGCAAACCAATTCATATTGCAATAACCCATGCAGAAGCTCAGGCAGAACTGAACCTCACAGCTGTAGCATATATACTAAATGTGAAAGGGAGAGCTTCAGCTTCCTATGGACAGAAATAGCCACAAAAAACTGTGCAAAAGACATGCAGCAGATGTAGGTATTTACACACATGGTAAAAAAGTTATTCAAAAGGTCAGATACAGGCCACAGATACAAAAAGAGCAATCACTGGTCTGTAAAATGTGTTACATGCTAGTCATTGATGCAGCATTCATTTTTTTTTTATTCAGGTGCCTACTTAACTGGAAAATAAGCACAGCTAAAAAGCAATCTATCTTTGTAAACCGAAAACAATAAACCTGAATATAGTAGTAAAATAGTACTCAAAATGGACACAAGTAAACTTGTGTGATGAGGTTATGAGTGAGGAAGTCAGTAGTAGGCCATTGGAGGAGCAGAGAGAGCTGATAGGGGAGTATTTTTTTTACCAGGTCAGAAATGTAAGTGGGACAAGAACTGTGGAGGGATGTGAAGGCAAAGCACAGGAGCTTGAATTTGATTCTAAGGTGAAATGGAAGCCAATGGAGAGAACTACAAAGAGAGGGAGCAGAAGAGGAGCGGTGGGAAGGATGGATGAGTCTGGCTGCAGCATTCAAAATAGGTTGTAGAGGAGAGAGTCGAGTTAGTGGAATACCAGAGACGAGGATGTTACAGTAGTCCAGACGAGATATGAGAGCATGTACAAGGAGTTTGGTGGTCTCAGGGGACAGGAAGGGGCCGATTTTGGAGATGTTGCGTAGGTGAAAGTGACAGAACCTGGAAATGTTCTGAATATGTGGGTAAAAGAGAGGGCAGAGTCAAAGGTGATGCCAAGACAACGTGCCTGAGGGGAGGGACGAATAACAGTGTTGTTAACAGTTAGAATATGTCAGAGTAAGATTTGGAATTTGAGGGGGGTAAAATGATGGGTTCTGTTTTTTCCAGGTTGAGTTTCAGAAATATGTCATACAACCATGATGAGATGGCTGACCGGCAGCATGAGACCTTATCCAGGAGTGAGCGAGACAATTCAGGGGTGGACAGATAGATTTGAGTGTCATTAGCATAGAGATGGTACTGTAGGCCAAAGGAGGATATGAGACTACCGAGAGAGGAGGTGTACAGAGAAAAGAGAACCAGTCCAAGGACTGACTCTTGGAGAACACCAACAGGGAGGAGAGTAAACCAAGAGAGAGCAATTCCACTGATACCAATGGAGCGCATGATTTGTATTAGAAGGGGGTGATTGACAGGGAAAAGTTGCCGTGAGACTTAGCTCTGATGAGGTCATTAGCCACTTTAGTAAGGGCTGTTTCGGTGGAATGGGCAGCTCGAAAGCCAGACTGGAGAGGGTCAAGGAGAGAGTTGGTGCTCAGGTAATCGGTGAGTCTTTTGTAGACAAGGCATTTGGAAAACATATGGGAGAAGAGAGATAGGATGGTAGAAGGTATAGAGGGGTCTAGTGGGGGCTTCTTCAGGATAGGGAGAATAATGGCATGTTGGAAGCCGAGGGGTAGATACCAGTAGAAAGGGAGAAGTTTAATAATTCAGTTAGGGCGGGGGCCAGGGTGGAGAAATGGGCATGGAGTATAAATTGGAGGGAATTGGGTCAAGCGGACAGGTAGTGGATGGAGATGGTGAGAGAAGAGAGGAGACTTCATCCACAGGGCTAAGGGAGGCCAATGATGTTCATTAAGGGTGAAGGAGGCCAGTGATGATTTACAGGTGGAAGGGGTGAATATGGTTGGAGTGGCCCAGTGAGCAGAGACATCATGTCTGATTTTGTCAATTTGATCTCTAAAGTAGGTGGCAATGTCTTGGGCAGAGAAAGATGTAGTGGGGGGACCAAGTGTGGGGTTTAGGAGGGAGTCAATTGTTGAGAAGAGGCTGTGGGTTGGAAGCTTGAGAGGAAATGACAGCGGGGAAATATTTTGCTTGGTTACAGTGAGTTCAGTGTTATTTATCAGTGTTGTCACCCAAAATGCTTCTTCTTTAATGAAATAAACTTTCCTGCCTGTTTACCCGTTTCTATTCAGTGTACTTTGGGCTGCACATGTAGAGCTCAGTATACAATCCTGGCATGGCTGGCTGGTGAGAATGAATGAGTTCTATGTGCAGGAGTTATGTTGTTCTGGCCTTGCCAATTAGGGTAGGCAAGGACCCAAAGAAAAGACAAACTTGTTGACACTGATAATGGAGTGAGGAGAGTTGGGAGGGTTCCTTAAAAGAGGTGTGATATATCAGGATATAGTAGAAACAAGTAAACAGGTGTTGAAGATGATGTGTTGATAGCAGCAGGGTAAAAATATGAGGGCCAAATTGTAAAGGCTGGACGAAAGTGTCAGAGAATTTCTAAAAAAAACAAGTGATGTTTCTGATAAGCAGTGATAAGCAGTTTCTACCTCAAGTGATCCAAGGAAGGACAGTCAATAAACCAGTAATGGGTAATGCCTGCCAATGACTCAAGGAGGTGAATAAAGACTCATGGAGTGGTAAATTAACCCATCCATTCTGATCCCAAAGAAGAGCTACTGCAGTGATCATTTTTGAAAATCTTAATATTGACCACAAAAAAAAAGGGGTGAATTCATATAGTGCAATACAGTTTACTGCCTAAACACAGACAAGTCACAGTGTCAATGCTGAACCCTGTCCACAGAAAACACCTATAGTGGGCATTTTAGCATCAGAATTGTACCATTGAGCAATGGAAGAATATGGTGTGGTCTAAAGAATCTTGTTTTCTACTGAAATCATTTGGATGGGGATGCGTGTGTGTATTGTTCACCTAGGGGGGAGATGGCGTAGAATGTACCAAGGGAAGAAGGAAAGTTGATGGAGTCACTGTGACTTGAAAGATATATTGCTAATGTCTTGATATACTACAGGGTACCTTTAAAGGGTCCTGTGGAGTCAAAGCTGTTTTTAATGTACCGGTTGATTAGTGTGTGCTTGCTCAGTCTGTTTATTTTATCCAAGTCCAAATTACTTTTCTTGGAGAGCAAATAAGCTTCAATGAGTTGCTGTACACATTGGCTGTACTGAAAAAATTCACAATTGCACAAAGCCAGGCATACAGCTTCTGTCCAGGGATCCTCTGTGCACATGTCATTTCTACTTTTCACAGTGTCCTAAATCACAGATGCTGATTCTGTTCCTTTCTTCAGCTATTTTGATAGGATAGGCTTTTATAAATATGAAGTTTTTCAAAAGCTGTTACATGAACTTTATAATTTTCATCAGCAATTCATCTAAAGCCAAGTCTGACATGTTCTCTTTTATACAAATCTTTACCAGTAATAGAGACTTGTACTATGTTAGCCATTGATTAATGCAAAGAGTTTAGAGTTTGAATCATATGATTTATTTTCTAATTTAAGGTTCAGTAAATTTAAAGGGACTACCAACGCATGGTAAAGGACAAAAAAAAAAAAATCCATACAACCTTTTATGTAATGTAATGCAATGTAATACAATGCATAATATACTACAGAGCAGGTGCATTGCCAGATAATGTATTTGTGCATTCGTCTGTAATACAAAGAAATGTGCAAGCAGGTAACATGGTAAAATGCGTGGTTTTCCAGGTGTTAAAATGCACTTTTTCTCCTCTATATTACTAAAACATATAGCTGTAAAACCAGTTTTAATCACATGAATACTGAAAAATACTATTACATTATTGCAGTGACTGGATGAAAAACTGAAATACTCCTTGAATAGACTCCTTGCATGATGAATTTTGATTGGAGTGCATCTTTAAAGAGATGCTGTGGCTGTCCACCTCATCTTTTGCTCCCACCCGTTTTGCATTCCTTGGCCTCAGGGTGGTCTGTCTGTGGGGGGTCAGCACTAGATCACAGAGGATTTTTTTTTTATCAAGGACTTACTTTTTTGTTTTTAAACAAATTTTTTTTAATCCCAGCTACAGTTTTGTTTTTGGCTAATTGTCCCCAAAAATATCAAGAATAATTGAATATATTCCTTTCATAAAACTTCAAGTCCTAACAAGAACATCCAAATAATTGTGAATAGACAGACACATATAATAGAACTCCTGATTATAGTTTAGATTTTGCTTTTCATTCTCAGAATAATAGAAGAGGCAAGCAGCAGAGAACCGGGGATAAAAAGGTTCTAGTCTTGCTGAAGCCCAGCTGCGTTCAATAAGCAATGTAACAAAGCTAAATTGAATTCAAGCATCTGACACACTTCCACCACAAGCTGCAGCATTAAAAGTATCATTTCTCACATCTGCCTTTATAATTGAATAAGTGTTCAATTATTTAAAGGCTTGAAAACTGAATTTCAAATTTAAACGGCAATGGTCATTTCCAGGATCCCGGGAATTTAATCTGAGCAGCAAAGCGGCACACAAAGTGCACTGAATGAATAGAAGCCAGGAATGATGTGCTTTGCGTTATACTGTACAGTACCTACAGAAAAGTGGTGGGTGGAACCTTTAAACGGTTGAAACTTTCCACATGAGGCCCATTAGCTGCAGTCTTAATGTATAAATCCATGCAAAATCAGGTTGCACATCACATCCTGGAAACTTGCAGCACATAGATAGATGGGTTTCTTCCATTAAACCCATCAATAGTGAATAATCAATGGTTTTGTTGTATGCTCTTAAATAACTAATGTGCATTTATTTTGATTATTAAGGCTATGACAGCATCTTGGAATTGAAATAAGTGATTTAAATTGTGTTATATGTTTACCTGGAGTTTAAATCTATTTTATATAGGATTGCAGTATTTTAGGTGCATGTGTATTTAATGCAAAGGTCTAAATGTTAACCTTTATCTGCCTGTGAGTGGCCTTTAAACAAAAAATCTTTGGAAAAATACTGTAAATTAGGGTTATCCAGTTTTCCAGCTAGGTCTATGTTATGCCACTGGTGGCCCCAAATGAGTGGCTTACAGGTGTGTCACTCGGTCTTCACCTGTCTGAAAGTCACGCTTTCCCTAACTGGTAGACTCATTCAATATTAGGCTGATGATTCTTGTTCGATTCTTGCTTCAGAGCTTGTCTCGTACGAGAATGTGTACAGCGGCAGTCCGACATCATTCATGGATCTGTCCTGGCGGATCCAGAAACGACGTAAGACCAACAACTGCAATAGAAGTGAAGGGGAAAGAGCACAGCGGGGTGCCGCTCGCTCATTCTCCCCTCCATAGAACAGAACGGTGCTGTATGTACAGCCCTTGTTCATTCATCTTTCAGTCTTTTGTCATTGGAAATGATTGTGAAAGATTTCCAATGAGAAAAATGTAATCTGTGTACATAGCTTTAGAGTAGACGGGAGTCTCAATGTCTGTGATGTGCAATGGGGGGAAGATAAGGAAAATCTATGCCCTGCAGTGAGAGGGGTAAGGTAAATTTATAGTAAAATTGGAGGGGGAAGAATCTGAGATATACAGTGTGTGGGGGTATGTACTGAAAATAGTAAGCTAAATTTGAAATGTGCAGTAAAAGGAGTGTGGAAAATGTGGGATATGCAATGAGGCCCAAATTAGCAGTGAGTGAATGACTGTGGACTGTGGAGCTAATCAGCCAAGGTAGAGGTCATTAGGTGGCTCAGACAGACAAGCTACTTGGATGACATCCAATGTCGAAGAGCACCTAGATTAGAAAGTTGGCTAAACAATATTACAGAATTTTTTAAAAGTCTTTTCACTGTTTATTTAGCTAGATTCACACCTTTCCAACCATGTCTATTCTATATCAATCAATTGTCATCAATATCTCCTGTGTAGACACGTCCTACTTACTGTATATATTTTGTATATGAGGACATATGTGTTTGCACTGATATCATTGTCCTGTTTTTACCTGTTTGTGTTCATTAAACTTCCATTGTGTTTTAAAAGGAAAAATGAGGTAACAAAACGAAATCATATGGAATATTACATATGGCAATGCATACAAAATACAGGATTAATAAACAAACAGACTGACCAATGACCAGAGGGACTTGCTGACAATGGTATATAAACGTATTTTTTTAGAAATAGGGAAGTGTTAGGATGAAGAGCACCATATGAGCTAGTCAGTGCATAATATGTAATTGCTGGGTTATGTAGTGCAATGCCTTTATGTAAAGAACACCTGGATGTACAGTGTGGTATGGAGAATATGTAAGTTGTCATTCCAAGACTTGGGAAAGGATGGCTCCTTTTAAATTTTTTAAATGCACGACGATCAGAAAAGGATGGAACCTAATGCTGCTGAAGCCTAGGCTATGGTGCTGTATATTTGGGCATATGCTAAAACTATCGGAAGGTCTTTTGGTGATACACTGCTATCTATCCCCTGAGGAAGCAGTTTCATCCATTAAATGCATTATGGCAGGGAGGGATGGGAAAGTGAATTGGATGCAAGTTTCCCAGTCATGTAAAAAAGTAGCATGACTATCTATGAGAGTAATAGTTAACTTCTCATTAGCAAAAAAAGCATGTATGTCCTGTGTGACCTAATCAAGTCATGGATCTTTCAGTAAAGTAATTCTAAAATGTGTCAGAAGCATTTTAAAAATCTTTGTTTAAAACCTGGAGATAAACAGACATGACCAGCAAATAGTGTCATCCGGAGATTGACATCTTCTAAAACAGGGTTTCTCCTGAGGTTGCTTTGGGTTTCTTGAGCAATGAAAACTTTGTGCCTCTCTATTTGACTGACATGGTCTTTTTGACTATCTGTAAGAATGACAGTCTTCCCACTAATCAGCAATGTAGGAGGTATTCTTATTCTATAGTGGGAGTTCTCTGACGACTTTAAAGTTAATTGAAGGGGTTTCCCCCTGTTAAAAGGTCGAGGAACACTGTTCTAAAACAACATCCAGAATGGAAGGCATGTGCATGTGCCAGACAAATAGGCACCATATACCATCTGGTAAGTATCCTAAAGGCCAATTCTTGCATAAGAACATTTATAGAACATTTGGAAATATGAGACCATATGCGACACAATCTTTCAGTGATCTCTAAACGTTTAGGTCTTTTTCCCAAATGGTCACATAGAAATGAGATGAAAGACTAGGCTTCCTAGTCAGGACATATTGTATATTGTAGGGATGAGCTTTGGTGATAAAGGGGGGGCAAGGGTAGACATGTTCAAAAGTGGCTAATCATGTCAAGTTACTGGTGGAGATATGGACGAAGGACAAAAACTGGAGTCCTAATGGCATATATAAGAAAAACGGGCATTTAGGTATTTTGGAATAAAGAGTGAACAGTAGTATAATTATACAAGGTCCACCAATTATGGAGTCCAGGCCTGGGTGAAAGGGAGGATTGTGTAAGAGGGAGGAGAAATAAGTGTAAAGATATCAAGTTATAAACTAGTTTGTGTTTAACATTTGTAATGAAAAACCCTTTCTGACTTTTGTCTGCACCATCCGCAGTATCCCATCAAAAATTTTTTAATGAAATACAGTGCCAAGACTGCGTACTTGCATTAACATATGTTAAAAAGCATAGGTGTAAAGGGGCCCTATATTTTGTCATTGTTTTTTGTTTAAAAAAACATAAGGACTAGCCATACCCAATTTTGGTAAATCATATGAAATGGTTTAGTGTTTTGGACTAGAAGGTGGCAAGCCTTTTGTAAATTTAAAGACCTCAATCAATCTTTTACATTCGTAATCATCATAGAAGCAACCTGTTACATTTTCAGTCAGTGGAAAACAGCCCTTTTTACAATAGTGGTCATTGGAGTAGTGGCCATTACATTGGTGGTCACAGATCAGTGGAGGAATTCCACCATGGAGTGGTGGTTAGATCCAATTATTTTCAATATAGGCAATCTTGGTTCCAATTATATTATACCTGTCATTGACAGGTATAGTAGGCTGCCGAACAATAACAGCTGTCATTCTGTCATACAAACAGGCTGACTATGACAGGTAAACAGCTGCCACACAATACCAGCTGTCCCTGATCCTGCAACCCTAGTGCTACCGTGAGCTCAGCCGCCAGAGGGAATAGGCTGCGCACGCCCTTCTGCGGTGAGGTATCGCCTGGGTACTTATGCCTGGAGGGCCCTTTCTTAAAAAACCCCCCTCTGTACCCAACGAGAATCTAAAATTTTCTCAACCTCATACTCACCTCAGGCTCACCTTCCACATCCACAGGAGGGGGAGGCTCCAAGGAAGGTGCCGCATTAGCTGCTGATTTTAATAAGAAGACATGGAAAATGTCTACACTCCTAACCGAGCGAGGCAGGGTTACCCTATAGGTTACTTTATTTATTCTCCCAGCATTATATACCCGCTCTGGGGGTTTGCCTGGAGGTGGGTCAGACTGATGAGGCTCCAACATAGCAGATAAAATCAGGGGAAAGCAAACTGGCAGATAACACCCCAAGCACACAGTGAGAAGGAAGGATGAACTCGGGCACATAATCTGTGCAGGAGCCAGCTTCAGGAAAATTATGTGATAGGACATCTGCATTTTTGGACCCCTGTCTATATGTAATGGTAAAGTTAAAACGTGCAAAAAATAATGCCCAACGTGCTCGTCAGGAGTTTAACCTTTTGGCACCCTCTATGTACTCCAGATTCTTATGGTCAGTGAATACAGTTATTGGATGCTCTGCCTCCTCCAACCAGTGTCTCCACTCCTCAAAAGCTAACTTGATAGCCAAGAGTTAACGATTACCAATATCATAGTTTTTTTCTGCTGGAGAAAATTACGGGGAAAGAAGGTGCAAGGGTGTAAACATTCTCCTCCGTACTGGGACAAAATTGCACCTACCCCAAGTTCGGATGCATCTACCTCCACAAAAAAGGGTTGCTGAGTATCTGGATGTACAAGGATAAGGGCGGAGCAAAAAGCCTTTTTAAAAAAAAAAGGCTTTTTGCCACTGGGAAGGATTTGCTCCCTTCCGTGTCAGATCAGTAAGGGGAGTGTCTATGACCGAATAATTCTTAATAAATTTCCTATAAAAATTTGCGAAACCTAGGAACCTTTGTAGGCCCTTCAAATTGGTGGGCTGAGGCCAATCAAGGACAGCAGTGACCTTGGCCAGATCCATCGTAACCTAGGAAGAAATTAGTTGAACTTTGAAAACACACTTCTCTAATTTGGAATACAAATGGTTATCTGTAAGTTTCTTAAGAACCCCGCTAACATGCACACGATACTGGGCCAGAGAAGCTGAAAAGACTAAAATATTGTCTAAGTAAACCACTACAAATTTCCCAAGAACATCAAGGAAAACTTGATTCATGAAGTCCGGGATGACTGCTGGGGCATTGCACAACCCAAAGAGCATAACCAGGTACTCATAGTGCCCAGCCCTAGTATTAAAAGCAGTCTTCCACTCATCCCCCTGCCTTATTCTGATATTGTAAGCCCCCCTTAGGTCAAGCTTAGTAAAAACTCGGGCACTGACTAACTGGCCAAACAGGTCATCGATATGGGGTAAAGGGTTGCTGTTCCTAATGGTAATTTTGTTTTACCCTCTGTAATCATTACACGGTCTAAGGCTACCATCTTTCTTTTCTACAAAAAAGAACCCAGGACCAGCAGGGGATGTAGAAGGCCGGATAAAGCCCTTTTCCAAATTTTCCTTTATATACATTTTCATGGCCAAATTTTCAGGGAAAGTGAGATTATAGAGGTGCCCTTGGGGTGGCCTAGTACCTGGAAGCAGGAAGCAGGGGGGGGGACCTTGGAAGAACAACAGCGGCCTGTGGAGAGAATACATCCGAGAAGTCTGAATAAGGAATGGACAGCTTCTCTAGGGATGTACCAGCATAATGGAAAGGTAGTAAGTTTACTAAGCAATCCTCAAAACATTTTTTACCCCATTTATTAATCTGTCCTGAATCCCAGTCAACTATGGGATTATGTCTGCGCAACCAAGGCAGCCCTAAACTTACAGGTGAGGAAGGCATATCAAGCAGAAAAAAATCAATCTTTTCGGAATGGGTAACCCCCACTTTCACCAAAACCCCAGGAGTAACTGTTATGGGTTTCCTCAGCTGCAGAGGGGAGTCATCAATAGCCAATATACACACAGATTCAAGTGGCCCAATAGTAGGGATCCAAAAAGGCCTGACAATGTTTCACATTAGAACTCCAGGAAATTTCAACAGGCAATAACACACAATCTGACTTTAGAAGACATACCTGTTCACCTAGGAGGTTTCCTCGACCCCCCCTAGGCGCTGAAGTTTCCCGACTTCCTCCTTGTGCAGGATCGCACAAAATGGCCCGATTCCCCACAGTACAAACAGAGACCCTAATTCCTCCTTCTTGACCTTTCTGCGCTGACAGCCATGAAGAGCCCGATTGCATCGGCTCTTCCGCCCGAATTGGAGGTGGACTGGGTGCAGGGACAGCCAGGCCTTCAGCAAAGGCAGTTGGCACATCTTATTTTCGGGGTAGGTCTTATATTAGGGCAGGTTGGGGGAAAAGTGCTAGGTCTTATTTTCGGGGTAGGTCTTATTTTCTGGGAAACACGGTAGTAGTTTGCCTATAAGGCCTAAAAAGTCACTTGAAATAAATGACAACATTCATCCTCCTCTGGACTTCAGTGGATGTGTCTTGCAGATCAGGTTCACAGAATTTTGAACAATTTTTTCATGAATTCATGAAATTTTAGGTGAATCAAATATAGGAAGATTTGGCCATCACTATTAGGAAGTACAGTTTACTAAGGGTGGTAAAATGCACCAGTCCAGGTTAAAGTTACTAATCCTACTAACAAACGTACACCTATTGAGTATATTAGCAAAAGCCAGAAGCCAATGACAGTCTTTATTGGCAAGTGATTGTTAGATGGGTGCTGCCCTTCACATCCACCATTTAAATAACGGTTTGCAAGGTAAACAACAAGCTGGAATACATAAGTATACTGGTACAAAATTACAACTATCAGTCATGAAAATATATCATACAGTTGAATAATAGGTTAGAGATTTACCCTGGTGAACTGAATTACAGTGGGACTATATAACTCCAGCCCTCAAGAACTACATACGGGCCAGGACTTTTATATAAACAGTCATCTTCAGACTCTTTGTAAATCTTACCTTACTAAATTCACTGTTGTGTATTTGCAAACTTCTAAAAATATATGCAGATGTTGGCCCTCAAGGACTGGAGTGGGACAGCCATGTCCTAGAGACTTCAGCAGAGAAATATTGCAAGCATAGCCCAATGTCTCTATAAACAACAAGATGACTTTATGTGCACCATCCTTGTATAAGAGTCCAGGAAAGATATAAGAAGCAATGGATCCTAACAGAAAACCAAAAATGGGGTCTGGATTGATTAACTCTTGCTATCAGTTCTAGAAAATGTTAATACCGGTAGCATCCCTCTAAACATAATGCTTTTCCTTATGCTTTATTTAACACAATGCTGGTATCACTTGTATTCAAACAAATTGACTCTAGGAAGACATGATCTGAATATTAAGGTCTGCGTGAAGCCACAAAGGCTGTTTGGTTCTTTTTATTTGAAAAGTAAAAAGATTAACATCATTTCTATAAAGTAAACAGGTCATGTGTAATGTGAAGGTTAGACTGAACTGTGGCATCTCCCTATACTTCTGGAGATAAAAAGACATATTGATTTCCTCCATTCTGCTACTTTATAATCAAGTGGCAAATCAATAAGTATCATAATCAACACAAAACGCTTTTGATGTGTCTAAAAATTTACCCTTTGCACAAGAGGCTGCTCATGACATTTATAGCCATTGACCATGTTGTGAGAAGAGAGTTACTACTGCATGAATCAGACCTGCCAAGGCTCAGCACTCCGGCAGAGTGCCCTTTAGTAGAAGAAACTCCTGTCTGCCTACAGCAAGCCATAATGCCAAGAAGAGCCAGAAAAAAAACATCACATTCAGTTTATATCCTTTGCCTGTGGCTAAAACCCCTTCTGTTTTGAAAATAAGAAATAATACAAAAATTGTCTTTATTTAAAAGGAAATGGTATGTGTTTACCCAGGTGTTTATAAATTAGGCCCTTTTCCTTTTTTGTAGAGAAAAAGGTGAGATAGAGAAGAGAGAAAAAACTCAATGCCCTTAAACATCCATAATGCTTATAATAATTTTAATGGAAGTGTTTATGTGCATTTTTGGGTACATTAGTATCACCAAATACTGCATGTTCCAGTGCCCCAAAACCCGGCACTGGAACATGGAATTAATAGAATTTTTTTATCAAAGTTAACATTTATAGTACATTTAGCAGTGTTTAAAACACTAGTGTAAGCTATGTATAAATCTTTTTAAACCCTTGTATCTTCTGCCTTATGCATATTGGAACTGCAACAATACCGTACATTATTTAGTCATGGTCACTACGAATTTGTGTGTTCACTTTATCAAAATTCCAGAAAGTCTCCACATCTGATATTTCCATTAAGGTCTTTAAAGGGAACCTGTTGAAATAGGTATGATAATCTGATATGTTTTTTACAGAGGTGGCTATCCTTAACAATGTTTTACTATTCAAAGATGCATCTAAAACAAATAAAAAGCCATTGTCAAGTTATGCCTAAATATCTCCATACTTTTGGAGTAAAGGTTCAAAAAATGGCATGCAAAGATTTATGGTGGCATTGTTTTGTGGCAGCACTGTAGGACTGTAGCCTATCATTGGGTAAATGGGCTTCGGACTCAACACATTCTAGAACATAATTCAATCAATGGTCTGGCTTCCCCTCCTTCTAGATTACTAGCTAGCTCTAGCAGTACAATAACAAGATCAGACATCATATCTACAAAAGGCATGCAAAGGTTGAGGGTGAAGAGGCTGGAAGATTCATGATGACGTTTAAAAACTGCGTACAGTTCTACAGGTTTTGTAGTGGATGAACTGTGAGTACACAGTACACAAGTACACAATTTAACCAAAAAGAATGCAACAACAGTGAAAATAAAGCCACAAAAGGAACTTAGCTGGATCCTACTGGCAGGTTGAATAGAAGCCTGGAACCTTTTGTTATACATAGAAATGTGTTACTGACCATCAGCAACTAAGTGTATGGATAGTTGACAACTTTGTCCCCATAAGCCTCAGTTTATATTGACTAATCAGGAATTTAGACCTGCATTTTGACCTTATCAGCTGGTTCTCAGTTTCATCAAGTTGCTTTGACTTGTTTTTTTAACATTTGCATTGACTTGTACAAGGAAAGAAAGGAGCTCAAATACAAACAAAAGTTTGTAAACCCATAGACTACTTACAGGTTTCCTTTAAATTTAGGTTTGCAATGGCAATACGTTTCCATTTTAATAGGGGTAGCGGACGGTGCAAAAGGTGAGGTGTATGTTTGTTTTGAGGGTCCGTTGGGTGCTCATCTTGCTCCTGAAGTTAGGGACAGGATCTGGAGGGGTGAGTATGTGGAGATCTTCTCCTTATTGCCTGTGGAGCGTTTTGGAGGGCGAGAATCCAAGCCAGGGGAAGGTAAGCGTGCAGGGGAAGATAAGGGGTTGTGGCGATTGATTCCCCGTACGTTCCAGAATTGGTTGCAGGCTTTTGCAATTTTGGCATGTATTGTGGGGGAGAAGGCGCCTGAGAATTGTTCTGCACTGTTTTGTTATCTAGATGCCATTAGTGAGGCTTACAGAGTTTATGGTGGTGTTGCATGGTTGCGTTACGACGAACAGTTTAGGCAACGGAAGGCTTTGAGGCCGGGTATGCGCTGGGACCACAAGGATATCAGCCTCTGGATGCGGCTGATGACGTCGGCAAGGATGTCGCATCAGCCCTTTCTGGGGAGCGTCGGAGGTCCCGGGCCAGCAGGATCCCTGGCGGGTAAGAAGAAGGGGCTTTGCTGGTCGTTTAATGAGGGGATTTGTAAATTTGGACCCACTTGTCGTTTCAAACATGAGTGCTCCAGTTGTGGAGGAGCGCATTCGGGGGCCCGTTGTGTGGTTAGAGGAAAGGGGCGTCCCCTGGAGCCTGCGGGAAAAAGGGATGACGCCGGTGAAGTTGGAAAACTCCAGCTAATTTGATCAGGTAAAATTTCGACAACGAAGTTAGTCTTACCTTTCCGGCAAATCCAAAACTGTTAATTTCACCAATCAAGCAATACAATATTGAGGTGAGTTTTTTTTTCTAAGAGATATCTGGTTTTTGTCTAAATTGAGGTTTTGAATAAATTGAGGTAATTCTGGTAACAAATTATTGTACAATGAGGTATTAATTTTATAATAAAGCTATTCGAATTCCAGCAACAGTTCTGAATAAATTTACATCTTGAGCTTTGAAGCTTTGTAAACCACAGACATTTTTAAGATTAAAAACTTAACATGCAAACATACTGACAAATGCCTAACAAAGATGAAAAAAACACTGATCTGGAAAAATATATTTATACAGAATATTATATTTACCTTTGTAAAACTGGCATATGCAGAATAAAATTACAGTTTCAAGCTGTTCTGTTTCTCAAGTCATCAAATACCAGGTCTCAAACATTCTGAAATTAATATAGTGTACTACACAAAGTGTTCATTTTTTGGATACTAAATCAAGTTGAGACAAGGCACGATATTTAGTGATTTATTCATTAAACTTACATACACAAATCAAATAATGCATTATAGAGGTTTACATCTTCATGGTGCAGTATTTAAATGAAAGCCAAAAAGTCAGATTAGAAGTGTAAATCACATTTCCAGTAACCAAAGGATTAAAATAAAGAGGATTATAGAGATGTGTGATAAATAATCAGAAAGGGGGTATTATATTGATAATGATGCTACACCATTTGTGTGCCAAGTTAATACATTTTCTAAATAGATCTAAACCAATATCTGTAAAAAATTGACAAATATTGAAAGTTATTTATCCCCAGATTACTAAATTCCACACTTCTCTGAAACACACTTATCATAATGGAGAAACAATAGGAATACATAATTAAAAAAGTTAAAAAGCAAAAAAAGAAAGAGAAGAGACAAATTAATAAATCTAAAGGTGGGTCCGCATTTCTGTCGTACACTGCCCATTTATTTAAATAGGATGCCTCCTACACAGTGAATGTGTTCCTATGCACAGTGGTGCACTGCAAGGCAGTCCTGCTGCTAAGGTGCGTTGAGGTCTCATTCGGGATAGCCCACTACTGGGCTATGTTGAATTGAAAAAATATAGCAAGTACCTAGACATAAAGAGACACAGGGAAATTACATGTGATGAAGCACTTTTTTAAACTTGACCACATCAAATCTTGACAAAGAGATGGACTAAGAATGTAAACTTTAACCAAAATATATGGAATGGATTTACCATTTGGACTCAAACTCAATGTGGGTTTTTTTTTAATTATATATATACAATATTACATTATTGTTTTATGCTTTCAAAGAAGAGGATGCTGGGAATATAAAACATACAATAAAGTAGATAAATCATTTCCAATGTTCTAGGTATATGATGAAGTTAAAGAAAACGTATCAGATATCTTTTTATTGGAGAGCAAGGAACTGTAACCGTGAATCTACAATAAAGAATCATATCTGCGGTTGTGTAATGATCCTCACTCTACATGAACTGTACAACCATTTTGCTCAAAATGTAAAAAAGGAAATATATTTACCCAATGTGTCATTTGAAAAGTCACATACACTCTAAGTTTGTTATGTGATTTTATGATGATACTCTGTTATGTTCCCTATGGGTTCCTTTCCTGAGGTCGGGATTTGAAACACTGGAAAGTGAAGCCCTGTATTATTTTATAGAGACTGCTTAGTAATGATTGTACAATGTTCTGTGAAATGTAATGCACCACTGCTTCTCATCTCAGAAATATAGCTTGTCAGGCTAGGATTGCTGAATTCAGCATAGAGTTGTACTGACATGCTATGATTAGTAATACCTATAAATGCCACCAACATTTAAACCCATATATATTAAGAAGTAACTTCCTCTGGCTCAAGTCAGTGCACCATGAGAATTATTTTGGCGTATACTGTAGTAATGTGTTACATTGGTTAGTAAAATGAGCAATTAGCCTGAAGAACATCAATTATTATGGTTTACAGTTAAAGAAAACATACTTTATTCTTTTATTTTCAAAATTCCACTTATTGTTGTAGGGAAATAAGCTCTGTAAAGATCCTATTGGGTGCTCATTTAGTTTTTATTACCATTAGAGGGTCAGTTCCTAGGGCAGATAATAAAGTCTGTCTTTTTAGGAAATTTTCCCTTTTCTGGTGACTTTCAAGTTTAAAGACAGAGTTAATAGGGAAAGATAAATGTCAAGACTGCTGAGAACAGTCACCAAACACCCAGAAACCCAAGTATGGAGTACCCATCAGAAGAGAATTTAGTGTCTAAATTTTACAATAATACTCATGCAACACCTAATCAGGAGTGCAGCTGGGACAAAAAGAACTTATCATTCATATATCAGACATGAAATCTAAAAACAGCCCCGATTTATACAAACTTAATTGCTTCCTATCATATTCCCAAATCAAATAAGAGATTAAAGTTATGTTTAGACAAACGTCAAAAGAAGGCAATTGGTAAGCATTTCCAACATGCACCAAATAACTTCTGTCTGAGTAAGTCAAGAGGCTTACTGCATTTGTTGGAAAAGACTTCATATTATGCTGGCTGAATCACTAGATATAGTTTTTTGTGACCAACCTAACTTTAAATATGTTGTGGTCCTTCTGCAGGGTCCCTGTTAAGTAAAGATTTGGAACATGGGCACCATGTCAACTCAAGCAACATTAACATGTTTCTCCTTCATGACTCCATAGTCATTCCTACATAATCATATGATGATGAAAAATACTAAAATATGTTTAAGCATTAGTCCATTTTCTTCTTTGGGGTACACTAGGACTTTAAATTGGTTGGTTTAACTAATTAAAGATTTTTATGTTTATCCAAAATCAGTGTGGTTTTCTCTTTTACATGTGTGGTGACCAGCTCATAAATGTCCACCTGACTATCATCTAATGTTGGTAGCCCGTATTAAAAGGTAGGCTTATGATCCTGTAATGAAAAGGGATCCAAGTAACCAACATAATAAACAATTCATATTGTTACTGGTTCTTATTTTTTGTCAATTCAATGATCACTAATTATTTACAAAATCAGGGTCTGCTATCTCTTAACTCACAAAAAGTTGCCATTGCAGGCATAGAGATCCTTTAAGGCAGTGGTCGCCAACCTTTTCGGACCTACAGACCACTAAATGCATGGACTCCAGATGGGGCATACGCGGGGAGCTGTGTGTCTCTCAAAGGGTAAGAAGCTTCCCCAAGAGTGACGTCATGATGCCAGAACCTGCCCACTCTCCCATCGCAGGCTCAGACCAGAGACACAACCCAGCCACCGCCCTGAGCCTGCAATTGATATGGGAGATATGGTCTATGGCTGTGGCCGGTGCGCCCAGCCTGAGCCACGTACCACCCAATTTTTTTCTGCAGACCACCGGTTGGTGAGCGCTGCTTTAAGGGGTTGATAAAGTATTGGGGGGATTTTATGCTGGACTTTTTACAAAATCTGAAAAGCTGTAGCTGTTGTTAGCACCATGGTTGGCTAAACCTCATTATGGTTTTGCAGCACTGCTTCAGTTCTCACTATTTGTGTCAGTTTAAAAGTGTGGTTTCATATTCTTCTGTATATCTGCAGCAAAACTGCTAGGCTAATTAACTTCTGGTGAAACTGAAACTAGTGTAAGTACATTCATAGACTAAGCAGAAAATACATGCTGTCAGCTAAATACCTGCAGCTTTAGTTTACAAATTTTGTCATACCCAACATTTTCTACAGAAGGTAAAGCAAACATGTCACATACAGTAATTTACATAGCATATAGCATAGCATAACATAGTAGGTGGGGGGATGGAGGATGGTAGGCAACTACATGCAACACAAATTCACTAAAAAAAAAATGTAGTTTAGGTTTCAATTAACCTGCAGTACAGAAACACTTTACGTCCTATTATCCAATATACTAGGTAGTAGTGTGCAGTAACATCTGGTTTACATCTATTAGTCTGCTGTCTGATATAGTGAAAACTAATCTTTAATCAGTTCCTCTGGGTGACTGAACACTGTATTGCATTGTTCCTAAAAAGCCATTTAATTTCTCACAATATATCTGTGGGCAAATCTAGCAAAAGACCTAGGGAAGGTGTTCTCCCCTGAAGAGTATTACAACTTTCAATAGCTCACATAAAAAATAAATAGTCTTTAAAGATAGGAACATTTTAAAATTAATTTTGATATTTACTGAATATACATAAAAGGCAGGGGATTTTTAGGTATCAAACATTATTTGAGGGCAGATAGGAGACCCCTAAATGCCGGATGCCTTGGATGGCATAGCAGAAAGATCTGGAAAAAAATACTACCAATGGCTGCTATCTTAAAAAGACAATATAATGACTAATATTTAAATGTAATTTGTGACATCCATTGAATTTATTTGGATTATTTGTTCAATTTTAACATGTGTCTATTCGGATAGACTTTAAATACATTTTCCCAGAGTATAATCTGTTTTCTTCAAATTCATTAATGGAATATCTGCCAATGTTAGAACTTGTTTTTAAGGTAGAAGGGCAATTACACTGAGGACCCTCACTATACTGATGCCTCACTAACTATTGTGTCAGCATCTTACTGGGGTTACAAAAAGCAGGAAACCCACAAGAACTGTTCACCAGTTCAGAGCGGCAATACATTTTCTTTTTTATAATCAATTGATCTTACTATGGTTGCTTTGGAAATATGTGTATGAAATATTTTAATTAGTTAACAGTAGGATTAATAAAATATTATACCAAAGTGGCAACTCGCTTTATATGGCACTTTATATAGCAAAACTTTGTTAAAAAAATAAATGTATAAACTACTAAATACTAAAATAAAAAAATAAATAATAGGCAATGCATAGTGAGCATATACATATTTTCTTTACTTGTTATGGTAATCACAAAAACAAATCTGTTGTTCTAATTTGATGAACATGGAATTGTGCATATAATATTTTACATTATGCATTGGTGTCAGGAGGTAGAGGTGAGCCCTCATTTTTTTTGTACATTTTCAGATTTTTCATGCCATTTAAAAGAAATAATTTTTAGAAACCTAAATAAGTCAACAGTTAGCTGTTTCTATCAAATGGAGATGCAAATTTAGCTGGCAAAGACACCTTCTAATCCAAATCATGCGCTCCATTGTATCAGTAACACTGCTTTCTCTTGGTTTTCTCCTACCTGTCTGACGATTCCTTTCATGTTTCTTTCAATGGTAACTCCTCCTCACCCACTCTCCTCCCTGTTTGTGTTCCCCAAGGGTCAGTCCTTGGACGGGTTCTCTTCTCCCTGTACACCTCCCCACTAGGAAGTCTCATATACTCCTTTGGTTTACAGTACCATCTGTATAATGATGACACTCAAATCTATCTGTCCACCCCTGACCTGTCTCCCTCAGTCCTGGATAAGGTTTCATGCTGCCTGTTGGCCATTTCATCATGGATGGCTGACAGGTTTTTGAAACCCTACTTGGATAAAACAGAACTCATCAATCTCCCCACCCCCCCTTCAAATTCCAAATCTCCCCCAGACATATTTCAAACTGTTAATAACACTGGTATTCGTCCTTACCTCAGGCATGTTGTCTTGGCGCCATCTTCGATTCTGTCCTCTCCTTTACTGCTCATATTCAGAACATTTCCAGGTCTTGTCACTCTCACCTGTGCAAAAATCTCCAAAATCTGCCTTTACCTTTCCCTAGAGACCACCAAAATCCTTGTAAACACTCTAATTATCTCTTGTCTGGACTACTGTAACATCCTCCTCTCTGGTATTTCACTAACCCGACTCTCTCCTCTACAATCTATTATGAATGCTGCAGCCGGACCCATCCATCCTTCCCACTACTTCTCTTCTGCTGCATCTCTTTGTAGTTCTCTTCATTGGCTTCCATTTTACCATAGAATCAAATTCAAGCTCCTGTGCTTTGCCTTCAAATCCCTCCACAGTTCTTGTCCCACCTACCTTTCGGACCTGATATAAAAATGCACCCCCAGCTGCACTCTTCGTTCCTCCAATGACATAGTAATGACTTCTTCACTCATAACCTCGTCACATGCAAGGCTTCAAGACTTCTCTAAGGTTGCCCTGACCCTCTGAAATGGTCTTCAACATCCTATTCAGCTGGCTCCTACTTTCTGAACATTTAAAAGAGCTCTTAAAACCCATCTTTTCAAATTTACCTACCCGTCTTCTTCTGTCTTAAAGACCCTCACTACTCCAACGCCAATCTATATCCCCCTCCTAGTGTGTGTTACTTTAATCTCGTCTTAGACTGTAAGCTCTTCTGAGCAGGGTTCTCTGCTCCTGTTTCTTGTTTGTATCTGGCATTTGCAACCCCTATTTAATGAACAGTGCAGTGAAATATGTTGGTGGTATATAATTACCGTTTAATAATATATATGTCAAGAATTAATCTAGGTATTACCCAAAAAATACATTTTAAACTTATAAAAAGAAGTATTTTTTAGAACAAACCACTCAAGCCAACCGCTTTACCAGTTTGTCAGTGTACAAACATATCATGGGTTAAAAAAAGAGAAAAAGACATCCCCCTCTACATTGTGTTTAGTTTCAGAATGACAGATAATCAATATAAATTTACTAAAACAAATCAGATCAGGAGGCATTACTAGTTGCATGATTACCTCGTCAGTTGCTGATTTGTTTGTATGTTTTGGTATGCATCAATCAAGGTGTACAGCATTATCAAACACTACACAAGTCAGCAAGATCTGCCTTCTCCAGGGGATACGAGGCCCAAGAGTAATCTCTCACTCTGCACTGATCCACCCCTGCAAACACGTTATATCCACTAAGTAATTGAAATCTAAGTGTGTCTAGCAGTTCAATGGCGGTGACAGGGGCTGCAGAACTCTGTGTGGAATTTGTTTATAGGCCCAGTCAATCCTTAGGTTCCCTCAATCTAATTTTATAGAGGGTCAGACAGTCAAAAAAAGTGATGTGCCTTATATGTTTTTCAATTATTTGACATGTGGTCATGTCTGAAGGACACAAATAGGGATCAACGTGAGGGCTGGCTGGCATGGGAGTGCTAATTGGAATGAAAAAAAAAAAGCTGATTGCTGACAGTAATCAATAAAGTGGGAGAGGTACGTTTTCTAAACGCATGGCTGTGTATGGTGTGGGAATACCCTGCGAAGTCTGTACTGCCTATGAATTTCAATGTCCTTCTGAAGAGGATTTCAGACAAGCTGCACGACTGCTGCTCAGCTGTGGAATACATTGAAGCGAAGGGCTGCTGAGATAGAATGGAAATCAGACTCTGCGTTTCAGAACATGCAGCAACATCAGCTCTTGACATCTAACATTTACTAGATACGAGCTGACCGAAAAGTTACTTCCATTTTATTGCTCACCGACCACAATGGCCAAAATGTCCGGCTTTAAGCTGCTCTCTCCAGGCTGTGTGGAAAATGATTTTGCAGGAATAAAACTTGAAGATTTGCGTACATAACACATACTCCTGGGAATGGACCAAGTTTTCTATCGACTAGAACAAGGTACCGGAGTTAAAAATCATACAAGCTTAGCAACATGTTATTCTCTATTGCAATAAATTGCTTAGCTCAGGTTTCAAAGTGTTGCATGCTTAATTTTAACTGCGATACATAAAACTTAATGACACATAATATAGCTTCTAGTTGGCAGAAGGTTCCTGTGGTTGATTTCATATAGTAAGGATTACAGGTGTATATGTGAATGTTAAAATAACCCTTACAGAATATTATGCTAGTAGAATCACCATCAGAATGTACAATGTAGAGTATATGACACTGCAACATTCCATAAAAGATGCTGTAAGAAACCTGTGAATCAGGTGCTATATTATCCAATATACAATTGGATAATTTTCAGGTTATAGAGTTAATCACAATGCTGTTCCAATCACACAGGATATATGTCACTTCCTATGATTACAATATTATAAATATATCACATTTATATATTAATATTGGTATGTGCAGCAAGCACCATTTTAAAACTTGAGAGTATACTAGATGCTATATCTGCCCTTAAAAACTTTTGCTAATTACAACATAGTATCATTGGGTTATATCAACAGGACATGCAGTAGAAGAAAATTAATATTACAGTGTGATAATAATAGCACTATATGAATGAATAAGACATTATTTGAAAGGCATTGTGATGATTTAGTGTATCAAATGAAAGTTTTAAAAAGCCTGATTTACTAGTGCTCTGTTTTTTTTAATAGGTGGCAGATTTACAGGAAGGCATTCTTATTTGATAAGCAAATGGTAAAAGTAATTCTCATGATACTAACTATGGGCTCGAAGGGGAATCTTTGGCAGATCCAGCAACACAGATGCATAGAATGGAAGGGTGAGGGCTACAAGCTTAATATAGGATTAGGATGTGCAGGTGAAGAAGGCATTTCTTCTGATTAGTTTTGTAATTGTGACAAGAATTGATGGCAGAAGGAGTTTGGTTTCATGCAGAGGCATTAGAGGTAATCTCAATGTAAGTACTTCCAAAATATACAATAATTGGATTTGTCAGAGCATTGCCAAGGCTTTATAGAAAAATAGGGAGGCTGTTAAATACCCTGGATTTGCTATAAACAAAACAACAGCATTATTGCAATTCTTAGCAAGAGTGACAATGCAAAGAAACAAATATTTTTGCATTTATCTTGAAATTTTATCTTGAAATATAACACAAATGTATCACCACTAAACTGCTATTTAAAAGGGCGGGATTGAATACACAGAAATATTCAGCATTTGTTGCTCTTAGAACTAACATTTTAGGGTCCCCAAGTCTTTTGATGCAAATGTGATATATATGAGTCTAAAAAGAAAACTAATCTTGAGGTTCCAGGAAGGGGTAGAGATTCTGACACTTGGAGAAATATTTATATAGCAGTGAATGTGACTTTCAGCAAACATTCGCTGCAGGTAAATCAATCACTGTCATTTAAAACTCACGCACCAGGAAGATTCACCTGCATTGAACATTTGCAAATGTCACAATGTCTACTATATGAATGTATTCATTTTAGGATTTTGGCATAAATAAGTTCCTTTTTCAATTAAGCATAGGTAATTTATCTATTGAACTTGAGATAATTAAAAGAGACACTTGATTATTCCTTTGTATCTATAATTATCAATACTTTAAAAATCCGCTTAGATTGAAAATTTTCAAACTTAGTGCAAGTACATCTGCTTTATTATCTGTTGGAAACTGTTGAATACAAATACTGGAAAGAAGAAACAGCCATTTCAAGGAAAGAGCTAGGTAAACCAACATTGCTTAGTCTAATGTGCAATAGCAAATTTTCTCTGGGACACTAGCTATCAGTTTTCTATTGTTTTAGATACCTATAAAGCAAAAATCCAACCTAAACTAGGGTCAGTGATATATACATTTATTTAAAAATCCAAATAGTTATTCAAAGACCTCATCTGGAACCATATCTGCTCAAAATAAAGATAATGTATTTTACTTCTGTACATACAGCATATGAGTAAGATAAACAAGGTGGGCTGAAAAAGTTGTACTACCGATATGTCTCTTATACAAAAAAAACATTTGCATTATTCAACACATAAGATTAAGGCATCAGTCATGTTAGATACCATTGCTTTTTTTACTATGGCTACAAGAAAGTAGTTCTGGTATGATATATAAAATAAGGCTTAATCTAATTTTAATATTGTCAATCTGTGGTCACAGAATATAACATTTTTGTAAAGAGGATTTTTGTGTATAGACCAGACCTGGAGCATTGTTCATGTATAAATCATTATTCTAATGTGTATTTTGCTAGGTTTTCTGAGTAGATTACCAATTTATTTTATGGTGATAGACCTATGAAGCTTGCATTTTAAACAATTTTAAACCATATGACGTTATCCCAACAAATAGTGATCTTAAAGCATATATAAATATTCTATTTTAGCCCATATATTCAACAAACAAGTGGAGTGATATCATTTTTACTGTAATACCTAATATTATTATTTGCTCATTAACTTCCCCCCCTTACACACACACCTGAAGAAATTTCAGATCATGCTGACAAGTTGGAGTGCTCTAGCTGCTGAATTATAGAAGAAAGCGGGGAGCATGGGTGCTGCTTTAACTGAAAAAGTCCCTGATTGTGCCCCTGGAAGCAGAATTGTTCTTTCTCATTTTTCTGGTAACTCACAAAAAATGAGTTAATTTATTTAGGTATATGGAGTATTTATTTTAAGGAAAAGATCTATTCGCTAAGAGAGATTGTTCACTAAGTATGGTGATTACGCAGCTCCTGTCACGTGCATGAAAATTCATTTTTTAAATGTTTTTACACATGATTGGTTTTAAAAGGTAATCTCTGCTGAAAAATGATTTAATTCTATAACATGGAAAAAGTACCTAATAGGTAGGTAGGTGCAGACATATCTCCTATCTCTGCTAATGCAGGTGAATGTAAAGATTTGATAGGGCTTTGGGGGTTCCATCCACATTTAGTAAGTCTTGCAGCAAATTGAGAGATGCGCAGGTGAAGTTCAAATGTGTTAACATGGCTGTCTTTACTAAATGTCTGAAAGGAGGAAGTAAACGCAAACCTCACCCAAAACAAAAAAAATACACCTACCTTCAATCCCGTAGAGCAGTTGATCGGCTGGAGGTCTCTTCCATTGGGTTCCGCGTCGTCCCAGCATCCGTCTTCGGGCCGGCATGCCAGGCGTCGACATCTTCTCCTCTTTTTGCGGGTTCTTCTTCCTATGAGATCAGGTGGCATAGATGAGAAAAAAAATTGCCGATCCCACTGCACATGTGTGTGAGTTCTTTTCCCTTTTGATGAAAGGGCTCTTTCTGCGCATGCTCGAGATACTCGGGCATACACAGAAGAAGCAACCAAGAGCCTCCCAGGATGCGTGACATAGGTATCCCGAGAGGCTTTGCGCTCCCATTCATTTAGGGGGTGGTGCTGCATCCTTTTTTTAAAAAAAAAAAAACAAAAAAAAAACAAACAGAATTTTTACCTTACATAAAAACATTGTCTACTCTTTTATGTAAAGTTTAGGTAGGATTTAGGCTAGAACCCCCACTCAGTCCTCCTTCCTTTATTCATCTTCTAATGAGCCCCCCATTCCTTATTGAAGGTAGAAGTCAAACTTGTTGTGTTGTACGATGTGTCTCGTATGGTGTTTGAGTTTACACAATGGTTCTTTTCTCTTCTGCTCCTCCTCATGTTTTAAGGCCTAGCAAATGGCCACCTAGGTCTGACACTGTATACCTTGGGCTATACCCAAGGATCTCAATGATAATTAGGGTAAACCCAAAGATAAATTTAAAGGGGGTTGTTTTTTTTAAAAAGGAATCTATCGTTTTGTCCTTTTAATATTTTGCATACCTATTTTATTTTTCAGAATTGAAGGGTACAGTGGATTATACACACAGAAGCCTCCCGACCACTTCTGTACTTGGACCAAGTCCTAGCATTCCATACCTGTTCATATTACATGTTTACGTTTTTTTTACAAATAAGTATAACATGAACCTGAACACTGGCAGGCTTTACACAGTTATCTAAACCATACTTCTAAACTTGTCCCCCACACCACTCAGAAACCATTACAGAATGTTTTTTTACCATTACTGAGAGCCCACTTTTGGCTTGGAGTGGGCCTAGGTTGGGAACAGGTGCAGAATCATTTCCCAGTGATATCTTGTGTGGTTGACCAATTCTATTCTCCTATTTCCAGGCTGTAGACACAATAACGTTATATTGAATTGTATTTTTGTGGAATAAATGCATATTATTGACTTATACAGTGTAGCATAAAACTGTAAGTCTAACTAGTGCTAGCAAAGCCTGATTTAGGGTATTTTTGTAAACATGGGATATTTTTCACTTTTTCACTTTTCACTATTCACATTTAATTTAAACCATGATGGTGCCATGTAACCTGTTTCCAGCATACAGTTCTAAAAACAGACAAAAAAAGACAAAAATAGGATTTTTTTTTCAAATCACAGAGTAGAGATAACATTTTGTTTATGTGTACAGAAACTGCATTATAACTCACTGATGTGAATTACACCTTTAACTAAACTGTACCCAAATGAACACAGATATTATTTTTGAGAGGTGTACATTTTGGTCCTTAGGGGGTGTATGCCAAATTACTGCAATCACGCCTAAACACAATCTACCTTTGACCCCCCCTTCTTAAAATACTGGTTGAATTGCCGTTATGTTAAGTCATTAGTTAGTCTTCAATCACTGACTATGCAAATATTTGCAAATCAGAAGAGTTTGAAAACAAGTCAGAAGCCTTAAATGCATATTTGACCTTGCACAGTGATTCAGTGCCCTTTCACATAATTATATGGTACAGAGTGTTGGTAACACAATACATGGTAACTTGTGTAACCAATATTGGTGTATGATGCCATATGTCACCAGCATTAACACAGCAGTCTTTGTTTTTTTATGAATCCCCTTGTAACATAGTTCTCTTACCTGTTGATCCTGCCTTAGGTTTATGTAACAGACCAAATGATCCAATAAAAGACGAAGTGACCTTATATATCATCCAGTCCCTCCACTGGGAAATACCTAATAATGACATTTTCCATTGTTTTTACTTAGCATGTTTACTCAGCCTAAAATGTTTTAATTTACATGGAAAATCACTGATATTGACTGCCCATACAGAGAATATACAATATATTACCCTCCAGCGTGCTGCTACTAACTTCGGAACTACTAATATTTTGATACCATTACTTTTGCTTAGTCATTTGAGAAAGAACGCCTCAGGGGGAAAATGTCTTAGTATTCCAGACTTCAGTGCTATACAGTATAAACAGAAGTGAGGATCTTATTGCAGAGTTACAAAACTCTCAGATGATGAATTCTGGAAACTTTTATCACTTTATAAGTTTCAGTGGCTGGTAGCAGCAATGTGTGCCATCATTTTACCTATTACAGATCACAGGCTGGGCAATGAATTAAAGATGGATATTTGCAGGCATTACCTCATGGAATTGCAGGCAGATATAAATTACACAAATTAATGCAGCCCTGTATTATTTAATACATTATTAAATATATATGTTTTTAAAGTGAAGTGACAGAGAGATTCATTTATTAGGCTTCTGCTTTTCTTTTTAGTTCAGACAGGCTGGGAAAGGAACCTGTAAGTGTAAATCAGAAATAAACATAGCCAGTTAAAATGTACAGGGTTTTTAGTTAGAGGAAACCTTATAACATTTTTCAGGAAAAAACATCCTTTATTTGCTGGCATTTGATTTTATTTGTACACTGACTGTGGTGCAAATCTGAATTACCAGATAGCTGTTGAAAGAAGTGTGACATTTGCCCCTAAAATCCATAGGGTTTTTGTATCTATTCTTTTTATTAGAAGTCACTTGGAATGCCATTTCTTGCTGTAATTCATTGTTGTGCATACATAAAAAGAAGAACATTAGGTGGAAAAATAAATTCAAGATAAGAAGCTTAATCACGCCTCGAGGCTGAACTGCAGTCTTACCTTTGCACAGTTTTACAGTCTCTTGTACCAAAAATGATTGCTATGATTTCATACACAAAATCAAGTTCAAGTTGGCATTAGAAGCTGCAGCACATCAAGAACTGCCCATCGAATTTCCCGGCTGCTGGATGTCCAGCATCATCTATCCCTTTCAGTCTTAACCTTACTGCCCCTGACCTACTGCTTTCATTCATTGGAGTTCAATCGTTTCATTAATGGAGGCTCCGTTACAGATGTGAGGTGATCTGTATGCAAATACTGCTTGCCTAGTAATGCCAACTAATTCAGAATGACATCCAACCATTTTGATTATTTGTATAACCCCTCCCAGTCTACTGTTTGTATCAGGTTTGAGGTTCTTGAAAGAAATATGGAAGCAGGGTGCTGTGATGGTTTTGTGGAAGTTATGTACAAAATGCTACTGCCCCTCTCACCAATGTACTTGGATTGCACAGAGACGTAAAGAGACAAAGTGATGATGTCATGCTGTCTATAATAAGGTAGATAATTAAGATGGAAATTTTTAAATTCAATTAGCTTTAGTTTCATTAGCGTGTTATTCAGGGAGAAGAAGGAAGAAGGAACTAGTGAAGACATTAGCAGATTAAACTTCAGTTACTGCTTAGCCAGGTAGGTGGTTCAGTCACTGCTTAGCCAGGTAGCTTCCTGTGTCACAATACAAAGTCTAGAGACAGCTTAACAATTAGGCATGTGTCATGCTGAGAATTAATTCAAATACGTTCATTTGTTTATTTAGGCAATTTCTCACTAAAAAATAGTATTTTTTTTTGGAATAACTAACTTGCTAATATTACAACAATTAGTAGCTAGGATGCTCAGCTGCAATGGTACTTCTAGGAGGCTACTATGTAGTATTTTTATGTAGTACCACAGTACTTCCCCCCCAGGACTCGTTTGAAGGCCTGAGTCCACCATTTCCACCAGACTCCCCAATTTCACCACATTGACTCTGGAGACTGCAGGCTGGTAGACCAGTCATGCTCCTTAAATGTTTCCACTTCAATTTGCTCCAAGTCCCCATTTTCTGGGAATTTCCAAACCCTGCCAACAAGTCATATAAACAGTAATAGCACTTGGAACAGTGATCCTAGGGTTGCACTTGGGTAATCTCTCCAGATGTGGAGCTCATAATACCAATGCTTCCAAGCCAAGAGAAAGCCAGGCCTTGTAAAGGCCCAATGCAAAGGCCAGTATTAAACATAGTTACCCCATTACCCCATACCATAAACTGAAGTCCATGTCATTCTCAGTTTTTTCTAACACATATCTATCATAGTAGGCAGATGATAACACAATAAATCCTACTCATATAAAGTCTTGAAGACCCCAGCTACTCGTTCCCAGCCCTCAACTTTTATCTAGTTAATATACTGTCCAATTAGAGTATTTGATATTCCACCAATGAGCTATCCTGCCAACTATATCATATATCATATTTGTAAGATCCTGCTTCTGACAGGTGCTTTCAGCAGTAATTTGGTCTCCCATGCCTTTAGAGGATGAACCATCTAAAGTTCCATGGACTATTAGGTCTACCAGGATCCCTCTGTGTTGGTTGGCTGGTTACAGGCTGCACCATAATTATTTTCATGTGCCACAATAAGTGGATTCCAGAGAATATTGGCCAAGCAGCCTATTACAAAGCCTATCCAAAGACAAACAAATATTACTCACCAGGCTCCTTTCTGTGCCACGCTTCAGCAGGAGAATGTAATTTAGCCCATTTTTAAATAAAGGAATGGCCAGTGCAACTGCAGGCTAAAACAAACTTTTGTACTAAAATAATATTGTTCAGGTAAAATAGTTATGTTCCAACAAGGTGATCACAACCTAAAGGGTGCTCCTTTTCCAAACCAAACTATACCCATTGTTGTCTTTTCTCAATAAGAATAAGAATAAGCTCAAACTGAAGATTTCTCAAGACCTGGGAAGTAGGGCAATCAGCATAAATAAAATAGGAACTCACATAAAAAAGCACAATACAATACAGTCTATTACATAACCTTGTAACTAACTCTACTTCCTAACTGGAGGACTTAAGACCCTCTGTAAAATATCCAAAAATATTTTATATGTATAAAATATATACAAATGAGAGTTTTAGAACACTGGGGAAGACAAAAAAAGGTTCGTCGGCACCTGCAGTTTAGTCCTGGGGCTCTATTTATAAAAGAGGGAATCTGACATTTCCTCAAACATCCAGGGGGCCAGAGTCGCTGGAGTTCATTTTGTAAATTTTTCTATTTGTATAGGGAAACAGGAAAAAATATATTGTGTAAAAATGACTGGTGGTTAATGTTACAACATTGCAGTTTTGTTTAATTCGGGCGTTATGAGATTTAATTCAAACAATGTCTGTTGATTTCTTTAATTTTGCTATTTTGTCTAAAAACAATTAATAAAAAATGCACACAAATTCAATAAAGTTTGTAATTCTCAATCAAAATATGATAAATGATAATATAAATTACCCTACAAAATTTGACAATGCTAAGAAACTAGAAAATGTGTCAAGTATGATCTGGCATGTCCTATAACTGCAAGCATATCAGAAAATATCAATCTGCTGAAAAGACATCAGACGTTAATTAGCTAATCACAAATATTTTAATCTTTTACAAAACAAAATTTCTATAGACTACATTAATATGATATGCCATATGACTATGGTAGGGACATTGGATTGTGAATCCCTTTCAGGGGGATAGTGATATGACTATGGACTTCGTAAAGTGATGTGTAATATGTCGGCACTAATTCACATACTGGCTAATGATAATAAAAAGTATGACAGTTTGCAACATTGCCAGACAATTTAGATGACAAAATATTATTATTGAGGCTGATTGACCATAGGAATATATTTTGTTTACTTAACAAAGTAAATAATAACCTTGCAAGGGAGTTCATATTAGCTTAGATATTGAGGTGAAGCTTCAATGAATTCCACCATACAATTGTGTGCAAGTAAAAAATGTTTTTTTTTTACTTGTCATTGCTTGTGATTGGGTATTCTTTACAAAGGAAATTTTCAGCACATTGCCAAAACACACAACCATCTGCATCTGAAACATCAAGCAAAACAAACATCTGAAATATTCCAGAGCAGTTTTTGTGCATCAATATTTATTCCTAGCCCTCATACAAAATGTGCATCTGCAAGTGGGATATCCAATGCACAGGTACTAAAGTAGGAACAGCATACTGAACATCTGTGTTGTGGTCTGAACAGCTATATTTTTGATTGAGGGTAGTGAGGTAATTTGTGTTTTCTCAGTTGTGACTGTCACTTTGGGCCCATTCAGACACATGTGCTGCAACTGTGTCAAGACAGCCCATTCATTTGTGCAATAATTAGACCTGCACTATTTTAGTCAGTACACTGTACTATACAGTGTGCTGGAGAAGGTGCATTACTGCAACGCTAATATGTGTAAAAACGGCAATAAAATCGTTATACATGACCTAAGATTTTTTCTTTTATAGACTCCCAGTTCAAGTCAAAGTACTTCCATCATGACTTCGGAGACGTTATGAAGAGGAAAAAGACATTCTGGAATTGTTTTTTTCCATTTTCCTGGACGATGGATGGAGAGACTTTATCTTCCACAATGTTACCCACGCTGAACGCCTCCTATGGCTCCTCAATGACACTGGAACAAAAGACCACATTTGCCTTTGTCGTTTTACTATTTATCATTTTGGGTGTCCTTATTGTTAGGTGTTTCAGGATCCTTCTTGACCCGTACCGGAGTATGCCAACTTCCACCTGGGCAGATGGAGTAGACGGACTTGAAAAAGGGCAGTTTGACTATGCTCTTGCATAGTGACCAAACCCACTAGTGCTTTCCTGGACTTGGCAAAATAATTCCAAGATAAAAGGGATATCATTACACATGGGGCTGTAAACCAGTCGTCCTGAATACAATAAAGGAAAGAGTTTTTGTAGTAGAGACACGTATCTGAAATATTAGTGTTACAGGGATTTTTTACAACAGTATTTCCAATAATCATGTTTTCAATGATGAATGTGTAGATCACTGCTGTATTATAACACAAATATACTAGATAGACAGATTTTCTGTGGTTGAGCCAAGATTCTTATTTTTGCGTGATTCCATAAAGGCGATTGCCTAAAAAGTTTCAGATGTGTTACCATGAAATAAAAAAAAACACCATGTCTAAAAACGCAGTTAAAATTGTTAAAATAAAATCTGTGATAATAAATACACTCTTCTGAAAAACTTCTCCCTTTTTCTCTCTGCCTGTAGTTTGGTGTTTAGAAAGCTAGCATGGTGAGCTCCACTACAGTTTTAACCATGAATGTGTTTTTATCCTTTTTTTTAAAGGAAATCCTATAGAAAACATTATTGGAATTTAGGTGGTTTGTTATACAGATTCTGTATACATGTGGAAAGGTATATTGATTTTATGTGTGTGCTGCATTAAAGTGAACTTGTCAAACTATACATTATCAAGTAATTTCATGTTTTAAAGAAACAGTAAAAGTACTTTAAAATAAGTTCTCATATACTGCTGTATCTGTAAGAATTTATTGGAAATCTGTCAAGGTATTTTCCTATGAGAACAAAATATAGGCAGTCTGACAGCCCTCTGATGCACACAACCAGCAGATGTTTCTAAGCTGTGAGGAACAAAAACTTGTGTTGGCTGTGATCTTAAGAGGGAAGGAGAAAGAATAACTTCATATTAAAAGCACCTAGAAAGGTCAAAATAGGGCTTCTTTAAAGCTTGTTTACTGCTCCATGTGAATATATGTAGTCAGTATTTTTTTTGTAAAAGAAAAAAAAAGTGCAGGAACTCACATCTTGTTAATCCTCCAAAGTCCAGACACAGGTCCCCCCCCCCTTCTGGATACTACACCAGACCTTTCCCCATAGAGCACTTCATGCAAAGGTATTTGAGGAAAAGAAAGTAAGAGAAGCTTTTATAAGGGCTTTAGAGTTGTAATTCTCCTTTACCTTTTCCTCAGACAAGCTGGCATGTATCACTGCACCGTGAGCTGAATGCTCTAAATCACCGTGTTGGCGCGAAATTGTCCGGCACATTTAAACAACCCGCCCTCCTCAAATGTTGTCACAGGTCAGGTAGCTCACGCTGCACGTGATGACACTTTCCAAGCACTTAGGCTGCTCAGCCACTGTCCAGTATTGAAGCATACATGCACAGCTTGTATTCACATGCTGATCTGTCATTTTCACCAACTGCTGTTTCCCTTCACAGTCTTTTACGGACGAAAATCTGTCGAAAAAAGGTGCCGGAACTCGGAATTCCGGTGCGTTAAATGAGAAAAAAAAGCCCCGGTTGTAATACAAAGTGAGAGCACATTCCATTCCATATACATTTACATGGAATTAAAACTTGTCAGTACACTTGCCCCCTGTCCACCTTTTAAAGTACATTATAACACTTTGCCCATCTGTACTTTTATTTACTATTTTATTTTAACTTATATTTTAAGTGCAATCACCAAGTCTGCACACAAAAAAATATTATCCATCTGCATTTTACTATGCACTTTATCGCATCACTGTATCCAAAAGTCTTGCTTGAATTGAATATTCCTGTAGATGCTGCCTATATATAAAATAATCCAACATAACTAGTGGGAGAGTGCTAGATATATTCTCTGTCTGTTTTAATATTCTCTTAATCTGTCTTAATATTGACACCTATTGACCCATAACTTCCAGTTTCAAAATATTCTGCATCCATATGTAACTCTATATAACCTTAAAAGTAAACATTGCAATAAAATCATCAAGAACTAATAAAGGTTGCTTGTACCAAGAGTTGCATAGGCACTATTAATGTGAATGATTGTTAATTTCTGCTGTTGATTTGCATTACCTTCTTCTCATTAAATTGAGTCTTGATTGCTGTTGTTTGTATGTTGTAACAATCACTTTTGTACTGACTATGCAAACAACTGTAATGAAGAAGTCATACAAAGTCAATCATGGAAGATCTTGAAAGGAGAATGGGCATTGGCAATCACATCACAAATTAGTAGGTAGACATGTCTTTGACTGCAGGATTCAAAGACAATTTTCAGTTTAATATTGCTATTTAAAAATTTGTAAATTTTTATTTAATTTTAAATTTTTAATAATTGTAGTTTAAATTTTAGGTTTGGCTTTCCATTTTCTGTGTTACAAAGTGCTGCTTATATATTTTAGATCAGTAGAATTATTGCTTGTTTACAGCTGCAGCTGGCATCTTGTGCAGGGCCCCTTCAGCAAGACATTAGGGACAATTAAAGTAAACCAATCATATTTAGGATTCAAATTAACCATGATAAAATGATAATGTCATTTTCCTGTGCACAACATGCTAAACTAAGCCCTTTGTACCTCTATGAACAGAAGGAGTAAGCCAAATATAAAACCAAACAGAGTGGTATTTCACCTAATAGCAGAACCACCAAATTGAATGCAGCTGACAAATTCTGAAATGAAACAAAAGATCAAATCAAGGAGCCAAATTTTACCAAATCATTGGTGACTATTGCACCACAATACGGGAGACCTGTATAATATACACGTTTATAACTGGAAAGATATGAAGTGTCCAGTTTTATAACATTCCCTTTTGTCCAAGATATGGAGTTATGCATAACTTTCACTCCGTTCGTTTTAGTTAAAACCAGTCCTTGCTAGGGTGACAACATTGCTGCTCTATAGGCACAGTGCAGCGAACGTTGTCACCCTAGGACAGAATTATGCCTAATATTTGATGACATCCAAACCTGCAGTGCCATAATCCCACATTTCATATCAGACTAATGTGTATCATAGCATGCAGCCAATCAGGTAATCCCAGCATTCTCAGGCTGCACATGACTTGTGTTGAAGGATTGCCACATTCACAGCAAAATAAATAAATAAAATAAACCGCTGGCTGTGGCCTTAAAAAATGACTAGTGTTTTAATGGTGATTTAAAGCAATAAAGTCCTAGGATGGCCAAGAAAACAAAGTAATACACCTGCAAATGGGCAGCATGGATGGCTCAGAATTGCTCTCCTCTGCAGTGCTGGCTGATAGGTTCAAGGAATTTCCCCATGTTCACATTGGATTTCTCTGGGGCACATTCCCCCCCCCAACACCGTCAAAAAATGCAGTTATATTAACCCCAGATACTCATTACTCATAGTTGTATTAGGGGTAAAGGGAGAATGAAGAAAGCAACTTGTACTGCAGACTTATAGCAAAGATGATGGGTAATGACAGCACAGCAGCTGAAGTAGCTGTAATTAATATCCATATTAGTATGAGGAAATCCATTTAATAACAAACTGATTCATTTACACTTTGCCATTCTGGAGCATTGTGTTAACAAGCATTATGTTACACGTTAATGGGCCTTGACTTGACCATTCATATAGAATAGGTTTATTTAGTTAGGGTGGGTGTTGGGTGCCATTCTGTATGCTGAACCACCTATTTATTAAGAGCAAGTTTAGTAACAGCCCTTAAAGAAATGTGGCGTGTGCAGTAAAAACATGGAGCGCTGTCTACATGGCTCCCTTCCCTAGCTTAGTACAATAATTTCTTTATGAATTCCCTCTTGGTGCTGCTTAGATTGGTGTGTTCCCCTATTGCAAGAGCTGCACAAGTCAATGAAAGGTGCAGCCCATTCACACAGTTGCTCAAGGCTTCACTTTAATATTATACGGACATGACCTTACTTCTATGAGCAGTTAGAAGAGCCATTCAGGGAGCAGCAAGTCTTAATAGGACAGGTAAAGGCAATCTGATTGGCTTGCATTGCATGGTAGCAAGCTAAAAAAAAATGAAATACCAGTAGTTAATATGCTGTTTTTTATTACTAGACTTTTATTTATTTATGAAACGGATGTGTGTTTTAAAGAGGCTCATTACCACAATACACTAAAATTAATGTTATATTGGTGATCCTTTAAGAGCAACTATCAAACACACTAAGGGGTCTACCTAAATGTTTTTGCTAAGATTCACCCAACGTTTAAGCAAAGTGTTCCCCTTTTTTACACTGGATTCATTTAGAAAATATATTAATCATTAGTAAAAGTTGATCTATGTATAACCAAAGTTATCAATGTGTACATTTAGTGTAAAATCTGGGTGAATTTTGGATAAAAACATTTTTAAATAGACCCCCTAAGTATATACATGTCATTAACGAAAAGTGAATCAGCTCTGAACATGCCAGTCATTGTGTGGTCAATATTCAAATATATAACTATCACTGGTAAGGCCAGATTCATTTTAATTACAGTGCTGGATCACAAAGTATACCGTAAATTATCACGTAGCATTCACAGTCCTGCTTAGGGGAAATTCAATAGTCTACCAGCAGTTGTTCTGGGAAATGAGTATCTCAGTAAGCACAGTAATAAATGAGCCTATTCTAAACTGCCAGTCACCACCACAATATACCATATACACAGTTAGAAATTCAGGTAAATGCTAGTGTTCTGGCATTCCTTTCAAAAGGAAAACTGAAACTTCTCTTTTCAAGGCTTTGCACACATATGCTTGTTGGGCTAAAATGAAATGGTAATTTTGCTGGCTGGCATCATGACCCCTTCTATCCTGGGTCTTGGATCACCCATACATAGACTCCAGCTGGCAGCGGATAGCTGGGAGCAGGAGATGCCATAGTGCATGCTGGTAGCAGTAGTGATATGGTGGATCACAGTTATACATGCAAGATAATGGGGAAAGCCAGCCATGACTATAGATGGGTAAGTGATTGTATGAGCACATGTATGCAGTGTGTATATGTCCCCCATCCATTGCACTTTGGCCTCACCCACCATATGCAACATTACAGCCCAAAAGTGCCAGAGATATTTCACAATCTTTGCACTGCCTACAAGTTCCTTTGACAGGTGATACTAACCCAAGTGATGGCACTGTGGGTCCCAGTATAGTATCAGCATTCAAATTGGGGCCCAGCATTAAAAAGCTTAATGTACCCTGCCTTACTGTGACTTTCAGACAAGCAATATATCACAATACACATTAGGTTTTGTGTGACCTGAGAAAAAGCACACGTGTGCTCTGGTTAAGGAAAAGAAAGGCCTTTCATAGGCCAGTAAATTTGTTTTTAATTAGCACGTCTCCCCATATTTCACTAACCATGAACCCTAGCTGTGGTTCTTTATCTGCAATTAATGAAACAAACCTGCTTTCTAGTGGGGGTAGATGGGACACAAAATAGGCTACTAAGAATCTTTTGGCAAAAAAGATATTGTATGTGTCATATACAGCTTTAGCTATTTGTCTTGAGTTCAGATTTGTGCTTTTAGGTATATATTACATTCATTTCCATAGGGGTTTTATTCATATTACAGAATTTAAAAACAACAGCATAACTACACTTTGGCTGCAGGGGTAAAGTAGACATTTTGCCATGCAGGTTGGTGAAGTGCCATTCCAGCTGTGTTTACCCTTTTATTTCATCTAAATTGACAATCTCCTTGTACTTTTGCAAAAAAAAGCAAGCTGCTGCCCAGAAGAAGACCTATGCATGTCAAGAAAAACTAATGACTGGAGACAGTAAGAAATCTGATTAAATGCACTGGCTCGACTGAGGCTACCTAAGCTGAATACACAATCTTTGATAAGTGATTGAAACAAATATATCAATATCTGTGCCTGTGCATACACAATGCTTATCATTTAAATACAGCAATTTATTCCACTTTGATGATTTGTACTTTTGAACGTGCTTAGTGCCAGGCATATCTGAATGCTTTGGAATTATCAATGCTGCATTAAGGAAGGCAATGGCTCTGCATTTTGGAACAACATGGCCCGAAATAGAATTAAAGCAACAACATAGATAAAATCCCCATAATATTCCATCCTACATTTAAAGTAAACTTAAATTTAAAAAAAAGAAGATTTAGGAAGATTTGCTGTGGTATAGGAAACATCCAGAAATGTAAATATATATCCTTTGCTTACAGCAAGGGTTGGCAAACTCCGGCCTTTAGGCCAGATATGGCCTAGCCGGTAGTTCGTTCTGGCCTAATGCCAGATCGGCCAGGGGGCGTTAGGAGCTACCGGAGCCAGAGCTGCCGGAGCTCCGGTGCCGCTTCCTTGCTGTTTTCTTCTATTGACTTTAAGAAGCACTTTATCTGCTCTGTCTCTGATTTCTTCCTTTGAAGCATTATACTGTACAACTTTCAGAGTACCCACAAACAATGCCGAGGAACAGAAAATGTATTAATTTTTCAGGAACTGGTTCAGGCAGGCCTTACTTTTTTCTGGTAACAGCCCTGACTGACATATTATTCTTTTCCTCCCCGTACATACTTTCTTGGAATACTGTCTACGTAAACAGACAACATCACTGCCTGTCAACAGGAGGGTGTGATTGCACTTTTTAAAAGGGGAACTTATAGAGAACGTTTCTTGTCTTTATTTTATTTTTTAAGTAAATGTATATTTTTATTTTATATTTATATTGTTTATTTCATTCAATATAGTTTCTTTGCATTCCTACCCCCTACAAATTACAAAAACGTTGCAAGTTTAAATTTTTGGGGGTAAATATCTTCACTTAACCTACCTTGTCCACCTTTCTCACCTAAACAAGAATAATGCATGCTGGGCTACCTGCAGCCTCCTGGGATAATTATATCATATATTGCAGACGGATACAGAAAGTATTGTAGAAATATTGTGAGTTTACATACCGGTAGGCAGCACCCTGCAATGGCTATCATGCACATGAGTGTGTTTAAGCATTGTCATTGGGAAAAGGCTGCAAATGTGCAGAAGTAGTAGTCAAAAAGACGGTATGGGACAAACAAAGCTGAAGACTTCCGCAACAAACAAGTTTATGGTGGACTTCATAAATTATGTTGTTTTTATTTGTGCTAATTTACAATAGTGACAAATCGGTGGAAGTTCTTATTTACCCAAGTATCCTATCTCCTGTTTTCACATTCTGTGGTGGATAAAATATCAGTTAACAAGCAATGCTGATGACTAGCCTCTTACCTTTTATTGGTTCTTTTACTCTATACATAAGTAAACTTATTCATCTCTAACAAAGTAACTTGTTGTGTGGCTTAGCTGCAGGGTGTATTGCTTCTTTATAAAACAGCTAATTATGGGCAGTATTCAGACACAAAAGTACATAAAATGCTATAGTGTTGCCATCAGGGCAGTAAGACATTACTTTTGTAGAGAGACAAGGCTTAAATCTATCAGGATGTGCCCTGACCAGCAAGAATTATGTCACCTTTCATGCAGGCAAGGTTACTGTCAGTGGCATACTAGATATGTGAGAAGTAACCACTTCTAAAACAGTTTTTAGACAGAAAATAAAATGTATCACAGTAAGTCCATGGCTGACAGGTTATTAGCGATCTGACCTTTGGGTCAATGGAAAAAGTTTCTAGCAATGCTTGATAAAAACCTTTCACATTAAACCGTTAGACATTTTCAATTTTAAATAATAATAAGAATACAGTTAAATAGAGATGAATTCAAATAGCATAAATGGTAAATTTAGGAACTTGACATTTTAGAGGTTCTTAAAACTGTACTGACAAAAAACGAGCATCCCTTTCTTAGGGTATAATTTTGGAAATAAAAAATATGAATTTCCAAATTATTAAATGCAGAATTGTTGTTTTCACTTACATTGTTGATCACTTAAGGAGTGTCTTATTACATGGTAATGAGGTTCAGAAGTGGACAGTAGGGAAGTACTGAAAACAGTTCCCATTACCATTGGGGGGCAGTGGGGAAATGCCTATCCATATTGGTGGTTGATGGAGAGGAGCTTCCCTATAACTGTGGTCTATAAAGAAATGTCCCATTACATATATGAAAAAAACAAAAATGTCATCTGACATTGGTGGTCAGTAAAGAAGTGCCTTCCTAATTGGCTGGATAGTGACATCCCTTCTTAGATTGTTGGAGAGAGAAAAAACTCTTTACATTAGTGGTCAGTGGGGAAGAGTTTCCTTACGTTGGTAGTAAATTAGGAGGTGTTCCCTTACATTGGTGGTCAAGCAGTTGCAAAGCTGTTAAGAGCTGTGTCTGGCAAGAGAACCACATCTGCTTACTAGAGTGTTTAGCAAGCATTTATGATTGCATAATAATAAGGGATTATAAGGAAATACCCCAGTTGTAGGGTTGTACTGCAGTTGCTGCTGTTATTCCCCCTTTCACTTCCCCCTCGTTTTCTATTCCTGTAAGAAGAGGTAGGTCTATCAATTGTCCCCATGATTTTCAATGGTTACTGCACAAGCCACTTGGAATCATCATCCCTATGACTTAAAACTGCTTAGGAAAAAGATGAAGATTCAATGGCAACTTTTTAAGGTACCAATTAATTTGAACAAGAATATTTAAGAACAAATGTTTTATAACATACAGTTTAAAATAAACATATTGAGGCACACTATTACATAATATCCCATATGAGCGAACTATACAACTGTCACCCACTACAGAACATTAAAAATTTCACAAATATTTTATTCCAACAAAGATAAGTATGTCCTTGGGTATCTGAGCATGTTTCTCTGTCACTTCCTCAGGATAATGGGGTACACATATGTTGTATAGAGCTTGTCTTGTATATGGACGAGGGGTGTGTTTATCCAGAGAACATACAGTATAGGACTGCCAAGATAACTGGGACCAACAACACCAAAAGAGGAAAAAATTGTATACCCTAAATCCTGTGTATAGGGTAAATGATAACATAAACAAAATAGGATTGTCATGGGAATGAAAACAAGGGAATCCACCCCTAGATGCAGAAAAAGCCATGTCCTTCTGATGTGATGAGATCTGGGAAACATATTTTTTCAATTTGATTCTTTAATTAAAGAACTCTGTTTCTTATATAATTATATTATTAATAATATTAATAATAATAATAAACAGAATTGATATAGTGCCAACATATTATGCAGCACTGTAATACTCAATAGCTCAGGTCCACACACAATGGGTAACTGATCAGTAGACACTCGGCCCGATGAATCCAAAATTAAAAGACAAGCAGTAGGGTCAGCATGGTAGCCAAGTAGCTAGCATTTTTTAAAGGGGAAATGGAAATCATTTTTTCATTTTCAGACTTCTTTTGTGTCCACAAAAACCTCATGATTCACACACTTCATTAGCAGCAGCACACATTGACAGTTTCTTTCTGTTACATATAGATAGTATATGTCAGTGGCAGGATATGTGTTGCTTTCTTACATCATAAGAGCACTTCATCTATTCTTCTATACATCATCTACCTGGAAATTGTAAATAATTGCTTTTAAGCTATAACACATATTTTAGCACTGACCTGGAGTTTTCATATAAATACATAATGCTGCATGCAAAGAAATGCAGGTCAACTCACAAGGGGTCATCTGCAGTCCCTGAACTGCCATGTATACTGCTCACTTAAAGTTAAAGGGGTTTTTCTGGCCTTATTTTGAGTTGCACTTCAATGCTAGTAACATCTAGTCTAGTATTCAGTATTTTTTTCAGGTATGATATACAAATCATAACTGCCTTTTTCTTTTTCACCACTAGATGTCACTATGGCTAAAAATTGGTGCATGCAGGAATAAAATCACACACATTGAAATAAATGAATCATCAGTTTGTTTTAATGATGCTGCAAGAGATTAAATGAGATCTATTGTTAAAGAATATTTATGATAAATTATAAACAATAAGTCTAAAATAACAGTTGGCAATAGGTGCAAGGAAAACATTAATGGTGTTCTTAGTGGAACAAAAGCCAGGGTTGTCCAATTTTATTTGAAAATAGCTGCAAGAAAAAAAAAACAATATCCTTTGCAACTCGTTTTCTCATCAAAAGAGCGGTTACTGTGTCCTGTGTTCTGAATCTAGAACACTTATATTGAATGGTAGCTAAAAGAGAACTCCAGGCCAAACACAACAATATTTGACAGTTAGATTAATATAGAAAAAAAGTTATAAGCTAGTTGCAAATTGTTAACGTAGGCCTCCTGGCTCTGGAGTGTGCACTTGCCCAATGTTTCAACTAAAAAAACCAGAGTATGCCTTCAACCAGAATAAAAAAATATTTTGAAGATTGTACCTTTACCTCCCACTTTGAAAACCTGATCAAAGACATGCTTACACAGATTGCAAAAAGAGGTTACACAAGAGCTACCTTGTGCAGAATACAGGGTGCGTTAAGGTGCACAGCTATGTTGAGTCTAAATGTAATATATCCACACAAAATGCCTTAAATTACTAAACTATACATGTAAACCTTTAGTAAGGAGTTTAAGTTAAAAATTATTTTTCCTCTAGCCCAATTATTGGTGTCCAATGACAGTCAAATACCAGGAGTACTAGGTGCCCGAAAGAGCGTTCTAATGCTTGACTCTAGGGCACGCTCTGAATCTGTGGGACTCTGGGTGGGAATCTGTGAAACTCTGGAAACAGGGAAGTGGGATTTCTGCTCAGAAAGCACCTCTCAATGAAACTCCCTTGATGAGTCTTTAATACTGTTCTTATCATTTTGCACAAAAATATGTGCAGAATGGTAAGTATCATATTAATATTTTTTCCAATTACGTCCGACTCACTAGTTTAGGCTCAAGGCTAGACTATTGCACAGGCAAGTACATATTTGGAGCTCAGAATAACAACCTTTCCAAACAAACCACTGGAGTACTTTAACAGTAGTTGGAAGAAGCAATTACCATTCTGGAATACAGAGATCCATACACACCAAACCAAAGAAACTGTTATGAGACAGTTAGCTGGCCATCGATCCTGTTTTGTAAGCCACCGCAGTTCAGCACTCCCTGTTTAATGCCTCCAAAGGCGCTGCTTACAGCCGCAGAGAAGATCAATTTAATAGTTTGCTACAATCTTATAATTTTTTTCTATAGTAATGCATCCATCAAAAAAAAATATATTCAGTTCAGTTTCAGTCCCCTGCTCTGCAGTCTTTGGCATCCCCAGTTTTCCTTTAGCTCTGAATAGTTTCTCGGAATCCCCTGTTCTGGGACCGTGTGCAGCTGAAGGGGATTTGGACTTTATGCTGCGGTCAATGAGCAGAGTAGTTTCTGGTCTCAATCCTTCGCTCCCATTGGCTCATAGAACTTTATAGCCTTTCTGCTTCAGTCACTAGTGTCTTTTGTAGGAATAAACTGGGCTGAGCTGCAGCTGGACTGTTATTTGATAGATTTACTGTTTCTGACCCTGCAATGGTATGCTGCCTGGACTGACCTTTTGCCTGTGACCCTGACTCTCCTTTACCTTTACGCCTGGATACATGTATGGTGGACTGATTAACTGTGAATAACCTCTGACTCTGTATTCTGGAGTTGTCTCTAATGGAAACTTTTGTTCTTCATTATCTGTGGAATCCTGGTCTTTGCTCAGTCCCTCCCCAGACTCCATCCTTGGACAGCACAGGTAGTCTTCTGAGCCTGAGCGGCTAGGAGTGTCGGGGAATTGCATCTGACGAGCACTGGTGCTGGACCTTACCTTACACTGTCCAGAGCTTAAGCAGCCCCCATCAACTCAGAATCAAAACAATATTTTTCCTAAAATGTAAACCCAGCTTTATTGACACTACAACTCATCATAGACTCAATTTAATGGTCACAGTCAATCAATGGCATCTATGTTTACATATATTTAGCTTTTACCTAATTTCATTGTCAAATTTATTTAAGAATGACTTTGTGTAAAATGCCAAATATCTTTGAAAAGACAATGATGGAGCTATAAATTTGTTTTTTCTTTATGTAAATGGTTCTTTCAAACCTGATTATTTAACCTGAAGTGTAGATCATTAGTATTGACAATGCTCATCCATTTTTGCACCGTACAAACAAGTTGCTTTTAAAAAAGCTCACCATTCAAAATCAAAATAATCTGATTATTTTCCTGAATGCTAGAGAGATTATCTGATTTCCATGGCTGTTTAGTGTAGGTCATCAAGAAGATCCCAAACCACATATTATAGAATAATCCATGTGGAGGTTGTTACATGTGAGCATAAAATGCAGCAAGGATATCTGGACATCAGAATCTCATCACCTGGAGAAGCATACCAGTATGACAAAGTTTTACATAAACAAAATTATACCAAGAAATGCTTAATTATAAAAAAAAACAAAAAAAAACAACATAGAGTAAAGTAATAGAGTGTAAAAAAATCATTATAGGTCATTTTCTTGACACCTAAAGCTTACTTCTTCCTTGACATTCAGGACTGTATACAGATCTTTAGAGATATCGCCTTCAATGCAGAACTGCTGGTCTTACATTGTACATGATGACATAAAGTCTATGGTTGATAGGTGGAATTCAAAAGAGAAGAGGTTTTGGGAGGCTGTTTATGCTGGAGGAAGAAGCTTGCAGAAGAGACAAGGAAAGTAGAAGCATGGGGTAACTCTACTGGAAGGGTAGTTTTCTCTCTTCCCTGTTTGGCTCTCAGTATGTAACCCTAGATGTTTCTCTGTTCAGGCTGCTAAAATACAATGCACCTATATAGTAACTTGAATGATGGGAATCTGCAATGTGAAATCATGAAAATGGGAGTGCCTCCACTTAGTTACCTCTTGTGTAGTGCAACTGGGAATCCAATTGAGATTGACCTCATTCCCAGGAATCGTTGTTACTCTACTGTACCTTCTGCAGTAATGCTTTAGTCCATGTTTGTTCCTGCATTCCTGCCTTTCTGGTTACTAACTTTTTGACTACAATTGTACACCACCAGATGCAACCTTTTGTTTTGTCCCTCATCTCAGACTCCCTTTGACTGTGTACCATGTCTGGTTCCATTCCTGGTCCACTGCACAGGTGTGTCTGAGGGCCGCAAGCTGGTAGCAGTCCACAGCAAAGCCCATCACCCTTTGGAAATATCTTTGGTGAACACCAGGCAGTTCCTGTGCCTTAGCTTTTTTCACACATGCAGATAACTCAAAGGGTCCATTTCCTAGAGATTTATTACAATAAGAAGCCTCTAAAAACATCATATTGTAGAAACCACTGTGCTACAGTAAAACCAAAAGTACAAGTGGAAATTTAAATAGGCCTTAGGGATCATGTCTCTACAAATATATTCTTTAACAGTTACAAAAGATATAAATCCACTTTGTGTACACCAGATGCCTTTGCTAACCAAAATATTAACATATAAATGAAGCAGTGACATCAAAACTTTGCTGAACATGGCCTGTGCTGAGAGAAGTGCTACGAGAGGCATCCAGCAAGCCCAACTACTTAGGATTGCCTGCAGAAAACTACAGTAGGGGTCAGACACAAGAAAAGAAATAGAGAGCTGTAGTGACTGACCTTTAATAAAGAAAAATTCTTATCAAAAGGAGATGTATATAAAGTACAAGAAGATTCAACTATCAATACATATGCCTTTGGTATTTAGACAGTAGTGGCCTTTTACTGAGTTATGTCTCCATCACATCTAGGTCTGCAGTCACAGAGCAGCTATTTTAAGTGGGCCTGAGTCAATGTATGTTTTTTATTGGTCCGCACTGTCATGTCATGGAGTTGGCCGTCTTGGGGCAAGGTTTTTACATGCTGGCTAGACCCCTGGGGAGTTCAGAGGCGAGTTCTGAAACTGTTAGGGACAAAGGCCCTGCTGGTTAGGGAAAGGGGCTCGGGCCTTTGTAGTTCCTACCCTTCAGTTTGTTGTGGGACCTAAAAATTAAGAGTGAAGGGCCAGTAAGTGGATCGTGTTTCAGGCTACCAAATTACAGATAAAGAATTCAGTTTATGTAAACTTTTTTTGGTGTTGTGATAAGTATAGTTTCACAGACTGTTTCTGTAAAAAGTAAAGGTGTGTGACAGGTTTTAGACTGTAGACAGGAAATTAGACTGTCTAGCATGTAACTATAGAAAAACTTTACTTGCAATCTTTTATTGATTATTTCATTGAGATTTCTTCTGGCCACTAACAATTCTGCCACACCTTGGGCGGGTTTTTATATGTGCTTATATATGGGCTTATCTATGTAATTAGATGTTTGCTTGGAGCTTAGTTCACACAGTTCAGTAAGCTATTTAATTTCAGTTTGACATGCTTGATCTATGGAGTCTGATTTACAAGGATATTGTATTGCTCTCAATTAGATTCTATTGTGTGTGGACAAAACCAGGAGAAGGCCAGGATTTGTAGGTGGGAAGATAAATCTGCTAGAAAGTAATATTACTTTTAAATAAGCTAATTCTTCAACAACATGGATACTAAAGGCTAAAACAAACGGTAGTTTCCCTTCTCTAAAGACATCATTGTAATGTTTTAATAAATATTGTAATCTCCTATATTCTGTCTATAGAAATACACAATTTATTTATAGTTCATGTAAACAATCCCAATTAAACCAAAGATGAAGGATTTCAAGAGAAAATTCTATTTTTGAAGCTTTGGTATTAGCTCTGTATTACTGTGGTTTATTAAATAAACGCTTGTACATTTATGTAAGTGCTTTGTTATTACAAAGCACTGATCTCCTAATGAATGCAATCTATCACAATGACATTATGTTTAGATGAAGAGATGCCTTGCTGGCATTCCTAGGGACATGTGTAAAAAAAGGCCTGGACGAGAATAAAGGTAGATGAAACAGCGTATTCTATCCACATGTTAAATTTGAAAAAGCATGCAATCAAAGCCTGAAATAAAATGGCATATGATGAACAAGTAGGCTGAAATAGAATAAAGAATAACTGAAGGTTTGTTATCTGGTGGGGAGTTGTCCTCAAATATCAAAAAGGGTAGCTGCTGCTGGGGCATGCAAGCCATTGTGACTAGTTCATTTTAAATGAGACCTGTCCAAAATCCACTGGAATAAGCTATTATCTGGAAAAAAAAGTAATAATTTTCATTCAAATGCCCAGGGTCAGATTTCTTCTTCTTCTAGGCAATAGACATGATAGGCTTAGTAAACTCAACATGTCCCTTTAAAAACATTTTTGTTGAGGTAAGAAATATTTAAGAAAAGCAGGTGAGATACAGACATCACCAATCCACAGAATCAATGAAGCAGAAACAAAGAGATCCTTGCACAGTAGCTTTCTTTTTAGCAATAACAACAGGGCAGCACAGTATTGATCACAAACTCCAAATTGTGAAAATGGTGATTGGAAGCAGTAATGCCTCAATGATCCCATACTGTAGATATAAAACTATGGGGCCATAGTACTGCTAGGTGGTCCAAGTAAAATAGCAAACCTTGACTTATTAAGTTCTGTTGTCTTCAGTTTCAATATATTCCTGAAATTTTTTTATAGATATAATTTTTAGATACTTTTTTATGTAAATGTATTAATATTTTTATTATGCTTAGTGATTCTTTGCATTGTCAAATTATGAATTAAAACTAAATTAGTTACAGTACAAAGTATATTGAATCTGACATCATGTTTTACGTTTTTGGGTAAATGGGTGTTGAATAATATATGTGATAAAAGAACATTACCCTTTTGAGTATTAAAAGGAAAAAAGAAGGATACTAGAACAATGACATATTGTTTGTGGATTACAGTAATGGTGCCCGTGAAGACCATAGGGCTTTTGATTCAGTACAGTCTGACCTTGAAAGCCCTATTGCTTAATATTGCTAAGTACAAATTTTTTTCATCATTTCCTTCAGCACTGTCCCACCCATGTTTAGATGGAAACTAGATATTCAACATATTTTTCATATTTTTATATTTCCATGTTAGAAGTAAAGTTTAGCTAATTAAAGCTTTTACAGGAAAAGTCTGAGATATGCTGTTGTCAAATACATTACCAAAGTTTTCACAGTTTACATGGTCAACATTTTATTATTTTCAGCTCCCATCTGTATTCTGGGAACCCCCTTTGATTACCTCTCCTTATTGCAAAAAAGTCCCAAAAAATCTACTGTGAGTTTCTTGTTTTTCTCACAAAAAGTGTGCAAAAAGAATGGATGCATGGTATGCTTTTATAATATTTTATTTGAGGCCAATGCATTTTGGGAGTTGCATAAATCCTTATTTAGGTGCCTAACCTCTTCTATACAATAGATACACAGTGTATGTAAAATATAGTGAAAAATATAGTGAAAAAATATATATATACAAAATATAGTGAAAACACCCTTACAGCATCTTATACAGGGAAGATAATGGCTAAGCAATAATTGTGCCAGAACTGTCCCCGTGGTGTCTATGCTGCTCCCCGGTTGTTGGCTTCTTATGAGGGTTTTCCATGTTACCTTTGGTGGCCATGTGCAGTTGCATGTGCTTGCCTTTTCACTTCACAGTCTCTAGAGACACTGAGCTAGCTGCAAGAGGTGGTGGGCACATGTTCTGCCTAGGGGATCTGCTTCTCTCATCTCCAAGCCAACGACATGCCCAATCCTGACCCCACCTGATCCCTATTTGAGTAGGCAGGTATAAATTATATACAACACTTAAGCATCTGGCAGCTGTGTCCAGTTCCAGTAACTTCTCCTGGCTACTCTCTAACATTTAGCCCTTGGATGCTGTATTCAGCGGAATGGTACCCATGGTTGACCTTGGCTATCTCTGTTGACTACTATCTCAGCTTTTGCCCTTGGATACTGCCACTGGTGGACTGCCAGCTGTGTCTGACCTCAGCTACATCTTCTAACTAATCTCTTGTTTCTGGCCTTTGGGTACTGTGTCTGGCGAACTGCCACCTGTGTTTAAACCCCAGCTACTACTCCTGATAACTATCATGCTTTACCTCTCATCATCCTTTGATCTACCCAGTCATATTCTCTAGATTCCTTTGCCTTGCCTTTGTTTACTTTCTTAGTCCTGGTTTTCTACCATCCTTTGTACACTTAAGTGCTGGAGGCATCTGAATGCTATGACAGCACAAGTAGTCTACCAAAACTGAAGCGGGGCTTGCTAAAGGTGAAGCGGGTGGCTTTGATTGGACGATTGCCATATGACCTACACTGACACCGGACAAGGGAGTAACAGATTGGTTGATAGGTTTGTATGTTTATGACATTAGCCTTTGCAGTGAGACCTGGAAACACTCAAATGGCCGAGGGAACTCATCAAGACTAAAAATAGTGTTGGACATGTTTCCTCAGAAATAACACATAGCAGAATTAGAGGGGACTTTAATAAAAATGTGTACTTAATGCCTAATTTATTTTCCACCAAAAATGCAATTCCAAGGAAATGGACCCACTCAAACCAGCCCTGTCCAATGTCAAAATCATATCTGCATGATTGTATTAATTGCATTGCTACCTGTTTGACTGATTAGATAATATTGAGCACTTGCTACAAGTACTTGTCTGTAAAAATACTGAATGCATTTGCTTCATTCATTTCTTACAATCTACTAATTGTTACAGGGTTTCAGTATAAACTTGGGCAAATGACAATAAGTCTAAAAAATCCACATTTTTTCATTACTGTATTACTCAGACTAGTATGGCTGAGTCACACCAGACAAACTCATAAAACCTATTTAAATGAAACGTGTTAGACAGGGTGAGGTCTCAGGGTAGGTGTTGAACACCTTCAGGAATAACTTTACCTGTGCTTTGGGTGTACTAAAAGATATGCCATTGCTTGAATATGTTTACACATGTTTACTGTATGGGGGCAGCAACTATTTGTCTTAAATGAAATATGGTTTCCATGACTCTATATAGGCTTTATGCCAGACACTATGTCACGATGTACTACGTTTGATATTATTGAAGACATTTTAATATCTTTGGTGGCTTGTGGTGCCAAGAAGCATTATCTCTCTGTTGGTGACCCATAACAAGTAAAGGCATGCTAGCTTATATTTATTATAATATCTAACAGCATCTTTGCCCCAAAAATGAGTAAAGCTCCTCATTTAGGGGACAGAGTAATATCATCTTTATCCAATTTTTCTATCCAATTTTTAAATCAAAAAGGCACAAATGAAAGCCTTGAATCACATCCTAATTATTGCAAGAGGGGATGGTGGGATTTAATTTGAAAGTAACAGCAAAATACAAAATAGATATAGGTATATAGGTATATATATTATTGGTATTTAAACATATAGTAGACAAAAACCTTCAAACACCCAAACCATGGGTTAAAAAAAGTGAAAAATTACTTCAGACTAATTTTCTGTTGCATTATTAAAACATCAGAAAAAGATTTTTTGTTCACATATGTACTGATAGAACAAATATTTATACCACATGATAATACTTAATTATTATCATCTATAATTTATATAGTTACCCTCTGTTAAAGGTTTTTGTCTACTTGTTACTTGTTAGAGATGGTCTACCTAGGTAGAGTTTTTTGTATTTGGGGATGTTCATAATATAAGTGATATAAACTAATAGCAAAACAATCCAGTACAAGGAAAATACCTCAAGCTTAAGAGGCCTCCATATAATAAAACCAGAGGTCAATAAACTGAAAAGAAATAAAACAGTCTGAAGATCAATATAGACATAACAGTCAAACTTCACTGTATATCACAAAAAAATAGAAAAAGAAAAACAAATTATTACAATTTGTTCGGACTAAGTACAGGAAAAGGTCTAAAGGTCTATAGGACAGGATATTGTCATTCATCAATTATTAACCAAAAAATATGAATATGCAAAAAAAAAAGAGGAAAAGGAGATTAATGAGAGGGGAGTGTCAGGATGGATAAAGGAGGGAAGAAAAACATGCAAGTTGTATACTATAATAAACAAAAAGAAACGCTATGTCCCCAAAAACCTCTGACATGAGCATCGTAGATTGTAATGGCTCACAGAATCTATACATGGGAGAACATTTAAAATCAATGCACTTTAATCAGTGAACCCGGGTAATCCAGCAAACCTGGAATTTGTTAGCAATGTTTTTCAATCCTGGACTAGATCCATTGCAGGTTTGCTGGATCACCCAGTTCACTGATGAAAGTGTATTCTTCCCAGCCTTGAATGGGGGGTCCAATGAGGGAGGGACCAAACATTTCTAAAGCAATGTTACCTGCTAAAAAATGTGTAATTCTTTTCAGAAAATCTTGTGATACTCAAATAAATGGAGTTAAACAGAGATATAGTTGAATATCTCTATTATTATCCTAATTTTATCATCCTATTGATTGTATGGCGCTGTGTAATATGTTGGCGCTATATAAATCATGTGATTTCAAAATATTAATAATAATAATAATAAAAATAATAATAATAATAATAATAAAAATAATAATATATATTTATTGGGACGAGTAACGCCTAATAACCACTTATTATAATACATGCTATAATTAAAATTAGGGAAAACATTCAGACAACACGTGAGTAGGGCTGTATATGGGTACTGTACTGGCTTGGGCACACCTAATGTTTCACCCTTTGTGCCATGCAATAATTTAAGAAAACAATTCTAAAATATGCTATTAGAGGAAACATGCTTTATGGTTTATAGGCAGAACTCTTCACCAAACATTAAGTTTCTCTGCTGCACTAAGCACCACGTGTTCCTACATATAAAGTGCAAAAAAAATGCAGTGTGGAGCACATATTGAGGATGCGGATGGTGGTGTCAGCTTGCTGCTATAAAAAGTCCCCAGATGTAATAAAAGTTATATATTTCCAAGGGCGAAAAGCACATAATTAGAATACTAGAGAGACATTTTAGAATTACCCAAAAGTTCTGTCTCAAGGAACTAAAATCAGAATGCAAGGACAAGGCCCCATCAAAGATAAACAGACATACAGAAAAGAATTGCTTCAACTTTAAAAACACCCAGAGAAGATCAAAGCCCTGGAATATAAAGTATTAATTGTAATCTTGGATTATTTTGTTAACCCATCCAGCTTCCTGTTGGCAGCACAGTCTAGCGTCACATGTCATACAGTATGTAGGTGCCATTGTTTGCTCTCCTTCTTGGTTGTCAGGCAGTCCAGTATAGAGTCAGTGCCCTTTATTCTTTCCTTCAGACTTCAATTGTTTAAAAAACCTGCTGAGGCTCCCTTTTAGAGGATGAGCAGCCAAAAAACCCATTAATGTCACCTTTGTCCTGATTACAATCCTGACAGTGCTGGCACGTAAGTGTCTTGGATTTGAGTGGGTGATCCTGATGCAAATCCTTTTGACTGCTTCCCTGTGTCCTTTCGCCTGTGATTTAATCTCTGTAGGTTTTATCAAGGTCACTTAGTATCCAATGACAGAAAATGCTTGCTTTTGTTCCTCACTGCTGAACTGTGTCAATAAGAATTGTTGTATCAATTTCAGCACAGAAAATGTTCCTAACTTCTCTAGTCAATGATAAATTATATTTTCTGTTGTTAAAAAAAACTAAATTTTTATAATATAGGAGAAAATGTGACATAGAATAAGTCAATACATTCTGGAAGTACTGAACACCCTGCTCCAAAATGATCTTTATTAAAACAGTGCCCTTTTTTTGGATACAAATCCATCTGTCTTTATGTGTTTTACCTTGACACCATGTCCCATTTTTGTGGGCTGATGTATAGACCTCTACATAACTGCCCTATTTAACTACCAAAAGAGTTTAAATAACCCAAACCATTCATCCCAAAATTATTTATTTTGGAAAAAAAAGTTATGTGATGTGAGTTGGACCAATCATTTTTTGCTGTTCTTCATGAACCATGTACCCAGGAGCTTTGTCTCTTTGTAGTTCTTTTCACTGGCTTCCATTTCACCTTAGAATCAAAGTCAAGCTCCTCTGCTATGTATTCAAATCCCTCCACAGATAGAAAAATACTCCCCTAGCTGCTCTCCTTGCTCCTCCAATGACCTACTAATGACTTCCTCACTCATAACCTCATCACATGCACAGCTACAAGACTTTTCTAGAGGTGCCTTGACTCTCTGAAATGGTCTTTCACATCCTATGCTCCTATCTTCCATTCATTTAAAAGAGCACTCAAAACTCATCTTTTCAAACTTACCTACCTGTCTTCTTCTGTCTCTTAAACCCTCACTACTTTCCACTATTCTATATCTCTCCTCCTCTTCTGTGCTACTTCCCCCACCTTCTAGATTGTAAGCTCTTCTTGGCAGGGTCCTCTCATCTTCTTGAGTCACTGTCTGTATCCGTCTGTCATATGCTAACCCTATTTAATGCACAGCGCTGCATATTATGTTGGTGATATATAAATACTGTTTACTATTATTGATAATAATCATGATAAATAAAATAAAAAATGATAAAAAAGAGGGGGAAAAGCAAACAAATGTTCTATTAAAAAGCAGAGAATCTGACATTCCCTAAACACTGCCCGCTGGAGAATCAATTGATGCCATTGAAACCCAAGAACCTGGAAGATGCTCCACCAGGGAAAGTTTGAGGGAATATCAGATTCCAGGCTTTATAAATAGACCCCCAAGAGTTTATTTAGTGTTTAAAGCAAGGGAAAATATTTGTATTGCTTCTATATATTTTTTAAAATTTTAGTAAATGTACTTGACTGTTTTTGATTGTTTTTAAGGTTAAAGCCTCCAGGTATAATATTAATTTTTTTCCCAGCATTTCCATCCTGCTTCTGGGACTGGAGCTTTTTTATTTTCTTCATTCTTTTTTGAGTAATTTTGTGTCCACTATATCTCTTTAAATAACACAGAAGAAATGTCCTCTAAATATGAAGACATATGGGCCTTGCCAACACTGAAAGAAACAGATGTGAGACATTGAATGTGGGTGGATAAACTTGCCAACATTTACCCAAAAAACTAAAGTTTAAATAACAGCTTAAAGTAAACATAGTCTTTATTTGCCTCATTTGTATATCTTAAAAAGCCAAACAGCTCAATTTTGGCCTCATCTGACCACAACACTTTCACTTAGTTCTCCTCTGGATCATTCAGATGTTCATTGGCAAACTGCAGACGGGCCTGTACATGTGCTGTCTTGAGCAGGGGGACCTTGCGGGCTCTCCAAGATTTCAGGCCTTCACAGCGCAGTGTGTTACCAATTGTATTCTTGGTGACTATGGTCCCAGCTGCCCTGAGATCATTGACAAGTTCCCCCCGTGTAGTTCTGGGCTGCTTTGTCACCATTCCCATGATCATTGCAACTCCACGAGGGGAGATCTTGCATGGAGCCCCAGACCAAGGGAGATTGACACTTATTTTGTGTTTCTGCCATTTGCGAATTATCGCGCCAACCGTTGTCACCTTCTCACCAAGCTGGTGTGCGATAGTCTTGTAGCCCAGTCCAGTCTTGTGTAGTTCTACAATCTTGTCCCTGACAACCTTAGACAGCTGTTTGGTCTTGGCTATGGTGGCTAGTTTGGAATCTGATTGCTTCTGTGGACAGGTGTCTTCTATACAGGTACTGTAACAAGCTTGGATTAGGAGCATTCCCTTACAGAGGGTGCTCCTAATCTCAGCTCATTACCTGCATACAGGGAAGATACCTGGGAGCCTGAAATCTTGCTGGTTGATAGGGGATCAAATACTTATTTCACTCATTACAATGCACATCAAGCTCTGACTTTTGCGCACTGGGTTTCTGAGTGTTCTTTCGTGGTTGTTCTGTCTCTCACACCTACAATAAACCTACCATTACAGTTATAGACTGGTCATTTCTTTGTCAAACGTACTAAAAGGCAAACGTACTAAATTAGCAGGGGATCAAATACTCCTTTCCCTCAGTGTATATACAAGGGCTGTTTGACAAGTAATGAGCCTCAACCATAAAGACAAAAGCTAGGAACTTTATTTTCTATACATTTTAAATATAATCTCCATGAAGCAAAATGCACCGTTCAGATCTTTCTTTTAAGGCCTCTTTTATAGAACTCAACATCTTCGCCCTCAAGGAAGTCCTCAACAGCCTTGATAGGCTACCCTTAGGATACCCTTTTAGGTATTTTTTTCAAATTCTAAATAGATAATAGTCTGGGGCCATATCTGGTGATGTGAATTTTAGACACAACCAGAATTTTAGACACAACCAAACAATCCTAAAAGTACCCTAAAGTCATATACTTACCTGTGAAATTCCTTGAGAACAACTGCTGTGTAACCCTCTTACAACACCCTTAGATAGAGCAATCTGCTTGAAACCCCCACCCGTAATCATTTCTTCTCCTTTTCAGTTGGTTCTTTTCTGACCAGTAAACAAAATATGCTCGTGACAAATCACACAAGTGGTGCTTTTTTAAAATGTTGACAGCTCCAGTTAGAAGCCTTAAGTGCCACAATTACAATGTTTTTACAATGTTTTTTAACAGATTCATATAGTCACCCAAGTATCCTAAGATCAAACAAAAGATCCATTCTCCTAAAAAATAAATCAAAACACAGAAAAAATACCATGTGGATTGGTTGAATTTGATCTTTAATTATCAGTGCTGCAGAGTGTAATTGCTAACCACTTTGCCACTAGGTTATCTCATAATTAAAAACTATTTATAATAAACATTAGAAATAATGCAATAATTCTTGCAATGACAGATGGATTAAAGAAACAAAGAAGGGATGTATATGTGCCACAACCATAACCTAGAACCATGTAAATATGTAACCACTTGGTGTCACTATTATACCAAAGAGCAAAAATAGGCCATGGAAAGTATTTCCAATGCCAGACCATGGTTATGGAAAATAGTCCCTCAAACAGCGCAGGACTGTGGTAAAAGATGGCTCTGCAAAAAGTCCCCAGCATATTAATATATATATTTAAGAAGACTAGTGGAGCAATAAATATTCAAAATGTTATAAAGCTAAATGATCAATGTGTTATATTAATTACACAGGGTTGGCTGAGGCTGAGAAGTATATATACGTCCAAATACACAAGTTGGCACATTCATTATTTTAAAATTGAAACATTGCCAGATTGCCAGTCTGGGTCTGCTCCCTGTACTGAGTTTTTTTTAATGATATCATCTGTAAAAACCATCATTGTTTCCCTACCTCTTTTGCTTGTAAAATTGAAACCATAGATGTTCTGTTTTCTGAAATTTGGTTTAGATCTCTTGTCCCATCTGCTCTCTCCCCTATCTGTCCACTCAATGCAATCCCCTTGCACTTACTCCATGCCTTTCCTCCACACTGGCCCCAGTACTATATGAACTGTTCAAGCTTTTTCCAACCATTTGTATTTTCCCCTCAATTTTCAAACACACTTTTGTGTTCTTTGTACCAAAGTAATCTTCCCTTGACTCATCTCCACATGTTTACAAAAGAATTGACCCTCTTTGTTCTGGCTTTGGACCCACAAACTCATTACAAAGGTGGCCAATGACCCACCCAATTAGGATCTTTACAGTTTATCGATATTGTTTACACCCCGCTCTCTTGATTCCCTTTTCATCTATCCCACTGCACATTTCATCTCTCTTTAAATTGTGATCTCTCCACCCCACTCTGCTTCCTGTTCCGTTTTCCCTAAGGCTCCTTGGACCTGGACAGTTTCCTCCACTCCCTTAACAAACTTATCTCCTTCTTTGGCCTACAACACCATTTGTATACAGAGGAAACACAGAATTATGTGTCTTCTTCTGTCCTAGATAAAGGTTTGGGCTTCATGACATTTTGTCATAAATTGCTGTCAGATACCTGAAACTCAATTGTGAGACAACTGACATACTTATCCTTCCCTTTTCACCACCTATAGCAACATTTATTGATGTTTTTACCATGGGGGAACCCTTGAAATAACTTTCAGATTCTAGGGAATCTCTGTTTCATCCACAACTCACAGTACATGTTTGGGGTCATAATGCTTCTTACATTGTTGGCCAATAGAAAGAATGTCACCCTTACATATAACCAAAAAGATCATTGGTGTCAGGTAAACAGACCTGAAACATCCATATCTCAAGAAATCGCTAGCAACCTTTGAAGGAACTCTGGTTAAGAAACACTATTCTTAAGCATCCCGTGACATCTCTTTTAACTGTAATTAACACTGCTTCTCACTGATCACTATCACTATCTGCACTCCTATTCACTCCTCCCATCTCTAGTTGGTGCCACTTCCACCTGTGCAACATCTTCAAAATACAACCCCTCCTTTTCTCAGAGTCCACAAGGGGCAAAGGCTCTGGGGTTCCTAAACTCACTGGTTCCATCGTTTTAACTAATAAATTAATATGATTATTAATCATATTAATGATTATAATATGAAATTAATCATACTTCATATGATACTTCAAATTGCTGTTGAACCTAATATAGAGGTGTATATTAGGTATATCCTAAGGTGTAGCCTTCAGGACTGTCACTAGTTAGTTAACTACCAGCAGGTAGCAGGTATGGAGTCAATGAATTATTAGGACTCTTTAGCTGTATAATCATTTAGGTTATATAACTTACAATTTGCAATTGATTGTTTGGTATTGGAATAGATAATTTGTTGTTAATAAAGCCAGTTGAAAGATAAGCCACCCAAAGATTAACCATTACCTAGGGTAATAGACTTGTAAAAAAGGGCGGTCTACAAAATCTAGTTAAACAGCATTTATTTGTCACTATATCTATACATAAACATTACACACTATTCATTTTATTCTTTCTTATTGTCAGCTCACATAACTTATGGTTGTTAAAAAGTATATCTGTTCCAAAGCCTGTTCTATGATATGATATGGATGGGGTAGCCATAACGGTTTAAGAATATATCCTTTTTAGTTGAACTGGACAGTGAGGGATGGTAAAGAATTCAGTTGTTCAATTTGAGCAGTGTGTGTCTGAACCAGCAATCCAGCAATTAGGGCTGTACTATAAACACAGTGGTTAAAACTGTTGAAAGATGATTATAGTTATTAGAGGATTTAAATCTGTCTTGCGTTCTAAAAAAATAATGGTTACCTATGCCTTTCCTTCTTATTAAACCTATTTGTAAATAAAAGAAACAGGTTATTTCTTACTGATTTCAAAATTACATTCTGTTGGCTCAAATGGTTACTCTGATTGTTAGGGCTTAACACTCTAATAGTTTGTCAGAATTTTCTAGCAGGAACTAGAATATGGAACCCATCTCTAACAATTCTACTATGTTTGAACTGTTTCCCAGGAAAAAGTATTTTTATACATAGACTATCTGGTGAAATAGACACCACTGATGTTTGCTTAAGTTGCATTTTACACTTGAAGTGGAACTCTAGTCAATAGGATTTGGAGACCCCAATGGAAGTTAGCTGTTTGCTTCAAAGGACACTTTTTGTAACAGAGTAGACTTCTGCTATTTTCAAACCTGTGGTTCAATGCAGTAGTCTGCCACATTCACAACTGCGATCCCATTCAACTGAATGGAGCAGTTTAGAACCACTTTGTCCATGAGGTATCGGGCATTTACAGTGGATTGAATGGAGCATATTGCTTCTGGACAACCTTGAGTGGTCAGCTGATTAGTAGATATCAGTAGTATGTAGACAGTACAGAGGCCAGGAGTACTGCTCATAAATACATCAGTATTAAGTATTACAGTGTAATAGAGTGCAGAGGTCAGGAGTAATACAGAGCAAATCTGTCAGTAGTATGTAACACAAAGTGCACAGGGCAGGATCAAATGATTTAATGCAGCTGATATTTTACCAGTGAATGTCATTTCAGACTTGATACATATACAGTCCTGATGCTGATGAGAAAACACTACTGGTCTCATTGTTTAACCTGGGTATTACCACCAGATTTTTAGACCTTGCTTAGTCCCAGAAAATAGAAAATACTCCTAAACATGGTGTTGTCAGGGTTATGCAGTGTTCAGTTGGTGCTTTATTCTCTTTTCAAGAAATGTAAAAAAGCATGAGAGTACAAAAACATGCATCCAAACATCCATCTTTTCCTGATATATATATATATATATATATATATATATATATATAAATACATATATTGCTTTTTCCCAGCCCAGCAAGCTATGCTATACAGGTACACATCAGTATGGGCGATGTGACTCTGGCATAGGGACCAAGTAGAAGGTGGTAGCTAGGTGGTAGGACAGTATATATGATCATCCCTTCAGCCCTCCTTTTCCGTACATGCCTACTGATGAGTAAACACATGCTTGGGTGGCACACTCCATTGAAGGTGGCTGAGACATTTGTGCCATTTCTTGTGCCATTGTTGAAAGACAACATCTAAACAATTGCTGTTCCCACAACCCATAATCAAAGGGTATGTTGCATTTAGAACGCAAGAAGCTTTTCACACACTGTTTCCACACTTCTGTTTATACTTTGCTGTCTTATCTGGGTATATGGAAGCGTGAACACCTTTTATTTGAGATTTTTATGACTAGAGACTGCCGTTACTATGGTAATGGTGTGAGATCAAAAAACAGCCACATAGGGTATTTATAGACTAAATAGTGTCACAATATAGTGAATCTGTACATGTAGCACACCTTCAGTTACAGTGTCCAAAATTTATTTGCTGGAATATCTGTGTGACTTCATATTATTTTGATGCCTCTAAAAGCAGCAGAAAAAGCATAATAGGCTATAATCTGGTTTGCATTTGATGTAATTTGACATATCACCTTTAAACCTTGTTATTACAGATCAATGTAGTTAATAGATATCTAAGTCCAGAATTTTTTTCACCATAGTGGACCATTTTTCCACTTCACCCATTTTACATAAAAATTATTTTCAGTGATAATCATTAATATTGCGAATAATGATTAGTGGAGTAGTGTAAACGAGTTTTAAAATGGTCCTAACATTGGTGGTCAGTGGGAGGCATGATGCCCCCTAAAAATTGGTGGCCAGTGGAAAGAATGAAGCATTATCCCCAAAACCACAAATATATTGGTTTTCTTCCCAGAGACCACTGGTATAAGTTTAAATCTAACTACCAATGTAAGATGCATTTTTACCTGGGGACCACCAATGTAAGAAACATTCTCACAGAGTGTGAACAGATATATTTTTACTTTATATAGAAGGGTTGTCTACCCTTCTATGTGAAAAATTTTTTTTTGAGTTTAGGTGAATATAAATATTTTAGTTAAATAGCTCTGATTACTTTCAATGATATATTTTATCAGATATTGGATCAGATATATTTTATTGTAACTTGGCTTTTTTCTGTTAATCAGATTTTTTAATCATTGCTGATTCTAATGAAATTGCTTATAATTAGTTGTAAGTTGAAATCTGTGTGACTAATTAGGGACATCAGTATTCATGCTAATTTGTAATTATCAGCATATATTTTTGTAAAAAATCAAACTCTGCAGGGATTGTGCCAGCAGAATATGAAATATAAACCTTACAGGTGAACATAAATGTGATGAGTACAGGCTGATGCATATCACAGTCTGTAGTAGTTCTGCTGTTTTATCTAGTAGTAAATTAATCAATGGATAGAACTGTTTTCATTTTTGGGGGTGCCAGGAGTATAAATGTAGATAGTAAAAAAACAAAAAATGCTATACTGGTAAGATGAATTACTATTTTTACATGCACAGAGAAGATAGAACATCTGTCACTAGCAAAAATACATTGTTGGCGATTAAGCTTTGTCTTTTAGCAAATGTTTTCAATCCTGGACCAGATCCATTCCAGATTTTTTGGACCACTGATAAAAGTGTATCTTCTCCAGTCTTGGAAAGCTTTATTAAATCAGGTCATTGTTTGTATCTGTCTGTCCTTTGCAACACCTAAATAATACATAGCGCTGCATAAAATGTTTGTGCTATATAAATACTGTATATTTAATATTAAGATGACACTTCTTAACGTATTGCTTCCCTTACATTAGGGATACTAAATAAAGGTGTGGATTTATCCATCTAATCACTCCATTTATTTTCTGTTATCTGTTTAGTATAACAGAAACACAAGGGCATCAAAACCAAACAAATATATAATTTTGCTGCCCCGCAAAAGATTACCTTAAACCCCGAAAACATTATTATGAAGTGCAAATTACTCAAATCTTGTGCACACAAATAAACATAATTCCAAAACTGCTTTTGTTGTAGGTGCTGGATATGTCAAGTTAAAACTCAAATTAAAAGTAAGAAACTATAGTACCCAAAGCTGTCCATCAGCAATTCCTAAAAGCTTTTCTAACTCATAAAATTAAAATTAGCAAAGTCTTTAAGCCCTAGAATTATTGCTTTCATTGCAATGTGCACTGTGATATTGTCATGTTTTCTTTTAATTTGATAAAAAATGCTTTTTTAAGTATAACATACTTTTATTACTATCACAAGTGGCTGGTTAGTCCCTTATGTGATAGCACTGTGAAGGTGTAAAGTTCTTTTTAAAAAGGAATTGTTTTTTTTTAGATCCCTAATGCTTCCTCAGCACTTTGCAAATGCTGTTTGAGCAGAAAGTGATCTCAAATTGCTTCCACCTTTTCTGGTTCTGATAAATTATTTAGTGAACTTATTAGTGTGTTTGGGATTATTATAATGTTGAAAGATCTATTTCCCCTTCAACATATCGATGACCTTACATTCTTATCAAGCTCACTTTATTATGATACAAATTTTTTGTTGACTTGCTCACTACAAGCTGTCCAGGCCCTGAAGCAACAAAGCAATAATAAGCATTATTATATATTCCCCCCTTTGCTGTCATCAGTGTGTCTAATGTTACTATGGCCAAACAACTCAATGCTTGATTCATCACTTCATAGCATTTTGTTCCAGAAGGTCTGGCACTTGTCTATAGCTTACTTTAGTCATGATCTAAAGTTCTTTTTGGACAGCAAAGGCTTTTTCCTGGCACACCTACTATGACGGCTAAATTGGGGCAACAGCTTTCTGATTGTATATTCATACACCAACAATTGTAAGAGTTACCTGTAGATTGCTTGATAAAATTGTAGGAGTTTTTCAGACTCAGAGTTGTAGTTTAGATGTTTACAGTCTTTCAGGCTGAATGACACCCCGAAAGACTCAAACATACAGGGCATCAAAACTCTGATTACACCTGGTTAAAAGAACAACTTTAAAAACTCATGGCAATAAATTACAGCTGAGTTTAACCTAGTAAAAGAAAAAAAATAGGTACCGGTACATAATGCAAACACGTTTGCTTCCATTTTCTTAAAAATGTTTGCATGCAAAACTTGGCTGGTGTTACTTAATTTAAAAGAACCAGGATGTCAAGAAGAGCAAATAAAACATCTTGCTGTTAATAATCAGCCCTGCCAATTTTGTGCTAAGATGAGGATATAAGGTTTAATCAGTGTTGCAAAAAATAAATATTTGCCATACCTAAGGCTGTTTTCGTCCTGCTTCCTGCTGATTCTCATGTATATGCTAGATAAAGAAGGTATTGTAATACTTGCAAGGTAACTTTAGCAGAATTTCACAATTTAGAATGTGTATAGCTGTGAAAATTAAAATACTTGAGTACTTTTAAGGCAGGTTTCACTTGACTGAACATAGGACTAATTTAAGACATGACATTGAATTCAGGTTTAGAAGCTGATATGACTTCTTTATTAAGAATAACAGGGGCGAGAGAAAGGGCTTTTACCAACATTTCTAATAATGATGTAAGAACAAGTTAAGCATATGCAATAGTATTACCTAATATTATTGGCCTGTTTGTTTATGGTTTCAGACTGTTTACCTAAATATTGAATATATGTACCCTTTTGAATACATGTAAATATCACATTTTCTTACATTAAACCAGGTTTATAAGTACGTACATTATGCATTAAGAAAAAAGTAACATCAATCTGGTTACTATATTATTTGCAAAATCAACTGTAGTAAATGTAAATATATTGTTCATAGAGTGCTGCTCTCCTGTTGTCTTTCTTAATTATAAACACTTTGTCTCTTACATAAAATTAGTTATTATTTTACCCCCTTGCAGTGAAGTACACTTAGGTTTATATTAACAGCATTGCAGGTCATTTCATGGCTACTGACCATACAAATATGTTGGGGCAGTTAGCAGTACAGCAGAAATATTTGCCCTAATGTTTGTTTACAACCTCTCCATCAGAGGCTTAACCAACTTCATGTATGTATATCATGTGCTCATCCACTCGCATTCAGTGGCAGAACCCCAGCATGCTACAGGCTTTACTCTTTCCACTTGTGTTTTTACCAATATATAGTAGTCCACCCATCTTTCTTTTAAGCCTCCTAAACCCTGCCTTTGCCATTGTGGTATTGGTGAACACTCTACTTCTTTTTAGCCAGTGCAAACCTCCTTCCTGTCTCTTCCTTCTGAAACCTTTGTATTAACCAAGCTTTCTTATATGGCCAGCGAGTAGTGATCAATGTCCACACAACCAGATTTACCAGGTGAACTCAATACTGTAAAGCTTTCTGTGCGGAATAAACAAAACTTCTAGAATTGTAGGTTTAGTTGTAGATGATTTTATATCATAATCTGACTTTCCACAAGATCTGTTTCTTTCAGAATTCTGACTCTGCATGGAAGACTAATCACTCTTCATCTCAAAATCAATGAAATGCTTGACTACCCCAGGGGTAACACATACAACATTACTACACTCTGCTTGGGGAAACACAAACACCCACAACATGGTGACTGCTTGTTTACACCAAAAACACAACTCCCATGTCTCATCCTAATTATGGCATACTGTTAGCCCTGTGGGTCGTGCCGGCGCTGCTGCTCCTAATTGCAGGCACGGGTGCCGGGTCCTATCTTTCAGGTAGCGTAACCCCAGTACCTGTGTTCTATGCCAGAGTTTCCTTCCTGCTGGAGACTTGCACTGGTGTTTGAGCTGGCGTGGGTGTGTCTCTCTTCATCTATGAGGTAACACATACACGCATTCTGTTTCTACAGCCTATGGCGGGATCTCTGTTGGTATTTAAAGGCACTTCCTACTACAGGAAGTTGCCTGAGCAATCTCATGGTTTTAGCTTGTCTAACTCCTAGTGCAAAGGTGCTTCTTCTGTCTGCTTTGCTGTGTATCGGACCTTGTTTACTGAACCCTTGGACTTTGCCTGTTTGCCACCTGACCTTGACCTCAGAATATGTTTATGGACTTTTGCCTGATTGCCGCCTGACCCTGACATCAGATCTTGATTATGGACTTTCTCTGATTGCCACCTCCCTCTTGGCCACGCAAGCGCCCTCGGTGCTTGCACGGAGTACCCTGACCCCTCTGGTCAACTGCCACTGACCTGGGTATTGCTCTGGAGTGGCACCTGGCAGCTACCCTGCGGCTCAAGCCTATCCTCACCATCAGAGGCTCTAGTGAAGACCAGGTAGCGGCTTAGTTACGCCCCTCCAGAGCATACCCAGTCAGTGGCACAGTGGGTCCACACCTGCGTGCATTACACATACACACCAGGAATGATGTTTATCATGGTTTTAGCTTGTCTAACTCCTAGTGCAAAGGTGCTTCTTCTGTCTGCTTTGCTGTGTATCGGACCTTGTTTACTGAACCCTTGGACTTTGTCTGTTTGCCACCTGACCTTTACCTCAGATTATGTTTATGGACTTTTGCCTGATTGCCGCCTGACCCTGACATCGGATCTTGTTTATGGACTTTGTCTGATTGCCACCTCCCTCTTGGCCATGCAAGCGCCCTCGGTGCTTGCACGGAGTACCCTGACCCCTCTGGTCAACTGCCACTGACCCGGGTATTGCTCTGGAGTGGCACCTGGCAGCTACCCTGCGGCCCAAGCCTATCCTCACCATCAGAGGCTCTAGTGAAGACCAGGTAGCGGCTTAGTTACGCCCCTTCAGAGCATACCCAGCAGTGGCACAGTGGGTCCACACCCGCGTGCATTACACATACACACCAGGAATGATGTTTATCACAGAAAGTCATGCAAGGAGCACCTTATGAGGGAGACACTTACAACGTCTTCTTAAGGACATACATACATTTTTAGCACTCTAATGAGCAGGATCCTCATAATTTTGGATTCTGTTCTGTAAAAATATGTTTATGTTCTCTAATAAAATGTTGACAAACATGGTGGCACTTTAAACACCTATGGGTCTAGTATTATAGATGCAAATGTGTGGGCATTACATTGTTAGACCAGTTGGTGATGACCCAGGAATTAAAAATAATACTAGTTGGTTTGCTGCCTTTACAACTGTGTGTGTCTAGCAAAAAAAGGAGTTTAAAGGAACATCTAGATCATAATGAAGGGATTAATATCTGCCAATGTAAGGCCCTGGTCCACCACCAGTACTAACCAAGTACTGGTTCCCATTAGCCTTGAAAAAATTTTTTCACTAAGTTAAGGGCTGGCTTCAAGCTAGCTGTCCTATTTCTTGACCGTGAGATTGTTGGCTGCCTTATTTTGACATTTGCCTGTGACCTTGGCTCAGTTTTGTCTTTACCATTGGATACCTAGTTTGGTGGACTGTTGGCTCTATATTCTGGACTTGCTTATGCTGAAATCTTCTGTGCTGCATTATCTGTGGGCTCCTGGTCCTCTGTCAGTTCTTCCCCAGATGCTATCCTTTGGACACAGTGGGGGCTTGTTATAAACTGATACTATCAGAAAACTCTTTTGATAATTGGAAACAGAAATAGTCTGTAACTAATACCTGCCTATGATGTATGGTATATTCTTCAACATTGCAACTTGATAACTTCAAGACATTCCCCAGTCATTACTAGATTAGCCTATGTTGGAACTTTCCAACCTCTGTAATGGATGTAAAACTGGCCTAATCTTATCTCTCATTACCTGAGCACAGGTCAAAGACATGCATAACATGAGGAATGTTTCCTAATTTTCCTTCCATAAATTAGAATAACCTTGTAATGTCAAAAATGGTAAGACAGCTCATTTCATCAAATATTAATAAGTCTCCGTCTGTGATGCTATCAGCACAGCAGAAATTGTGAAGCCTAATAGAAATATGTTAAGCTTATGAAGCATGTTTACAATTACACAAGCAGTGGTCAGTATAACTTGGGAAATAGTGGAAACAAACATCTATTATACTTCAGACAAATTTTAGTCTCAGTTCTGCAATTTTCAAAGAAGCAGAGAAGTTACACATATAAAGTTATAAAGCGATCTTTTTACTTGATTAAAGATATAAAAATGTGCAAAGAAAAGATGAACAGGCCAACAGGTACAGATTAAGTAGATCTGTCAGTACACACGCACCATAAGTAATGATGGTCGGATGGTTCAGATCACTCGACTCTGCCTCGGATTTGAGCTACTCCAACTTACTCAGATAAGAATCTTTGGTAGGGTTTAAAGTGATGTTACACATTTAACATTCGCCTTGTCAGTGAAGTTATGTAAATTTTTGCATAGGTTGTTATAATATCAATTGGAGAATTGTCAGGAACTGTTTGTTAATGCACATGGTGTCACAAACCTGTGTCCAAGTGATCCAGATCGCACATGCTCAGTATGCACCACACTTCGCACATGCTCAGTGTGTATTTTCACTTTTGCACATGCTCAGTGGGTGCTCCAATCAGGGGCAATTCCTATACGAAGTATCCCTGATTTCCTTCCAGTGTGGATTGATTGTGACAACTTCCTGTTTCCTGGTTCCTGTTCCTAGCTACTTGTGTATCCTTCGCTCACAACTTGATTGCATGTATATGATTTCAGCTATTGGCATTGCCCAGGGCTATTGTCTGCAAAGCTCTCAAAGCTACTGGACATTCACCACTGTTACCGTTTAATACCATTCTGCATCCAATCATATTATATAGCACTACCCCTGGCTATCATTTGTAGTCTGGCATCCAATCGCATTGCCCCTCTGATCAGATTGCATTTGTATGGCCTCCCGGCCAATCACCCTTAATGTTACCTCACAACAAAGCTCTTCCTCCTGAAATCTGACACATGGTAAGCAGTGTTCCCTATGGTTGGTGGTCGTTAATACGGAAAGCTGCTTTCACATTCCTAATATCTGAATGGGAGTTGAGTTACCAATGTAAAGAGTGGGCAGTTTTTATACTGGTTGGAAGTATTCCTCCCCTGTGTCACTGTCTGTATCTGTCTGTTATTTGTAACCCCTATATAATGTACAGTACTGTGTTATATGTTGGGATGATAGAATTACTGTTTATTATTATTATTAATAAGAACAATAATAACTAATAATAAAATAACTATAAAAAATAGTTTTAGCATGAAATATATCTAAAATAACAAAAAAGCATCATCTATACTGTGTATTTTTTATTTCAAGTCCCATTGGCACCTCTACAGTTATGTCAATGGAACATTGGTACCTACTGGTGTGGTGTCAGTATTATAACATTGTTGTGTTGAAAAGCTTTAAGTTTGATTACATCTATGTTAATCTAAATATTTAGTTGGGATTAGGTTTAGGAAATGGTTACATCCACCCTCTCCAAGGCTCTTAAAAGAGCATGCTATGCGTTTGTAAGTATACTTATCTCAATAATGCAGAGAGCCGTGCTGTTTTTTTATTAGGCATGTCAAAGTAACTGCTTAGAATGTTGTCACGGCTGATCCAATAGCAACCTTTCTCCTGCTGATGGAGCCTTACTAAATAGAGTAGACTGTCTTTTGTGGCAACATGCACATATTGCCAATGAGTTTCATACCTTGCCAGAGATTCTTTAAGTGGTTAAAAAGGGACGATAGTACCTTTAGACAATGACACCCTGTCCGTCTGTTAAAAAATGTTTTTAGCTGCAAGAAGATAGGTGCAGTACCGTATAACATTCCATGCAACATCATAATTCCCTGTTCCAAGTACAGTAACATGAAATATCTCATGGATGGGAAAGCATCCTTGCAAGTCTCGTAGTTAAGGCTAACTTCAAGAACAGGCAGCTATCCCCCTGGCTTTCATTCTTGGCAAGGTTTCAGATCATATATTCCTGTTCTTGTGAAAGGATGGTGAATCCTGATTCAGGATTCCTGAGAACCTGCAGGCCATTGTTTGACAAGTTTGCATGTAACAGGTGTTATGTTTTGTTTACTGTGAACCATCTGGCGTCACTGAGCAGTGTAAATGCAGAATTTGTATAAAGTATCTAGGATTTAGAAGCATTCTATTTTTAAAACTGTGTTATGTGTATGTCTGTGCAGAGTTATAGTCACACCTACCTGCAATACTACAGAATACCTAAACTGTCAGTGAGACAGTATATATTATTTCCTGGCACATCTTTTCCTAACAAGGCTACATCTGTATACTGCTTTCTGTTTCATGTTGTATTAATCAGTCTAAGGAAGAGCCTTTACTTTATTTTAATACAGTGACCCATTTCATTCCATCTGACAATAAAAGCAAAGCACTGCATTCTGTACCAGTGGAAGCATTTTTCTTTTGTCCATCAGTGGTTTAGAAGTATAAAATGATGTGCCATTCCAAGGACCTAAGAAAGGCAAAAAAAATAAAAAAACATTTAGATGGGACACACTGATGAGTTTGTAGTGTAATATTTGTGATACCTTGCTTTGTATTTATGCCATGGCAATGTGTACTCAAATAGCTATTGCTGATGCATACATAACTTGTATTGATAAAGGGCTGCTATGGATGAAAGCCAATTGAGACTTGCAGGACTGAAGAATTATTATAATTATAAAGTAATGTATGTCCATTACTCTACTACCAGAAGTCATGATGTAGTCAAATTAAAAGGAAGTGTTTTACGCAGGGTAGGATTGCAGAAACCTTTTGGTGGAGTTGCTCAGCCGTATCCTCTGCTATATTATTGCCCTGTGTTTGTGATGCATTTAATACCTCTGCTTGTGGTGAATTCTGCCATTGTTATATGCTGGTGTGTCACAGCTCTGGCTACATAAGTTTCTGGTTTGTCAGGTTCCTCAACCACTTATCCTTGTTGTTAAAGGGAACTCCACCATAATCTTTTCCACTCCAAGTTAATTACATGCACTGCTAGTGTTATTGATTGGAAAGTAAAATGCTGAACTTGTTTATTTCTCTCCTTGCCCCTAAGTTGTACACACAATGAATGGCTGTATGTCTTTCTGTCATCTAATGTTTTTTAAAGCAAAAAGAAAAAAATTTGACTTCTTAGTTACTCTTTAAAGAGGAAGTATATTAAAAAAATGCCCAAAACAAAAAAAAAAAAAACACTTACCTTCAATCCCACAGTGCAGTCGATTGGTCCGGAGGTGTCTTTCAACTGGTCCAGCGTCGTCCCCGTATCTGTCCCTTAACCGGCATGCCGGGGCACCGCCATCTTTGCCTCTTCTTCCGGGTTCTTCTTCCTACGTCATCCGACCCAGGCATGAGATCGGGTGATGTAGGTTGGAAAAAACTTGCCGATCTAAGGCATGTGCAGTTTTTTTCCCCTTTTCACAAAAAGGCTCCTTCTGTGCATGCTCGAGATGCATAAGGAATTAGGGAGCGGTGCTGCACCTCTTTTTTTTTTAAAAAAAGGGTGTTGCACTAAAAAAAATACAAACAAACATAATTTGTACCTTACATAAAAGATTTGTCTACCCTTTTATGTATATTATAAGTGAAAATTCTGAGATCAGGTACTCTTTGAGGTATTCAATTACTGAACAAAATGCATTATTCAGTTCTTCGATTGGGATTTCCTGCAATTTAAAGGGAAAATAGAATTATATTATGTCCGTTTGAATATTCTAAAATTGATCTTTATATCTTTTTTTTTTTACTCTATTTATATAAGTTACTGTTTTTCAAATGAAAAAATGTAATACAAGGTAAACCTAAGACTAAGGATGCAAAACACATTATGGGTTTTCTAACCAGATAGCACAGCAGAGGCTGTTTGGTTTTAAACTCTCTGTCTCTTTTGAAAAGTTTTTTACAGAGCTATAAACAGGGAAAGGGAAGGAAAAGATAAGTAGAGCCCAGTAAACAAGAAAAGGAGCTGAAAGATCTGCTTGCTGGCTGATTGTGAACCAGTAGTTTTTGTCCAGCTGCAAAACCCAGGATGTGACTGTTGGCAAAACCCTCTCTTCCACAATATATTCCAAGTACTCTGTGATTTTCTTATAGAGATACACATAGACTAGACAGCATTATGTCAAAATGTTTTGCAAATACAGAAAGCAATATGGATAAGTGTCTAAATTTGCTCTGGGCTGCACACAACCGGATCAATAGGGATGAATGTCTAAAGTGGCTCTAGGCCGGCATGAGCAAACTACCGCCCACAGGGCCATATACGGCCTATTGGGCTTTTGAACCTGGCCCCCTTACACATAATGTATATAATTTCATACAAATACTCTCTATCCATCTGATACTGGCCCGGCCTGTTTCTCATATTTGAAAACTCATTGTGGTCCCTGAGCTAAAAAAGTTTGCCCATCCCTGCTCTAGGCTGTTTAAATGCCTAGAATCCCTATACTGTAAGGAAATACAGTAATTGCACTTATGGGCAGTGCAAATTATTGCTATTAAGGAGTACACATGGCACCTACAGATGCTATTGGGGAATAGGTTCACCAGATGTGTTTGGGGCCCCAAGATAATAGTTTGATATGCCCAGGATGTATTAGGATGTAAATGTTAAGCAATACTTATCTGGCCGATGATCCTGTGCTGTGTACAGTAAAAAAATCATGTTTTTTCTTTCCAGCAAATGTCACTTCCAGTAGCAAAGAGAACAAAAAAATAGCAGCAGCCCCTGCTTCCTTTTAGCTGTGCAGCCTGAGATGCATCCCCAGCACACACTCTGAAGCTGTGCACAGCTGAAGGGGATCTTGGAGGCAGATTAGTTCCTGACTCAATCCTGAGCTATAATTGGCTGCTAGGGCTTTATAGCCTTTATGTTCGCAGTCCCTAGTGCCTGGTATAGTGCTAAGCTGAGCTGACTTGCTGTATGAATTCGTAAGGTTTACTGTTGCTGACCTGGCTTGTTACTGAACCAAAGAGTGTATGCTGCCTGGACCGACCTTTTGCTTGTGACCCAGACTTTGCTTGTGTTTTGCCCTTGCATACCTGGTCTGGTGGATGAATTACTTGTCAATGACCTGGCTCTGTATTCTGGACTTGTCTGTACTGGAATATTAGTACTGCATTACCTGTGGGCTCCTAGTTTTCTGCCAGTCCTTCACCAGACACCATCCTTTGCGCACAAAAGTCCTGGGGGCAACCATGTGCTGGGATTGTGCAACTAGCCTCCTGAGGCTGAGCGGGGGCTAGCTATAGGCAAAAAGTGGCATCTGGTAAGTACTGTTGCTGAACAAGGGCCTTACCGTATATTACCAGTGCTCATCTCCCACTATTCAGAACCTTTTTTTGGAAAATACAGGAAGCATCATATGAATAAAAGATATTTACTTATTCAATTTTGAACCAGGCTTGCACTAAAAAAATCCTAGGCTCCCTCTATTGTTGGTTACATGATCTAAGGCCTAGACATTTGATCACATCCTTGATCCAAAAGTTTTAAAGGGGAAAAATGAGAGATTGACAGAACATAGAGTACAAAAGTAGCAGCATAATATCTAACAATGTTTTCAATCTAAAATGCACCAACTAGGTCACATTATTGATTTATTCAAGCTGGCTACAAAAGCAGTTGGTCCCTGGAGAAAATCAAACAACACAAAGGGAAGGTTATGACACATTCATTGTTTTCATTGTTGGTCTTCACTTTTTTATGTGATTGATTAGGTCAAATTTTATGGTGGTAATGTACTTAATAATTATAATAAATTTAAGTTAGATTTTTTTCTGCTGGGACAGCTTTGAAATACAATACTTCCATTGTAAATTTAAAAGGACAAGGGTGTAATTTTGCCTGCTTACCCACCAATTCCTTCCCTATATACAAGCTAAATTCTTAAGAACCCAATCCACAGTCCAGAGAAAAGAGCAGTCTGGTGAGTGCTCACCAATCATCTTGCCTACATGTAGTTTAATCTTAACTTGAATATATTTCTAAGCTGCTCAGTCTATATGTGACTACTATCGAAACCATATGCACTAGGAGAACTCTTTCCATTCTGGTTTCGGTGATGGCAGTCATTGTTCTATGAAGTTGCTGCTAGAAGCACATTTGATTTTTAAATCCAACCAGGTAAAATAGATTTTATGTATGTAATTAAAAATGATAACATTTGGAAACTTTATAAAGAATAACCATGACCTAAAACCAAATTTAAAATTGTTACATTCTGCAAGGTATCTTTCTTCTATACATGGAAGGTTCAAAGTTCTGTCTTAGAGGTATTACAAAGATGTCCCCATACTTAACAAATGACCACTGTAAAGAGTTCTTGTTCTGGCTGCACAGGCCTTGTTTATTCTTACTTTGATCTGGATGTGGACGTTTTTTCTGGCATTGATTCCTGATATCAGCAATCCATTTTCTTTGATAGCCGTTATCTCTGCTAATGGGTATCGATTACACTACTGTTTGCAGGGTGCCAGGGTGCGATGTTCTTTACTGACAACATTTTTTCTTTCTTGAGCTGCAAACTGCTTAAATAAAAAGAATGTAGCCAAATGTATTACTTGAAAGCATGCCAGATCCTTCACAAGTACAGCCTGAGATTCACGCAAGACACTTATCTAGTGCGTAACCAGGTGGCAATATTTGTGTTTGTATACATAAATGTTTGGATCAGCAAATAGTAGACCAGTTGTTGCTTGTCTGCAGTAATAAAAAAAAGAAAGCTACCTTAAAAGAGAAATTCACTAGCTGACAACAATAATCCAGTATTGATAAATAAATAAACAATTTGGTAAGAATGTAATACACAATATTATAGACCTGATTTATTAAAGCGCTCCAAGACTGGAGAAATAGATTATCATTGGACAACCTGGGTGATTTATCAAACCTGGAACAGATCGGATCCAGGATTGAAAGAATTTGCCAATTAACAACAAATTAGTTTATTAAATTAATCCCAGGTTTGTTGGATAACCCAAGAGTTCCCAAGATAGTTTATCCTCTCCAGTTTTGCAGATCCTTAATAAATCAGTCCTAATGCATAGCTACCACACAGTATATGGATTCTAAAAGTCATGTGAGCCCAGGATGCTTTGGAGATATACTTAGTAGAGATATACTTAATAATTACATTTTAAATGACACCCCTTCCCATTTCAACATATGCACCCCCTGTGCCATTACATCCGTTAGTACACTGTTAGTACACTTCTGGGTCTGAACCTGACACACGTGACCATCTTTATCCTGATGCAGGGAGTTGTGATGTTTTCAGAAAGCTATCTACAGCATCTTGCCAGTCCTTCTACCAGCCATGATCTGCCTGCATTTCATTGGGACAGTAGAGAGACCCAATGATGACATAATTTAAAAAAAAATCTATTAGCATTTTGATAAGGTCAGGTTGGGGTTGATGTGCCATGGAAGAAATGAATACACAATCTTTTATTAGCCATCATAGACACTGCATATACTGTGTCCTTGCCACTGTTTAGGTGAATACGCCATGAAGGTGACATTCAAGGTCCTTTATGGTTGTACAAAATCTGAATGGCTGCCCTACAGCCATGTTTCCTCCATCCAGATGCCATTTACTTATTTTTCTGCAAATATACTTGTTTGAACCAGCAGAAACAGAGCTATACTGTATTATTGTGTTATGTTACCAGTCTTTCTGGATAGAAAAATAAAGAGCATGAGCAAAAAGTTTTGCCCCAGGATCCCTCTAAAAGTGGAGAATACCCTTACCTACCCCAAATACTCCTTAGCACTCTAGAACTAGTCTCCACTTCACATACCAGCTATATACGTTCCTCAATAGAAGTATGAATTGCTAATTATTTTATTATTAGCAATATTAGTAATTGCTATCTATTGCTTCAACAGTGAAAGGGTTAAACTTTTTAATTTGTTTTAGTCTATTATATATCTGCTTTAATCATTAGGGTCACATTGGTTTCAGAGTACCATAGTCAGCTGGTCAGACCTTCTTTTATTCTGGAGCTGACAATGGAAATATATAGAAATAGTTGGGGAGATTTTAATGATGAACCATGCTGGGGATATTTTTTCATAAAATACAATTTATGGCTTACCTATAGAGAATGATGGCATAACAGTATATAGCAGTAAGATACATCTTAGGTTCTGCTGTCTAAGGAACATTGAATCTATATCCTGTTTCTTGTCTTTATTCCTGGGAGAACACTTGCATGACAAATAATTTATATATCTTCTTCCAGTAAGGATGCACTACTAGGCACTTTTAAAATAAAACATAGACAACTCTAATACACTAAGTCTTATAAAGTCCCATTCATTCGGAATAAATTCATTTTTGAATTAATTAGAATAAGAAAGGCCACACCAATAATCAATGCAAGAATACTAAAGGCCAAAGGATTTTAATGACAAAAAGGACCTTGCTTGGTACTCAGTAGTACTTCACAATGACTGTGCTTCACTGTTACTCTCTATCTTACAATGCAAGTCTGTCAGTGAGGTCTGATTGAAAGCAATATAATTGTAGGGCTGAGTTTATCTAAGCAGGTAAAAGGCAGATATGATAATAGTATTAAAGTGATTGAAGGTTTGGCACATAATCCTTCCATTGATGTGACTGAGGTTCAGGTTCACTTCAAAAGCTCTCTGATGAAGTAACTAAAGTTCAGGTTTACAGGTCTTCCGTTAAGGTGACTGGAGCTTAAGTTCACAAGCCTTCCTAGAATTCAGATTTACAAGCCTTTAATTTAGGTAACTGGAGTTCAGGTTTACAGACCTTCCATCGATGTCATTAGAAATTAGATTTACAGGCCTTCCAATTAAGTGATTGTAGTTCAGGTTTACAGTCCTTTCATGAAAGTGACTGATGTCACTTTAACAGAAAAGTAAAAAAAAAATCATTTGAATAATTACATAAATGGCATGTAATTTTTTAAACATTTATTTATAAGTATAAACAAGTGAAAATAACATCGGCTCTGTCTGTTTATCCTGTTTTCTTTACCATTTTTT